>NW_020884918.1:1691574-1919971 GCF_003945725.1 Corapipo altera
CCTGCTCCCTCATCTGCTCTTCATAGGATTTGTGCTCCAGATCCTTCCCCAGCTCTGTTGCCATTCTCTGGACACGCTTGAGCACCTCAATGTATTTCTTGTCATGAGGGGCCCAAAACTGAACACAAGAGTCAAGTGTCCAGAACAGAGGGACAGTCACTGCCCTGGTCCTGCTGCTCACACTATTGCTGACACAGGCCAGAGGCCATTGGTCTTCTTGCCCATTTGTGCTCACTCTGGCTAGTGTTTAGCCACTGCTGTCCAGCACTCCCAGGTCCTTTTCAGTCCCTCTGTCCCCAGCCTGAAGCACTGCAGGGGGTTGTTGTGACCCAAGGGCAGGACCTGGCACTTGGCATTGCTGAACCTCACACAGTTGGCCTCAGCTCACTGATCCAGCCTGTCCAGATCCCTCTGTAGAACCTTCCTGCCTTCCAGAAGATCAACAGTCCCACACAACTTAGTGTCATCTGCAAACTCTCTAAGGGTACACTTAATTCTCTTGTCCAGATGCTTCACAAAGATATTAAAGAGGGCTGGCCCTAGTACTGATCCCTGGGGAACACCACTGTGACCATCCACCAGCTGGATGTAACTGTAGTCACCAGAAATCTCTGGGCCTGGCCATCCAGCCAGTTTGTTAATTAGCAGCCATGGTATGCAAAAGCTGAGCTGAGTAGTAAAAATAAAGGTATGACATTTAGTGCGATGTTTGGTTGAAACTTCTGAACACTGGGAATGGTCAGAGGCAGATTTTGTTTCTATCTTTCTCCCATTTCCTCTCAGCTTCATAAAACTTGGATAGCTTTTCTATGTCTGTGAGGGATTTCATTAGAGCTGTTTTGACCTGAGGGCAGGACCTGACCCTCTGCCTTGTTGAACCTCACCCAATTAACCTTAGCTCATCAATCCAGCCCATCCAGATCCCTCTGCAGAGCCTTCATACTCCTCAGTAGATCAACACTCACACCCATCTTGGTGTCATCCTCAAATTGACTGAGGGTGCACTTGATCCACTCATCTAGATTATCAACAAAGACATTAAACAGGTATGGCCCCAATCCTGAGCCTGGGGAGCACCACCACTGATGAGATACCTGCTGAATGTAACACTTTTCACCACCACTCTTCAGGTCTGGACATTGGCAAGATTTTTAGTCAGGGAACAGTCCACTCATCCAAGCCATGAGCAACCAGTTTCTCCAGGAGAATTCTGTGAAAAAATGGTGTAAAAGGCTTAATTAAAATCCAGGTAGACACATCCACAGTTTTCCCCTCATCCACTGTGATAGACAGAGATGTTAGTCAAACAGGATCTGCCTCTCATGAACCCACCCTGACTGGGCCTGATCCCCTGGTTCTTCCATGTGTGTCAAATGGTGGCACTCAAAGCAATCATGCTCCACAACCTTCCCTGACACTGAGGTCAGAGAGACAGGACTCTAGCTCCCTGGACTCTTTTTCCAACCCTTTCTGTAAACGGGTATCACATTTGCTAATCTCTAGACCACTGGGACCTCCCCAGTCGACCAGGACCACTGAGAATGATGGAAAGTATGTCAGTGAGCTCCTCTGATAACCTCCTCGGTACCCTTGGATGTAACCCATCCAAACCCGTAAATTTATGTGTGTCTACACAGTAGAGCAGGTCACTGCTGTACTGACCATTTCCCCTTGGATTATAGGGGCTTTATTCTACTCCCCACCTCCATCTTCCAGCTGAGGGGACAGAGTACCCTATGGAAAAGTGTTCTTGCTAATGAAGGTTGAGGTAAAGGCAGCATCAAGTAGCTCAGCCTTTTCCTCCTATTTTGTCACTATCTTTCACCCTGTATCCAATAAAAGATTGAAGTTTGCCTACTTTTTTGCTGATTTCTTTTTTCCTTTTTAACAGCTGTAGACAGACTAAGTTCTAGTTAGGTTTTGGCGCTTCTAATTTGTTCCCTGCACAACTTCCAAATATCCTTGAAGTCTTCTGGAGATGCCTGCACCTTCTTCCAAAGGTGATACACTTTTTTTCCCCTGAGCTCCATCCAAAGCTCTGCTCAGTCAGGTTGCTCTTTACCACCAGACTGTCTTTGGGCACATGGAGATGGGCTGCTCCTGTGACTAACATTTCCTTCTTAAAGCATGTCCAGCCTTTCTGGACATCTTTGCCCCTCAGGACTGGCTCCCAAGGGACTCCATCAACAGTCTCCTAAAAAGGCCAAAGTCTGCCTTCTAGAAATCCAAGGTAACAGTTCTGCTGACTGCCCTCATTAGTTCTCCAAGAATCAAAAACTCCGTAATTTTGTGATTATTATGCCTGTGACAATCTCCAACCATCACATTACCCACAGGTCCTTTCACTGTTCACAAACAACATGTCCAGGTAATTCCTGATTTGAACAGAAAGGGTCTGATCTGCTTCCAATATCACTGGAAAAACACTTCAGCTGGGTTCAATCAGACCCTAAGACAATCAGACTTTTTATTTTCATTGCTGAAATTCAGAGTTCATAAATTATGCACATCTCTGATATAATGGACATTGCCTAATTTCTCACATTGGCTGCTTGATTGTCATTTTACTTTTAAATCACTAGCTTTCCCAATTACAACCCAAACCAGTTCATAAAATATTGACGTCTCAAAGAGACCTGCTTGTACCAGTTGAAGAAATGTGTGTCTAATTTTAATATGCCACTTTCCTCTTTCCTAAGAAAGGAGATGGTTCCAACAAAGAAAGTGAATGACTTTTTCATCCTTTGTTCTCATAAAACTAAATATTAAGTTGTACATGTGTTCATATTAGTTTTATATCTTATAAATAAAAATTGCTGTTATAAGGAATGTTATTAAAGATCATGTTTTTATAAATAAAATATATCCTGTAAATATTCAGTAAGATCAAGGTTTCACACTATTTTCACCCATTAGATTTAAAAGAGAAATAGTTTATAATCTGGGCACTCTAAAAAATTACGAATCAGGTTCAAAACATAAATAAAAGACGTGGTTCTTCATAGCAATGAACGTCTCTGGCATAAAATCCCTGAGTTTTCACAAATTCGAGGTAAAACTGGGCAAGTTTCCAGCAGATAAATCTGTTACAGGTTAAAAAGTATATAGAAACCATCTGTGGGTCAAGAAGTTGCTTTGCTACAAGTTTACCATTGCTGGAGGAATTTCCATTGGTGGTATCATGAATGTTTACTTCTTTTTTTATATACCACCCTTTGTTGTCTGCTTTGGCTCGGGTCACAGCCTACTTGCAAAGCTAGATGGACTTCTCACTGATATAATAAATAAGTGTTAATTTCACAAAAATAAATATTGTTACTCTCAGTTTGTTAAAATTGTGCCCAGGAATGGAGAAAGTAAACTCTGAAGGTTAGTCAGTAGCTGTTATTAAAGATTTTCAGTAGTTTTCGTGTCTGACAGATAAATGCAACAGTTACTTTGATAGAATATAGCTCATTTCTCCAAAGCATTTTATTTCTTATTATTTAATTGTTTATCCAACGTTTGCAGTATATGATATGTCAAGGGAATGTATACTCTAGGGTAGACCAGAACCTGTTTTGTTTCTTCAGACTTTAAAAATTTAATATGGACATTTAATATCATTTTAAAAATGCATCATCAAAATCTTTAAATCCCAGAAAATTGTTTATTTTCAATTTTTTCTTTTGTGGAAAGTGCATCAATACTTCATGAAGTACCATATATCTATATTACTAGTATGTTTTAACTATTGTTAGTCAATTATTATGGGACAGGCTAGTCTTCAAAAATTATAATTTTAAATGGTTGCAATGAGATTTATGTGGTTTAATACAGTTCAATGAAAAAAACTGTAATAGAAAATCAGAGATGTAGACCACACCTCTAAGAAGCAAAGACTTATTCCATAAAACAGGGAACCAAGAAGAAAGTTTAAGAGTCTTGGGAGATAATCAGTTTGATCAAATCCATTCTATAAAAGGTCCTATGATACAGTCAGATGCATCCAACAGTAAGCAAAAAACTGCTAGATGCATAGTTTTTGTTTTGATGTGAATGAAAAAGAAATTCTGTCAAGCACAGGCAAGATAGTGGTCTGTCTTTTCTGTATATGGTATTTTAAAGGTTGATATTAGAATATGATGTCTACTTTTAGTGTTCATGGTTCAGGATGCTGAAGTATCAAAAATAGTTCAGAACCGCATACACAAAAAAAATACAGCCAACAGATTGGAAAATTAAATCTACATCATGACTAGCAAGGACTAAACCTATGCAATAGGCTGAAAGAAAAGGAAGAAGGTGATTTAAATAATTTCACACTGGTACTTAAAACTGGAAAATATCTGTGATTTAGACAAGAGTAATTCCTGATATGGGTGATATTGTCTTCAGGTCTAAAAAGACCCAGAAGAGTGTGTTAATGCTTGCCCTGGGGTTCTCATATCCTTGTAGGGATCAGAAAACTTCTGAACTATGCTAGGACTTTCATCTGACCTCTGTTTGGAAGCCATATACTGTGAAGGAACCACTCTACTCCTGAGTATCTCCCTGGGATGGACTGAGGATGCAGACATGATGTTCACCTGAATGTAGGAACTCAAAAATGCAGTGAGTCCAGAAAGTAAATGTGTGAAACCTTAAAACAATTTCACATTGAAAATGGTTGGTGCATTGTCACTTAAAGAATTGATGATGATATCAGGTTTGGGTTTTTTTTCCCTTTTTTTTTTCTTTTTTTTCTTTTTTCTTTTTTCTTTTTTTCTTTTTTCTTTTTTTTTCTTTTCAAAAATAAATGCCTTCACCTTAATTTTAAGATCAATTAATTGTTTCTGTAAATTAACGGGAGTCACCTGTTCATCCTCTATTTCCATAAGTACGTAAGAGGAAAAGATGAAATAATAAAATTTGCATTTTTTTTAGTAGACTTTTAGTACTCAGAATTCAGCATAAATATGTTGTTAGTAAGAAAATACTTCACTATAGAAAAGTATCTAGCCGGGCCTGAAGGATTTTTTTCCTCCCTTGCATCACATAACTTCAAAGCAGGTGTTTTACAAACAAAAAAGAAACAAAAACCCCTATCAAGCTAACAAACAAACAAAACCCAACCAACCAACAAAAATAAAAACAATAACAACAATAACAACAAGTCAAAACCCCTCAGTCTGAGACTGATCATGACTAAAAGGGTACTTGGTGACAGAGAATCCTTTTAGGCTTTTGTTTTGCTGTGATGAGGCAGAGTCTTCATGTTGTTCTGTGTTGTGGCGTCTGCTGCCCTTTACCTGTGACTTAAATTTCCTTAAGGTTGTTATATTCAGCCTCACTACCACTGGGGTTTATAAAAGTGGGGGGTTGTTTTTGTTTATTTGTTTGTTTGCTTTTGGTTCTTGTTTGTTTGTTTGGTTTGGTTTTGGAGGGCCAGGGATGGGGATGGAAACTAAAATCTAAATCAAATACATAAAGAAAGTCTGTGAGATAGGACATATGAAAAATAAGATTGACATCTAATAGTTTGTTTCTGACTTTGTTGTGACTTGTACTTGAAAGGTTACCATTTGGAGGCTTTCTAATGTGGCTACAGGTCTCTGCTGATTATTTAGGTGAGTATGTAGAACATGGAGTTTAAATTTTAAGTCAGAATACTGAGCCTATAATACGTAGACTGGATCCCAGTTGTCCTTAACAAAATAAACTTCCATTGTTCTTTCTTTCTGTATGGAAAACTGTTTTCTCCGGAAAAGTTCCATCAAACTTCGGGAAAATTCTGATAGCGATGCATGGACTCCAGGCCTCTTGACTTCAGCAGTAGTAATAGTGTTAAAATTACTTTAATGACCATATTATCAAGTTAGCATTACTTTGACTTCATTTGACAGGCAGCAGCATTACTTTCAGTATTGGCTTTAATCTTCTTCTGTGTCAGTCACATTTTCTAGGGTTCCCTCTATATGTGTGTAGATAATCTATCAATATGATCTGTTCTAGTCTTTATGCACAAAAGTTTTAGATATAGCTTAATTGCTGTTTTGTTTGTTTTGAAAACTCTGCCAAATCATGCTTCCACATCCAGAAATGCAATAAGTGTTTACCTCAAGTCTAATCCTAGAATTTAGATGAAAACCAAAGATAGAATTCAGACTCCATAGATTACAGAATTTCAGCCCATTACTCTGTGATGAAGGATGTAGTACATTTTTAAGGTTCATTTGTTTCCTCATGTACTGTTATTTTCAATCTCTGCATCAATCTGAACAATGCTCTACCTTTGCTGTTTCTACTTTCAGTTTGTTTATAAATAGCGATTTGATGTTCTGGTTTTTCTTTTTGTTCTCCTAAGATTACCTATACAAACAAACAAAAAAAAAAAAGTTTTCTACACAATAAGAAAAGTTAAACCCTGAAACAGATTGTCAAATGACATTGTGAGGTCTCTACAAGATTTTTAAAGAAGTTAAAAAAATCTATGAGTTAATCCTTATTTTAGGATAGAGGGATAAATCATATGTCCCTTCAAATTGTTTAGCTTTTTTTTCTCCAAGAACACTCGCCCCACATGGTGATTGATGTACTAACCTATACAAACTAAATACCAGAGAAAAACTCTGTTCAGCTCCTTTTCTTTTGCATCACTCTGTATTTTTATCCTGATGCTTACGTTTCTCTTCACGCTTCTTTTCTTCTGCTGGTTGAATGTCTTTAAACAGAGAATTTTAATCTGTTAATTAAGGGAGCATTTGCTTAGTTGCATCCATGCATTCACAGTTAATAATGAAGTGGGCTTGTTTTTTTTTTTTTTTTTGGTAGGACAAATTTTACCCCAAGCATGTGACTGAGTCTGCTATTTTTGCTTAGGAGTTGTTTGCACACATTTTGTGTTTAGACTACAGACAAATATATATGGATTACAGGGATCTAGAGAGAAAGAAAAAATTCTTTTCTAACCTATTCTTGGGCATACTTGTGGGTGTAGTTGCTGTAGCTGCCTTTGTTTATTCTGTGTCCACATTAATTACCTTACACTGAGACAAAAGTTTCTTCACCTCTTAGTCTCTGGTTATTTAGTTGGTTAAATCAATGTTCTTCTCTTTGGACTTCTCAAAGTACCATCCAACCCCTTTTAAGTGGATTATTAAAGAATTTATTTCCCACCTGCCTGATCTGGTAGTCTTCTACAATGAAGTGACTGTGTTGTTGAAAGGGTTTGATCTGTAGCTGTAAAATTTAAGGTTCTCCTTATACTGAGGTTGGGGGCACTCTGCAATGCTCAAGCATTTAAAAGTTGTGAATTTTGGCCATGATACTGTGGTAGTACCTCATATTGTGGGCTCTTTTGGTGACAAATTCTGATAATATCTGAGTAAGTACTCAGACTGTAGAAAATGCATTCCTTCTCAGTCTTTTTTTGTCTGAAAGGTGATGATTTAGACAGTCAAACATGCTTTTAACACACCAGATTCATTATTAGAACATTTTTTTTTCTGTTGAGTTACTTACACTTCTATAGACATAGGTATTATTAATGAAATGTGAGCCATATATGCTGTTCTTTCCTTTTTTTAATATATTTAAAGTGACTAATATAAGCTCAGCCTCATAATTCATTATCCTAGAACTAAATAAAATGAGTATGTAAGAATAGCCATAGTGTCTAAAACAAAAATGTGAGATATACCTGCATCTTCTCCACCAGAATGACTGGTCAGGCAAACCTGGGAAAATTTATAAAAAAAATATATACAAGCGTACTCCTTCATTTAATCTGTAAATCAGTAGTTTATCACCTGTCTGTGATGCAGTTTGCTTTTTAATCACCATAATTAATTTGTACTGATGGAGTCTATATAATCTGTTTTATGGTGGTGAGGGAAGGGGAGGTAATGATTTCTACAACAACAGTTAATCTCAGTAAGTCCTATAATTTATTTTTCCATTGATAAAAGACATGTGTTTGGTTTACTTTCAGACAGGTGGTCTGACAATTCTTTGAGTTTTCCTCTTACAACTTGACCAAACCTTCACTTTTTGAAGTCAGTGGAAGGACATTATAGATGCCTAATTTTTTCAGTTTACATTTATGCCTGTTCACACTTAAAGGTGTCATTACAACCATTATCGAGTCAGTGGTTAAACGTAGATTCTGTCTAAGTTAGGCTTAATTTAAGCACAGGAAAAATCTCTCTGCAAGTAATGGTCATGCCTTTTGCATTATCTGTTGGATAGAGCTGAAGAAGGTGATATTTTAGGGGGAAAAAAAAAAAAAAGCTTTCTTATTCACTGCCTGCAGGATAGAAGTCCATTTGACATCTATGGTTGAAACCTAAACTTTTGTCAGCCCATCAGACTTTCGTGCCCATGTCCAGATCTGCCCCGTACAGAGTCCCTGGTCTTTGGAGCTCTGCTAGTTTACAGGAATCCATCTGTAGCAGTCAGGCCTCTCACAGTCAGTCTGTGAGCTTGGCTTGTTCCCTTCCCTGCACCAGTGCATTTGTCTCTCCATGTCACAGAGAAAGGAAGTGTGTTTTTCATAAAGGGGCAAATATGCTAGTGAAACAAGAATTTTAGGGAAGGAATATAGAACACCTGAACCTAATCCCATTTTAAAAAGGCTTAGAAATCAACACTGTGGCTTCTTACAAGCAAGAAAAATGTTGAACTGTGATGGGAATCCTAGAAATCCAATACATACAGCACTGGATGTGTTGCAGCATTTCATCTTATGCTAATTACTATAGGTCCTAAGACCTTTTACTTCTAGGTCAGAAAAATGAAGAGGACATGTATACTGAGTAACAGCAGTTTTTATATACCACCATAAAAATGCAGTCTTTTTGGCAAGATAGGTTATAAAATATCAAATATGTATTTATCGATCCTTTACACAGGTAAATAATTAAATTGGATAGATAAGCAGACTGTTAATTGCAGTGCAATAATATTTTCTGCAAGCAGTGGAAGAAAAGAGAGAGAAAGAAGGAGAAAGCTAACCCTTAAAAGATGAACACAGGGGACAGACTGAGATGATTTTGTTAAGTGCTATGCTGGACCCATTACGGTAGTCTTCTTGTAGCAAACAAACCAATAAAATGTGGGGAGGTATTGCTTTTAGCAACACAGATAAACCTTCATGCACCTTGAACATGCCTGGTTTATTTCATACCAGTCTTTAAATTTTCTATACAGGTTTTAAAACAGAATTTATGTTTCTAAATGCTGTTATTAAAAATAAATCTGTGGTAATCTCCCCAGATTCCTCCTCTGTACATACATTTTCTAAGGTGAGGGAGTAGGGAGGGCGTAGTAGTGTCCTGAGGTAATGAATAACATATTTTGAGTGCACAGACTCTGCTTTGTCTAAGTAGAAATGCTTTCTAATGTTGGTTAAGGAATGTTGTCTGGTGGCTTATGTAGTATTTTCATGCATTTGCATATTTAATGATGAGGGAATAGTTGAAAACATAGATACAAATAGAATCACACAGATAAACCAGTAGGGAAACGAAAAAAAGAAAACAAACTAAACTGAAGTATACCGCACAAACACACCACATACACAATAAGGTATACCAGTAAAATATATTCCACACAAGGGAAACTGGACCAGTGCAGGCCATTTATTTTTCATTTTTCCATTAATTTTAATTGTGGAATTCAAATGTATTACACTTGCTTTAAAATTTTATGTTATGAATGCACGCCGAGAGCTTTGCAAAAGCACATTTCAAACAATTCAATTTCCAAGATCTGTGCCTAACAAGATACGGAGGAACTGGGACAATATCCTACCTAGGTTTAAATTATTAATATATTTTTCATAATTCTCCATTATCCTTCTTGGAAAACAGCACAATTCAAGTATTCTCGAGTGATGAGGTTCTTTTTTTTTTTTTACTTCCCAGTTTCTGTTTTTCTTCCAAGTCTTACTTTTACCCTGTTTCACAAGTCTCTTTTTGCTGCTGACATTAACTGAGGACATTATTCACCTAGTTGTATATTGAAACTGGAATATCTTCCTGAAGCCAATAACCACACTGTTTTTCCTACATGTAAACAGAAGTGGACAAAATCAGGAGTGTGCATTTACCTCCCCACACATCCACAGACGCAGGTGAGCTGACATATGCAGCCCACACCTGCGGATGGACACTGATCCACACAGTTTACACGAACATGCTGGAAAGCTTCAACCTCTGGAAAAGGATGTCTGCATGTTCCTGAACACTCAGCTCTCTTACATTGGTTTTAATAGTATAAAGAGAATATGCAAATTTGTACATACCCGTAATCATACAGACGAAGAGCCTCATTTGCATACCCCTCATAATTTAATTTAATTTTTTTTTTGTCAAGAGTTGTGAATGCTTCATGTTTGCTTTAATCAGAATGTTGACATTTACACTGAAGCCAATTTCTCTTTTTCTATTCCATGTTTTGTTTAACCGTGACAAGTGACAGCAAACTGGAGGGAACAGACTTTTTAAATTGGCTCTTTGCCTGGAATGCATCATTTCTCTTGTAGCTATTTCCCCACCACCCACCCCCTCCCTGCTAGGCATTGCAAAAAGAAATGTGAAAACATACTCTGCGAACACAGGAGTGAGGTGTTAGTGCTTTTAGATAAAGATTTGTGTTGTATTTCAAAACTAGATTGCTGTATAGTTTCAAGCTATTAGCAGGAACCTATTACACCATTGCTTTGGGTCCTTGGAGAGATGTGCTTAGTGTATTTCAGTAATTCAAGGCAAATAGAAAACCTACATGCGAAAATATTTAATGGTAAAGGCACCAACTGCTCAAGGCTGCTGGAGAAAGGAGGCATGCTTTCTGTTAACTCTTTCCTTGGGTTTTTCAATGCAACAGCTTCTGCTGCTCTCTCCAAAACTCTCGATAGAGCTCCAGTCCTTTGTGGATGTAGGAGACTAATGATAATGAGTAGATTTTCTCTGACTTCTTCATTGATGTGTGTGTGTAGCTATCTGCTTACCTACTCGTAGTGCTTCACCCTGCTGTTAATCTCTCTCAGCATTCAAACAATTTGAGGTACATCTTGACTGGGAAAAAAAGTAAACAACACTGAACCCAAATTTCTGTTTATTAAAAAAAAAAATCAATGATATAAAATAAATAAGTAAATTAATTAATACCCACCACACTTCTATGTCTTAATCCAATAGTAAATTCAAACCTGGAAGTCAAGTTTCCTCATTTTGATGGTATGGGTTTGCCCATCACTCAACCCTTTAAGTTGTCTTTCATGTAGATAACATTCTAAACATATCCAGGGTCACTCAAATGCTGTAACACCAGGTCCTTTTAAGCACAGGAAAACAGTCTTAATATTAGTAAGAGAATTTCTGGAAGATAAAGAGAATTTTTCTATAAATACTTTTGGGTTTGTTTTGTTTTTTTCTTTATATACTTTTTTTTTCCTTTTTTTCTTTATATATTTTTTCCTTTTTTTCTTTTCCTTGGATAAAAATGTAGAAACTAGCCACCTCCATGTTAGAGGTCCTCCCCAAACTATAATTTAAGAGACCTTGCATGGCCCATGTGGTGGACTGACTTGCACAAACCTCTAAGTATGAAGACTGTTGTAGCAGTGATATAAAGAACTGACATTTTTTGAAGATGCAGAATCCAAATCAGTAAAATCCCTGTTTCAGGATGAGATCAGTTCCTGCCATTATCCATATCAAAAAACTCAGTCCTGAGGCACTGTTGTGATGAGATCCACTGCCCATTGTAATGAGATCCCAAAATACCAGGTACAAAACAGGAATACAGCACATAGGGGACATTTGAGATGGTAGAGAGAAGGGGTGAGATATAAGATGGAATCTTCTCCATAATGCGACTAAACAATTGATGGAAGAGTTTTCAGTGCTTTGAACATCACTTCCCATTTACTGTGAGTATAAAAGGCACTGAGCACACATAGCCCTCTGTATCACAATTGTCTGAGTGTCAGATGTATCCATTTTCCCTTGCTAAAACATATATATATGTATTTAGATTAAAAATACACATACGATTTCCCAAAAATCTGCTTATTGAATACTTCTGTAACAACCTTCACATATAAAAAGATAATGTTGCTGACAGATTATGACAGAGCTAGTAGAAAAAAAAAAAAAAAGAAAACCAGACCGGGGGAAAACATGCTGTGTGTTAATCAAAGCAAACACCTGAAGCTGACAAAATAACAACTAAAGCAGCAAAATAAATATAAACCAAAACTAACAGCAACCAGGAAACAAGGGACCAAAGTGATCTTGCTTACATTAGCTGTGAGTCAGGAGAACACACGACAACTATTCAGTATCTATCCTTTATATTTGTTTGCATTTGTAATATATCCATCTGTGAGCTATGTACAATAAACTCAACATTTACTCCTGAGCCAGGATTTTTCATGCACTGAAGCAGAGCTGGGAGAGTTTAGATGTCTTGGGAGTAGAATGAGAGAGAATTAAATACGTAATCACTCAGTCTGTCTGTCTGTCTACCTGTCTGCCTGTCAGCCTAATTGTTGGGCTCATATGCTGAGTAGCATTCTGCTCCACAAGTGAGTCAAATCTTTGATCTTGAAAGGGAACCTAAGTTCAGGGTGGGGTCTAGGTCTCCAAAATCATTTCCTGGGGGGAAATATGGCCTAGAAAGTTTTGGGTACATATGTTTACTTACTTAAGACTGTTTTCCCTAGACATGCTGCACAGACTCAAACTGTTAGTGAGGAGGAATCATATTGTATAACCACTATAATTAACCAGCATTGAGCACTGATAATAAATGATTCATAAGGTTTTTCAGACTAATAGCTTGAATTTTTTTTTTTTTTCAGAAAAAAACCAATAAATTGCAACATTTATAATCGGATCACACATTTTTCACAAAAATGAAGTAAACCTACAATTAAAAAAAGATGTTTCTAGGTAAACAGAATCACAGAATAATGGACTGGCAGAGGCTGAAGGGGACCTTGGGAGGTCACCTGGTCCAATACCCCTGCTTAAGCAGGGATACCTACAACCATGTCTATATGTCCAAGGATGGAGTCCCCCAGAACCTCCCTGGGCAGCCTGGGCATCCTCACAGTAAAGAAGTGTTTCCTGATATTTAAGAGGAAACTCCTGTATTTCAATTTGTGCCCATTGTCTCTGGTCCTGTAAATGCACACCAAGGGTTCTGTCTTTTCTTGCACCTTCCCTATAGTTATTTATATACATTGATAAGATACCTCCAAGCCACCTCTTCTTGAAGCTAAACATCTCAGTTCTCCCAACCTTTCCTCTTATGACAGATGCTCCAATCTGTTGACCATTCTTGTGTTCCTTCATCAAACTCTCTCTCCCTTGACCAGTGGATAATTTGATATGAAATGCAAAAAATTGAACAGCCTGAACAGGAGGGATGGATCCAGGATAAGAACATTTTAGGGTTATAATAATAGATCAAAAAAAGGTGCAGAAGTTATTTTATCTGTTTAACAGAGAAGAAACACACACAATTGCTAAGCAGAGCAGTGGGAAGCAAACAAACTGTTTTTGCCAGATTAGAAATAAGTGCATGCCATTCTAAGTATATATCCAGGAAAAAGAAGTTTAAGTCCATTCAGGTATTTTACTGCCCGTGTCCATTCTACACTTCAGATAAGACCACCAGTACCAATCTGTTACAGTGGGAGGGACACTCATTCAGGAAAAAAATAAATTAAAAGAATAGTGTAAATTCAGGAAAGGCATTAAAGCTCTTGGAAGCTCAGAATAACATTCAGTATGCCTCAGGGTGATATGGGGTTCATCCTCCCCTCTTAGCATCATCTATATAATGCAGGGTCCTACCAGTCAGCACTGAATGCACTGAATTTCCTAGCTGACCCACTGAGTATAGGTCGCACAAAAAGTCTTGTCAGCCAAACAAGTGAGGTCAGACATCTTACTCCCCCTTGGACTTGGTTTGAAGTAATAATTTTCCATTTAGGAACTACTTTAGGAAGAGAACCTGCTCCTTCTATGTGAAATGTCATAAATCTCATCCAAGGAGGAGTGTAGCTAAAAAGTGCTCAGACCTTCAGAGGACTCACACTTTTGTCCCTTTCTTTTGTTTCAAAGGTTCAGCTTCTTTCATGTAATTAATTTCTGGAAAGTTGTTAATGAAATAAATAGATAAACAAATACTGGGAACTTTCTCTTTCCCCTTAGGTTTTCAGTTTTGAAGCTCTCATGAACAGCAATACTGTTTATAAGAAAATTGAGATGGCATGAAATATATATATTTTTCTCATTTGTTATCATTAAACAATACGTGTTTTCATGGAGATATGACACTTCTGCAAGCCAAAAAATATTTCTGTTCTTTTCCCCTCCCCACATATTAAAGAGGAGGGTTAGAAATTGAGCATGGTAACAGAGATGTGACTTTTGAATCTCTCACTTGGTGCATAGACAACTTATGCTGACAGATGCTTTCCAAAAGGAGCGAAACAGCATTTTTCCACAAATGAGAAAGCCTCTCTTTCATAGGCACGAACAAGTAAGTGCATAGAATGAGCAGTTTAGTAACATTCCATCCCATTAGATGAGCTTCTGTAACTGGTCACATATGTATTCTTTGCCTGTACAACATATGAGCTGAATGCTATTTTGGCTAAAATATTGTTCCTAGAAGTTAGAGTGTACTGAGAACATACATGGTTAGTTATAGCAGCTCAGCTAATGGAGATAATTTCTGAAGTTGCCACATATTAACATGTTTACTTGGTACTCATCTTGAGGGATGAGTTTTCTAAACATGTGGGGCTGCTGTTGCCTATTCCAATGTAAAAGAGCAATGAATTTCATGCATAGGAGAATGACAGGTCTTGCAGACATTATTTTCTAGCCTTTCCGAAAATCTCCAGCCCTTCACATTTACTCATGACCTAAAAATTAGCCCAAATGGTGTCATTTTTCAACCTGTTCCCACCATTGCCTGGGGTTTGCTCTAGAATGTCAAGGCCTTATTCCTCTTGGCCCTGCAATTTGTGTCACCAATGACATCGATACGAAGTGAAATTCATCAATCTCTTAGTGAACAACTCAGTACAGTCACCAAGACATTTCAACTTCATTCTCTGTTACTATTTTCTTGCTGGTATCATAGAAAAAGGTAAGGGGAAGATGCAGCTGAAGACACAGAGAGACTGGTACCCTCTTCCTCTGTGTTTGTAGGGTGCAGGCTGCCTTCTTTCAGGATTGCTCAAACTTCCCTTATACTAGAAGCCTGAAACAGTAAAAGCAACAGCTAAAGAGATTCAGGTCTTTTGCCCTCGTTTTTCATGCCTCTCAATCCACTCATGTTAGGCCTCTGAGGTTCTCTCTAGATAGAAGTGTAGGTTGAAGAGAGAGTAAGAGAAGCCTGCTCATGGAAACTAAGAAGAAAAGTTATAAATAACTTTTTTATTATCTTAAATTCTGTTCGTGGGTGTGATTCTTCAACCTTGACCTTAGTTTAAATAAAAATAAAATTAAAAAGAATCAACTCTTTCTTTACAGCAGAGACTTATTATGTACCATCTATAATGCTTATACAGTTCATGAAAGTAAATTTGAAAGGGAATGAAGGAGACTTTAACAATGCAGAGCAGCTGAACAAATATATAACAATTCCTTGAATGAATGATTGGATGATACCTAATAGCAGGGAGTTTGCAATAGTACAAGATTATCCTCTGATAATTCTTCAGTTCTGACTGTGGCTGCCTGATAATCCCCGAAGCTTCTAATCTGCAGGATCTGAATCCATAAAGAATGGCAAAAAAACCCCTTTACAATCAATTATAGTTACTGCCACAGAGCCATTAGTGAGCAGGTGAAACAAGTATGACCTTTTTAACTTCAAAGTCATGTCAGAAGGAAAAAAATATACATAAAAAATCTCAATCCTCTTGGAATTCAAAATAAAGTTGTGGCAGCTTTTCATATAAAGTTTATTGGTTTTCAAGTTCAGAAGATAGTTTTCTTTTTTTTTTTTTCTTTTTTATTTCCCGCTAGACTTCAATTTGTTTCCTTTTGTCAGACATTTACATAAATTCCAAACCTGACACCAGAATCTATTCATTTAATTGGTAGTTAGATGGACAAATTCTAGCAAAACGGTGAATGGTACAACAAGAGAGAGTCTGTGCCCCATGTTTTAAACTCCTTCTAAAACCACTTACCTCAGTCACTTTTCCCAAACTCAAATTTAATCCTTCAAACCTTTGCTCAAGATGCTTTGTTTCCTGAATATGCCTTCAGTTATCTAACTTGGCTTTGTCATTTAATGAGTGGCTTTTGTTTTCTTGTTTCTACTTTCAATGTATTTTATAGTAGGAAGTATCTTCCTTTTTAGTTCTGTAACAGTGAAAATGGTGGGAAGAACCTTCCCTGTAACAGTCTGTGGAAAGCAAGTCTAGAGACATGTAGTCCACAGCTGCTGCTCTCTCACTCACTTTTCCATTTAAGATACAGTTTTGTAAAACATTGAAGGTACCAGCAAGGTATTAAGGATTTTTTGTTTGGGACTTCACGATAGGAACTGAAGCTTCAGAATTCAGGAATTTGTGTAAAATTTGTCTGTGCCTTCCTCAAGATAAAAAATACAGAATTGTGTGGTAAATTTAGCTTAGTTGGTTAGTCTTTTGTCTTGTTATCTTCCCTTATTTGGTATTTATCAACAAATGCCTCTGAAAAGAACATATAATTGAATAGAAATAGCAATTTCACATGCAGAGCTGGATCATAAGATATAAAATACCTAAGATACTGAAATTACTGGGAGATAAACATTAACATAAAATCAATAACTGGACCTAGATGGCTTGCTCAAAATCAAATGAGAGATCTATGACTACCAAAGGAAAATCCTTAATTTTGAAGCTGTAGATAAACACCCCAAGACACACAGCTCTACTCTGGGCACTTATATCTGAACAAAGCAGCCCAGTATTTGGATTTTAAAAAAAAAGAGAATTGTGGGACACTTCCTTTAATCTGTTACCTATCGAAATGGAAAGGGTAAATTTTTTCCCTCACCCTTACTGTGGGAATTGAGAGACTCATACACTACCATGGCTTGGTTGTACCAACACTGCATTCACTTCCTTGTTACAAACAGCTCTGCTTTTACTGTAGCCTGATAGAGATGCACAGCAGAAAGATGATGGACACTTTTTCCAACACACATCATTGCCTTGATTTGTATTCTGACAGAGAATGAATAAGAAACTAGAGAGGCAAGAAAAAGGACAAAGACAGAAAAAAAGCTAACCCCTGGCCACCTCCCTGACAAGATGAGATAATCATGCTGTCCGCAAGAAAAGCCCTTCAAATGAACAATAATTTAAGTGCATTTCCTCCTTGAAGTCACCTTGGCATGAAGAAATACTCAGGTTTAAGAAGAACAAGACATCAAAGGGCACTCATTAGAAAATGTGACTTTTGATGGATAATTTAAGTGACAAAGTAAAGTTAAGTGTTTGAAGCAGAGAGGTCTTGTCAACATAATGTTTTCCACAGCTGCAATAAAATTGGAGACTATGTTTTGTGACGTTGCAGAAACTTGTTTGCCAACAGCTGCAAATTCAGTTGGTCAATTCACTGTAGCTTTTTAAGAAAATATCCTGTCCTTCTGTCCAACACAAGAAGCACCCCATTTGCAGATACCGCGTAGAAGGACATACACTAGGAAAAGATTAAACACTGTCAGTAAGTTAGAGCTGTATTTTCATTGTGAGATGCTCCATGGGTTGCAGACTGAGTCAAACAGGAAAAAGTTCTTTCCAGCTTGCTGGTGCTCATGACACTTGGTGATCTGTTTAGTTCAATGGGGATAAAGGTATTCCTTCATTCCATTAAAAAGAAAAAAAAAGTTGCAATACAACAAAAGTTTATGGGGAATAACATAACAACAGTTTGGCATCTCTTTTAGGGTAATAATTTTGATTCCATCTGTAGAAATTGAAAAGAAATTCAGTTTTCTATAAGGTTTTCCTCTATACTTGCCATGCCACTTTGAGAAAGCATGTGTGATCTTACAAAAATTCTTCTTTCTTAATGGTGATGCTAGAGGAATTGTGGACTGTTACCCAGACAGCTAGTATGGATGGATAAAACTTCAGTGAGTAAATGAATTCCACATACCTATATAGAAACATTTTTCCTTTTATGCTCTGTATAATTTCATTGAATATACTTTGGTTTAAGTCACTGATGCCTTGTAGTACTGTGAATTTATCAAAGTTGCTATGCAAGAAGTGGAAAGTGAAGTGGCCTACAGACAGAAACTGAAATTCACACAGTATTTTTTCTCTGTCTCCATTTTAGAAGCACGCTGGGTAGCACGCTCCAGAAGTAAGTGATGCTCCCAACCACTGCTGTTTGTAGAGCATCCCATCCTTATTTCATGAGTCAAATCACAAACCATTGGCTTGGAAACAGAGCCCCCCAGTGATGCCAAAAAGACCTCGACTAGGCTTCAGGGTCAGCATGACCTTTCAGTTGGACTGCTCATACTCTTCTATTCTGCTCCACCAGTTTTACCTGGCTTTTCCCACTCAAAGAACTCTCCTATCCTAAACTTTACACTCAAGAATCTAACAGATAATTTTTACTATAAAAAGTTCATGGAATTAAAATAACTTACTTCTTTTATTACATGTATATGAAAAAAAAACAGCATTCACAACAAAATTGGTAGTCGATGTTCGTATTATTAAGTGAAACAAAAAGACATATTTTTAGAAGTATTCAGTGACTCTTTAAATCGTGGCAACAACATCATGAAATCATGGAATTGAAGATTAATTGCAGTCAAAAAATTGTCATCCATCATTCTGAGAATGTTTTAATATTTGAACTCGAAAGCTGAAAGTTGCTTTAAAAAATAACATTTTTGTTCATAAAAACTACAGAAGCTTCCTAAATACACTAAAGAACTGAACAAAGATAACCTAAATAAGGAATGAGAAAGGAAATTTGAAAAAGGCCTGAAGCTAAATTAATTTTATAAATCCTAAATCAAAGGAATATACAGAGATTCTTATAGGGGAAAAAACCCAACTATAACCAAGCCTGCCAAAACCCCTTAAAATTAAATGACTCCTAGCACAGATACATAAAGAGCTAGGTTTAACATGTCAGCCAAACTGGAGAAGTGGAAAACTAAAAAAGCCCTTCTATACCTGAGCAGAAAAATCTGACACATTGTGCTGAGAATTTTCTCTCGAGTTCTTATGGCATTGAAATAAAAAGCAATAAATCGCAGGATTAAAAAAAAGAAGATAGGAACACTATTGCCAATAAAATTTACAAACTCAAATAAAGGATTCCTCCATCCTTCTAAATATCCGACAATAAACTCATAAAAATCTAGTTTCTTAAACAAGAGGAAAATGCTTTCATTTATCATACTCACTATGTAAAAGTCATTGTTTCAAAAGCTACACTCTTTGCTTCTGATAAGGCTATACTATTACTTTCCAGCTCAAGTCTTACCTGAGGCCCACAGTAATGCTTATTACATATACAATAGAGCCAAGGAATGAGTGAATTGCCTCAGTGAATACCTGAATGAACCAGCTCAAACCTTTAGACAAACTTTTAGATATATTGGAAGTCTCTGCTCTTTCTCCTTGCTGAAACTTTTGCACACTTCCAAGTTCCAGAAAGCAGAAAATTATTAAAAGATGTTCTTCCAGTATGAAAACTTGATAATCTATTTTTACCACACTATCATGATTTTTCTATGTAAGAACCTTTATAAGAACAAAAAATGCCAGCGAGTTCTTTTATTTAGTAGAATAGGCTAGATTAACCAAATTAGAAAAGTAAAATCAGGTGAATTAAAATAAAAAAATATCATATACCAAGGAAAACTGCACAAAAGGGGCTTTTTCACCACTTTCTTGTTCTCAGATCAATACTGAATGCCTTTCTGGAAAGGATGTTCTAATCAAAGACTACTAGGCTCAAATGTGGAGTCAAGCATGAAATTCTCTGACTGGTGCTACACAGAAGGTTGCTGTAATTATTTTTTTTGTTGCAAATGGTGAATATCCCACCTAAGAGGGATGTTATGCTGGATTCACTATTCAGATAAAACAGAACTGGACAGGGATGTGAGAGCTGTAGCCTCTTCCACAGTGACCATGAGTTATCATTGAGGGAGAAAAGGAAGGTATTACCAATGTAAAGATCCTGTGTTTCAGGAGAGTAGGTTTAGGCAATTGGTATGTGTGGAAGCTTGAAGTCCGCACTGGAAGACAAAATCTTCAAGGGCAGCCTCCTTTAAAGCACCAGAATGATCCATCTTGATCTACACAAAACAGGCAGTCATGGCCAGAGGCCAGGTTAGCTGGATGTGGAACTATGAGTAATAATACAGAAATATTGTCCAGGTATCCAAGGATTGAATTAAGAAGGCCATATCCCAGCTGGAGACAAAACTGGTGAGGAATGTCAAGGCCAATGTCAGTAAGAGAAAGGAATACTTTCAGCAAGAGGAAGAGCAAAGACGATATGAGCTTGCTGCTGAAAGGACAGGAGACCTTATGCTGGAAAAGCTTAGATACTCAATGCTTGCCTCAGTTCCTACTAACAAAGACTAATCCCAGGTTTGCACGCCTATTAGTAAAGTTTAAGGTGGAGAAGTACTACCCATAGCAAAGAAGAACTGAGAAAGAAACAGATTAAATAAATAGGATAGATAAAATCCTTGAGTTGTAACTGGACCCACCCAAAGGTGTTGAGGGGACCTGTGTTCTTGTTGTAAAGCTGTTCTCTAGCATCTTTGAAAGATTATGACTATGAATGTGACAGGTAAATGTCATATTATCTTTGGAAAAGATGAGAGAGGTAATTCCAGGAACTACAACTTCATCTCCACCACAGGGAAAATTATGGAGTGAAACTCTCACAGAGGCTACTGCCAGTCATTTGAAAGACAGGGGAACAGTTAGCACATATCTATGATGTGCAAAACATGCTTGACCTACTTGATTGCTTTTTATGATGAAATAACTGGTCAAGAGGAGAGTAGTGAATGCTATTTACCTTGTAGTACGGCTTTTGAAATTGTTTCCCAAAGTTTTCCTTAGAAAGACTTTACATCTAATCTAATTGTGGAAATACAGGTTGGATGGTTTGATTACAAAGGTCTTGGGGGGTGGGGTCCAAAATGGGAAGCTCATGACATTGCATCCTCCTGGGGAGTAGGTCATACCAACCAGTTCCATGACTGATGTTCCTCAACTTCCTCTGAAGATGAATTCAGGAGAGGATGGCCAAAAGAGAAGGCTGGAGTATATTGCCTATACATAAGTCTGGAAAAGAGAGGAATAAAGGGGATTATTCTTCCAACTTTCAGCTACAGCCATGATAGACATGATAGAACTTGTCTCCTGTCAGAGATACACACAGAAAGGACAGGAAGCCATGGTCCCAAAATGCAGCAAGGGAATTTTTCATTGGATGTAAGGGAACAATAAACCGCATCGTGATAAAAATTGTTAAGCAATGAAACAGGTTGCTAAGAGACATGAAAAAGGTCTTCATTCTTGGACATCTTCAAACCTTGTCTGAAAGAAAAACTGAGCATCTTGATCAAGATTTGCAGCTCTTTCTCTGTTCAGCAGATGGTTGGATGGTCTTCAAAGGTTACTTCAAGTCTAATTCTGGGATTTCTTTTGACTTTAAAATCCATGACTCTGTTAGTTTCTGATGGAATAATGAAGAGTTTAGAGTATGTTGAACTGTTTTTATGGGGAAGGATTTTGAATGTGTCAGCATTTTCTGTCCTCCCTGTTAGTGGACAAAACAGATGCACATATTCATGGCACTTTAGTAAAATCTGTCTTTAGAAGTGCCTATATCCATGAGCTGTTCAGGATAGATAATACTACTTTTCTCCAAGTGTAAAAATTCCTTTAAGTGGGAATCTTAGTTGCAAGCTTAAGGTTAGTTCTGATAAATTAGACTCAGGTTGAAAGGTAGACTAAATTAAAGGGGGAAAATTAGTTTCAGAATAAATGTTTGAGCACAAGTGTTTGACTAAAAAATGGAGATAGTGTAATAATACAAATAAAATAAAACATTATAAAAATAGAATAAAAAATAAAATTAAATATTTTCTATTAAGGGTAGTTAATTTTTCCATGGCATCTTTTATTCACACATTTATAACTTGAGATCTAAAAAGGATTTTGTAATCTCTGTGTTCTGAGTAGCTGTACAGATTTTTTTTTTTTAATAACTTCTGAAATAGAATACGCAATCACAAATCAGGTGTTTACTAAGAAATACCTTGAGAGAAGTGTATCTCAGCATGATACTCACAAAAAGACATAGGTTAAATAAGCTCCTTGAATCTTATTTTTTCCCATGTTTTTAACCCTGGTCATTATATACCCTCCTTAATGCAGGACTGTATCTTAGAAGTCTTTAAAGGTGTTGAAAAGAGCTCACTGAAAGCTGGTCATATGCAGCAGCTCAAATACTTGAGCATTTGTGAGGACCAAAGCACAGACAGGTTACTCTAGAAAAGGTGCAAACTGATAACTTTCTTGTGTCCACACAATATCCAGTTTTTAAATTATAGATAACTTCTTTCCACTTCTTCCTATTTCACCTGCATCAGTATGATTCATAATATTGGGGATGTGAGTAGACATTAAAAATACTAATATTCATAAACATGAAGTATGAATATCTAGTCTGTGCTCTTTAAAGATTCCGTCTTACCTGGAAGTGATAAAGTAAAATATATTTTTTAGTGTTGTGGATGAAAAGTTCTGCAAAAAGAAACTTCCTTCTAGCAATGAGGTTAAAATGAGATCCTAGTTGTCTTTGTTCTCTTGCTCATTCTTTAGTTAATTTTGAATTTGGTCATAAAAGAGAAAATATCAAAGGTGAGAGTGCCTGTCCCTCATTGTGGTGACCTGTCTTGTTTGCTCTTTTTTTCTCAGAAATACTGACTACATCTCAATGGAGGGTAGCAAGGGGTCCCTCTACCAGAGCTCCATATTGCTGTCCCAAGGCAATTCAGGTTACGCATTGTTTACTTGAGTGATCCCCCTAACAGTTGTAGATTTAGTCACTAGAGTCAAAGAAGGTTGGAGGTCTCCTCAACAAACTCACTGTGAGTTTCTTTTTTCAAAAGATGTTTTATGTCAGCTTGTATAGACAAAAGCCTTCATCCAACTGTCTACACTGAATCAAGGTCATCTGACATTTAACTCCATAATTGCCCAGAGGGGAAAAAGTCATTTGCGAATAGAATATTTTAAAATTAACAGATGCATACATTCAGGCAGCTGTAATGAAACTTCAATCTGCAAGATGCACCCCTGTTTAGAATACAGCGGTCATTTATTTATTTAATTTTCCAGTGTACAGTAATAATAATGGTAAACATGGATTACATATTATTATTTGAGGAAAATGATACCATGCTATCAGTTTATAGTGTGATACACTTTAGATGTAAATGACAGAACACTAGAACGGAAATTAGGAGATCTGGATTATATTTATGGTTCTACTATAACCTACTCTATGACCCTTTGTAAATCACAACACCTTTTGTTATTCCATTTCCTTGTCCATATTTATCTGATAGTTCATTCAGAAGACAATTTTCTGGTGCAGGGAATTTCTTGTTAATATACCTCAGTGTTTATTTACATATCTTTTTAATTAATTTGTTTTAACTATTGTATTGTTAAGAAATAGTACTTGTGAACAGAGTGGTATTACACCATGTGTAGCCTATATAAATCTGGGACAGGGATAGGGCTATTCTTTTTGTTAGGAGCTGTAGGAATAGAGAGAAAATTGAGAATAAAAGACAATATTGTACCTTCAGCTAAAACCAGCCACACAAACTCAGGAATCATTAATATATCCATTAATTTTAGAAAATTCAACAGTGACTGTGGTGAGACGATAGTTTAATAGTCAGGTCAGGAAAAAGGAGATCATTTCACTTTGAATACGGTTTGCTGAAGGAGCCACAACCACTTAGGGGATTTTAACTGTATCTGAATTTCAAATGCCTCTAAATTTCAGTTCTGATTCTACACAGAATAAGCTTCAGCATGACCCCATCCTTAGTTTTATTGTGTCAGGTATTCTTTTGATCTGATTCTTGATCCCCATTTTGCTATGGGTGTTTATGCAAGAAGCAAGTATAGAGTGAATGAAAATCATGACCTAGGCATAAATAGCATATTTTGTACCTGAAACAATATTTAGCTTGCACTGAGGTAAGTGACAGCCAAAATTATAAAGAAAAAGAAAAGCATTAATATAGGACTAGATTTAAAAGAAAGTAAAGGCAAGGTCCATTAAAAAATTGAAAAAAGTCTGACTAATTTTATCAACCCAAATATCAACCCAATTAAATTTCAGTTCAATTCTAGGTAGTATATCAGTTTTTCAATTCTGGAGGTGAAAGATCTGTTCCACATTAAGTAGGTAAAAAATTAAATGTATTTCATGAATCTTTCTTCCTTCTTTTTATTCTCTTCATATAGGAACAGCAATACTCAGTCCAGTCTGCAAATGAGAACTATAATTCAAAAATAGCAGTGAATAGGGGGGTTTCAGACCAGGGTTGATTTAAATGGATTGATGTAAATGGACCTCCATCAGGCCCTGATTCAACAAAGCACTTGAACATGTGCATTGCATTTAGCACTTGATCAGTCCCATTGCTTACCTGGAGCAGAGCTTTAGATGCATTACAACTCTTTCAGACCTATTATGTTGGTCTCCTACTTGCAGGGAAAGAGTCATTCATAAACATTAACTGAGGTTTGCTCTTTCACAGAAATGGACCAGCAACTTTTGAAGTGCAAAGCCAGATTGTGAACTGTAACTGTGTAGCAGCTGATGTTGAGAGGCTGTGGATAGGTTGTTTTGTAAAAGGGGGTAATTGCAACAAGTCGGACAGTGAAGTCGGCTAATCTGTCTGGCACTGGAATCTTTCAAAAAGTGATTCTACAATAAAATTCCACAATACAAGTGGGAGGAAAGAAAAAAAATACAACTTAGGAAGTCTAAAAGGAAATTCAATCAGAAAAACGCTTTTGTTTAGAGTTTGAGTTTGGTTTGGTTTTGGTTTTTTTTGGGGGGGGGGTTGTGTGTTGGGTTTTTTTAAATTATTTTTATTTTTGGTTGGTTTTATTCTGACAACTAATTAAAATAATTTTTTCATCATGTTTCCAGTTTCTCATAAACTTAGAACCTGATACCACAAGACCAAGATTTTTCGAAGTTCTCAAAAAAATGGTGGAGTGGTAAAAGGTACTATCAGTTTCAATTTGGGATCAACATAATATTCATAGAATCATAAAATCATAGACTGGCCTTGGCTGCAAGAGACCTTAAAGATCATCTAATATCAACCTCCTTGCCATGGCCAGGGACACCTTCACTACATCAAGTTGATCAGAGTCCCATCCAGCCTTGCCTTGGAACACTTCCAGGGATGGGGCAGCCGCAGCTTCTCTGGGACACCTGTGCCAGTGATGCACCATCCTCACAGTAAAGAATCTTTTCCTAATATCTAATCTAAACTTACTTTCTTTCAGTTTGAAGTCATTCCCCTTGCCCTGTCGCTACAAGCTCTTGTAAAAAGTCCCTTTGCGTCTTTACAATCTCCCTTTAGGTACTGGAAGGCCACAATTAGGTCACCCCAAAACCCTCTCTTCTCTGGGCTGAACAATCCCAATTCTCTCAGCTTTTTCTTGTAGGAAAGGGGTTACACCCCCTCTAATCATCTTAGTGTACCCTGAAGTTTTGATGGTCTCTATAAATAATAAAAATTATTTATACCTAAGAAAACATATAAAAAAGACATTAAGCTATTAGAGGGTAAGAGAGAGCAATGAAGGACTGGTTGTGGGGTGCTTAGCTCCTTACTACAGCTAGCCCACTACAGCTTGGAAAAGCTGCTGCATTAAATCTCCTGGGCAGTATGTACATTTCCTCAAAGTAGCCACCCTCCATCTCACACAAAAATACCTTCTCTATAACTTAATAACTCTCTGTATTTATATTTGTATTTATAAATACTCTGTATTTACAGCCTCCAGTTTCACGCATGACATTTGGTTACAATGCAACTAGTGCTTACATATGTCTTTCCTGTATTTAACCTTTTATCTTAAATGATGATGTAATCAAAGTTACAATTCAACCACAGACTTTTGCTTAAATGAAGATATTCTCGTTGGATAAGGTACCATAATTACGATATATACCTACATAAGAAACAAGTAAGTAATAATTCCCTCTTCTATTGCTGCAAAGAATAATGCCACAACTCAAAAGAAATGCTTTACATAAACATTTATCTAATAATTAAGAAGAAATGGAAGAAAAAGTTATATTAATTTATTTGCACTATAATGAACATACCACATCATTATTCTCTCTTTTCTCCTTCTTCCCTTTCTTTCTCTTTCTTTTCATATTTTTTTTCTCCTGATTCTCTCTCTTTTTTCTTTCTTTTTCTTTTTTTTTTTTTTTTTTTGTTTCTTCCTAAAGGGACGCTTGAATAGAACTATCTGGTTTAGAAGATGAGGCTGACTGATTACTGTAATTCATAGGGCCTTAATTAGCTGCACAAACCATTAGCTACAATTAGACTATTATAAAACACTTGATGCGCTGTGTCAACCATGGGGGCTCATTTATTCTTGTGGCAGGGAGGGGAGGGGGGGAAGGGGAAAAGAGAGCACTGTACAGCCAAGCATGCTAATAAAGAATGATTTTTGATTTAAGATGTTGCCGATAGTGCCTCAAAATTAATCTCAATAGCTGTCTAATTTGTGTCGGTGGATGGTATATTTATTGTAAAATGACACCAAAGCTAAATGAGTTACCTGAAGCAGGACTGCTAATGTCAGCGCCTGGAGACGCAACTCCATATGCCGTAATACAGCAAGGCACTGGGGTTGAATACTCCCAGCGGAGCACTTTGCTTCATCTGTCTCTGAAAATGCAGCAACCTGACTTACACTTTATGATCCTTAAATAATAATAATAATAATAAAAAAAAAAAAAAAAGAAAAAAAAAGAAAGTAGATATGAGAAACAAATTCCAGAACAGTTTTCAAAGGTTAGGGAGCTTACAAGGGCACGGTGCAGCCAAAAACCTCATTGAAATTGGTTTGAGTGTAGACCATATGTAAAAAGTGGAAATTATGAGATCTGCCTTTAAAGTGAAAAGAGACGGTAAATAATACAGATGATTTTTCTAATGGGCTTAACAAAGTGAGAATGTAAGTATGACATTCTTTAACTTAGAGATGCCTTTTTTGTTTGTTTTCCTATTGTATTTTCTAATTCATATTGTATTGATCCAACTTTCTAGTTGCAAATTGCTGGAAATACATTTATAGATTCCTTTAATTTATTTCTTTTTTTTTTTTTTTGATTAATTTCCTGCTAAGCCCCTTTGCAATAGAAAGTCAGGAACTTAAAAAAGGAGAGATTGGTTCGATAATACATGGCACTTGGTCTTTTCTGTACCATGCATGAAAGTATAAAAGCACAGAGGGGAAGAAAGCAGAATCTGTAGTTAATATGTTAGATTGGGACTCAGAGACCTGAATTCTGTTCCTGTTGTGCCCTACATGACCTTGGGCAAATCCATTTCTCTGTGCTTTTGTGCAACATGGGGACAGTCACACTTTCTCTCCTATTATGCTTTGTTTCTTTCAACTCTGGGGCTCAGATTCATGAAGCTAAATCAAGGTAATTTATCTTGATGGACTAGAAAGTAAGAGCTGAATTACCTCTGTGGATCAGGGTCTGAGCTTTTTGGGGCAAGGATTGCCTATTGGTTTGGGAAAATACAGTACTTGGCATGTGGGACCATATGTCATTTAAAAACTCTAAATCTTCTTGCAAAAAACTCCCACAACATGCTGCTAATAGGATGGAGTTGTTACACTGCATACACTGTGATTAACTAACTGATGATCTTCAGTGAAGCTGCAGCTGCCAATACACTTTGTACTACCCTCAACCATTAATATCTCAGCAGAAACAGAGCTCTGAGTGTCCAGTCCCAAAATTACAAGCCTCTGTTGCTGGAGCCAAAGGAAGGTGAGTCACTGATAATTGCAGTTTAGTGTCCTGTCTCTCACTTAGGATGCTAAGTATTATGTCTAATCCAGGAATCAGAGACAAAGAGTTGAGGTATGCATCTCTCTAGTTACACAGTGAAATGCAAATGTGAAGTGACAGATAAACCTTACCTGACTCTGATACAGAGGTGGCACCCCTCATTCTTCATATATAGAAGTCCCCTAGAGCAGGGTGCTGTGATATTGTCTCTTCCTGTGTCTGTCCTGACTCTTCCAGAGTGGAGCAGGTATCACTGTATGCATCTACAAAGTGACAGCCCTAACCTCTCTCCCTTACTGCAATCTTGAAAATGAAGATTTCTTCTTTGCATATCCAACTGCTGGAGAATAATATTGACATAACTTTAATATTATACCCTAAATGAATGTGTATGCTGTATAGTCATCAATGTGGCAATTTTTGTTAAAGTCTCATGTGGAAAATTAGTCCCGCTTGAGAGGAAAAGCAAACACCCACCCTCCCATCCATCCAAGATATTATGTAATGTAAAAAATTCACAGAAACAAAACAAAATTAAGGAACACCAAACAATAAGCACCAAATAAAGCATTTTGTCCTACATATGTATGTGAGTGAATATAAAAGCCATACACATATATGTGGATCTAGGCATTTATAAGAAAAAGTTCATATGACTTATAAATTATCTTCCATCCAAAAATCTAAAAAAAACCTAAACTCTATTACAGTTTACATGCAATCTGTTAAAAAACCTCAATAATTTACACACGGGCTTGGAGCTATGGTAAAGCTTGAACTCAGAGAGAATTCAATAATTAGGAGTTAATTGTAAAAAGGAACAAAGTTAGATAGCATTGCTATGTTATAATTGTAGTGAAAGATAAAATAGGATTTCTGGATGATGAAGGAAGGATCAGTCAAGGATGACCAAGAGCTCAGTTCAATCTAGTAGCATGATTGCAATTAACAATAACATTCATAAACAGAACTCCACTGGGATATACCAGTGGAAATACCCTGGCCTTATAGCAAACAAAAAGGGTAAGTTCTGCTGTAGATTGATGAGATGGGCAGTTGGTATTTGCAAAAGGAAGAAATGTAGTCTTTTGCTTTAGGACTAATTATCAACATATCTTCAAAAGTATCCATGGTCCACACACATGACTGCAGGGAAATTCTAAGTAAATTGACCTCAAATTCTTCATTAAATGATATCAGGAAACAGCCTAAAGGAAATAGGTGGGGTGGGTGACTTCTCTGACAGAAAAAAATAAATCCTCTAGGATGTGAAAGTATATTTAAATTCTGTGGTCTTATTATTAATTTATTAAACATTCATTCAATGAGTATCGAACAACCACTATCCAAGCAGCAGTTTGTTCAGATTCCAGCCAGTCATTATTCCAGTAATGATGACATGAGACACAGATGCCTCAGGAGATGTCCCTTGAGGAGTTTTCTGAAGCCCTCTTAAAGAGGATGCTTACACACTAGCAAGATTGGCAGCTCGGTGTGGTGGCCTTCTGGTCTTAGTAGCAACAGAACAGTGAGAAAAGTCAGAAACAGTCCTAACCTACTCTTTTTCAGCCCCACATGACGTGAATTAAGTGTTTCTCTGAGTATTTAGAGTCCTTTCTATGATTTCTTAGGTTTTGGATTTCCATTTCTGGAGCAGTGCCTGTTTGACTTGAACAACCCCTTCAACACAGCAATTTACATTTTCCCTCCCTCCTCCTTTTTCTGTCAAAGGCTGTGCAGGCCTTCCATGACTGTTACGGCTATGGCATATCTATGGGAAAAGGAGATGAAGGATTTCAGGAGGATGTTTTCAACAGCTGAAATGGCAGGCAGGCATTAGATTCTTATTAAGAATCCATGTGTGCTGAGGGCCTTCAAAAGGCTCAGCTTTAATTTCCCGGCTTGTGGAGCTAGTATCACCATGTTTTCCATTTTCTTGCCCTTTTCTCTTAATGTTCCATTCAATAGTTTAAACTTACAGTGTTATTTTTAGTAGTTTGGTTGCTATGTTGGGTTTTTTCTTTTTTTTTTTTTTTTTCTTTTTTTTTCACTCCCCTGGGAAGTCCAACTTATATTGTAGACAGTATTACTTAATGATTCATCTATAGTTCCTTCTTGAACCAATTCCTGCTTGTTGCTTAGGACTTACAGATGTTTTGTAGAGATACAGTAAAAGGCAAAGAGTTCTCAGTTTCCAACAATAAAGATTTTAAAGTCATAAACCCTCCAGCTTCTGAGCAAATAATGGAGCACTCACACAAAGAGAGTAGGTGGGAGAGGGAAAGATTAAGAAGAGGCAGAAAAATACCACCTTTTTTTATTTACTGGATTTGACTTAGATCTCATAAGTTCCCTTTAATGTAATATTATATTTTTTCTTTTTCTAAAGGAAAAAAAAAAATCTCAGATCAAAATTTATCACAGTCAAAGTAAAAAATGTAAAAGACCAGCATAAAACATTTAACAGTAACAGTTAATAATGTATACCCTAAAATATTATACTAATATATTGACAAATACAATAATAAACTATTAATGTGATTGTGCTTCATCAGTGCAACAGCCCTTCCTCCTTGTCTTTCAAACAGTTTGAATAAAGCCTCTCCCCTCCAATCAACCATTTCAACATAATCCTTTAAAAACAAACAAATAACAAGCTGGAATTTAAAATAAAGGTCCCCGAACTAATTTTCCTGTGACGACGTAAGCGTATACAAGCTAAAGCAGTACTCATTTTATTCTTAGTTTACACCAGCATGAGATGAGAACTTATTTCATAACAGCTTAATTAGGAAGACACTGTAACTGCAGTTCTTTTATACTTATTTTCACCACTCCTGGGAAAAAGGCAAGAGCTACTATCACCACTTGCCAGGTGCTGACTGAAGCATAGGGAGAGGTAGTGTCCAACCTATAAATGAGACCTACTTCTGGTGTGACAACATCCAGCTCATTGCTGCAATGTCTGAAGGCAACCAGATATCTGAGATTGTTAGAGGTTCTTGAGGACACATATGGCTAAGAGTGAGGCACCTAAAACTGCAGTTCATAACAGACAGTATCTAGAAATCCCTTCAAATTTGTCTTGGAGACAGAATCTGACTCTGGACTGCTGGAGACTTGTCTCAGCTACAAATTCCCTCACGTAATTAAACAAGCCAGATCAGTTCTTTCTCATATCAACAAGGAAAGGTTCATAAGGTTAAAACACTGTCATAGTCCATGTCTGCTTATGATTCAAGCCTTCCTTTTCTCTGAACATCTAAGAAACCATGCATATAAGAGGTTCTATTTAATGGATGGAACATAAAGGGTAAAGCAGATAACTGAATGAGAGCTCCTTCTTTCAAACATTTTAATTATTACTTTCATATGAGCTCTGTATCATCAGATCTTATCAGCAATTACTTCATATATCCCAGCTGTCTTACGGAATTGAAATGCTCAGGGAGGATAAGACCCCTTAAAACTACTGTTTCTTCAGTCATGTTTCCTTGTTAGGACTGAGAAGATCCTGGCATGTTGTTACGGACGGACGAACCAGAAAGAATCTGGTGCCACAATTGCGGTGTACGTGTGTTCTGGTGCCCTTAGCACGTTCGCAGACATGTCATTGCTAAAGCTAGTCTTGGCTTTTCGATACAGAACACCAGATATTTAGTTCATGTGCAGTAAAAGATTGCATCACCCCATACTTTTTAAAAAGAACACTTCAGACTTCTCACCTGAGAATATATATAAGAATTCAGTTTTGTGGTTCTAAAAAGTCAGTGACTGCTCAAGCAATAGAGAAGTTATGTGTAGGTAAAAATGATAATCATGTCTTCAGGTTTGTGAGAGAAGCTCAGATGGCATTGTTAATGGCTTTCAGACGTGTTTGGAATTAATCCCTTGCATCTGTTTGTCATCTTCTTCAGATTTAATGACTTGATGCTTTTCTAGGTAAACAAAGAGGCTTACTTGTACATGCTACTTAGAGCAGTACGGACACCTGTAAGATGAAAAGATGGTTAGACTGAAAACTGTATTTACTATGACTTTTTTTTTATGACCTCTTTTTCAGGCCAAATTCCAGTTCAACATGAGTCATAGTAGTCTGATGGATGGAGTTGCAGCTATTAAGTCTACTTCTGCACAGACCAGGAAAGAGACAGGTATACTTACAGCTAAATATAGACATCAATGTTACAGAAATCTGTATTTTAGCTACTCACTCATCTTCCATTATACGTAGTGAAGAACAATACATACTTCCAGGTTGCAATTCATTTGATCTCTTTTGGATATCTACTTTGGGGTAAGATGAATCACACCCTAGAAATGCCCACTGACAATTCAGAGCCCCTAAGGTGATATCTACATCCTAGACATCTACAATTAATCATGTGAATTCCTCTATAGGTATAAAGATGGTGGAAAGTCAAAGTTAATATTGGAAGTCCTTCTCTATTCCTTATGTTAAAGTCACTATAGCCCTTCTGCTCCATAAAAAATAAAGTTCTCTCTGATAATTACAGAAAATTCTTTTTATATGTAGAGAAGACCATCTTTATGGGGAAAAAAATATTGCAGGAGTGAAACAAATACAGGAAACAAAAAAACCTTGAATTGATACTAATTGAAATTGATTCTTTTCTTCTTCTTATACTTGGTACTGGCTGCTGGAAAACTAGGTGTTATAGCAGATCTTAGACCAAATTGTCAGAACTGGAAATGCCATCTATATTGCTTGCTTGCATAACACCAGAGATTTGTTCTGCTTCTGTCTTCCACTGGAATCCTCAGAGTGAAGGAGGCAGATTCATAAAACATGACATTTTCTAGCTCAGTCTCCTACAGAAACCAGCTGTCGATGAACACCAGCAGCCATCGAGCTGAACATCTTTACTGGCTCCTGCTGTTGTGTGGACAGCTCTCATGCATGTCACATATGGAGAAGTGTTTTTGTGCTCTTGCCTTTGCAGGTTCAGCATGGAGATGACCTGGGTGGGTCCCCCTGTAATGCTGTGACCATGAGGTTGGGATCTGTTCCTCGTTTCCAAACTAACCAGAAATCTCACAAGCATTAAAAAGACTTTCCATCTTATTTTCCCAGTCTATGGTCCTACTCTCCTCTTGAACTGAAAAACAACTAGGTTACCAGATCAAACTGATAAAACATCTACACATAGCAGAAAATGCAGGTCAGAGACAGAAATGAGAATATGCATTACAAAGTGTAAACCCAGAATATTTTGATAATTCTGAATTTCCCATTGTTATTGACAAAATCAAGATATTAAAATTGCCATAAAAAATAATCATGTCTTCAGAATACTTCTGGGTTTTTGTTGTTGGGTTTTTTTGGGGGTTTTTGTTTTTGTTTTTGTTTTTTTTTTTTTGGTTGTTGTTTTTTGTTTGTGGTTTTTTTGTGATTTTTTCTGTTGTTTTGCGAAAATATCTCTACCTCAGATTTAAAGACAGTCCCTCAGGACAAGTTTACAAAATTATGAGGACGATATTGGCTCACATCCTTGTAGAAATAATTTTTATGTATTCCAAACATGATAAAAAATATTGGCTGTATTTGTTCCAGTCTATCAGGTAAATATGTATATGTGCATTTCCTTTAAAACATTTAATTATTTACTCAGGAGACCAGAACAGCTGTTCTGCCAGGTAAATACATTTTGAGGCAGCTTTTTAAGATGTGTATTATGTTAGATCTATTTCCACTTAAATGCACTTTTTTGTAACACAAATTCTTTTAAAAGGTAAAATCTATTACTTTCAGAGTGATTCTCTTCTGTCATGTAAACACAGATTTGGGGATCATGCTTTGCATGATAAACCAGCAACAGCAAGATTCTTTGAAGAGGAATTCTTGCTTGATCTTGTGGGTCTGAATCTGATGCGTTCCATTTGTAAGAGGCACAACAACTTTAACAGATTTTAGTGGAAGTTTCTTTCTATACGTATATAACAAAGCAGTTTCCTGTGTAGCAAAGTAACATACAGGAATAAGTTAGCATGAGTAACACGAGTGGACATACGGGACTTGAACCCTTGCTCCAGAAAAATATTGAGTGTGCCGAAACACTGGTTTGTGTCTCAGCATTCAGTCTGCCTTCCAATTAGAACACTCAGAAAGTGATTCCTTGATCACAGTACACCTTTACTAACTGTTCTAGAGCTTGGAATACCTTTGCATCTAGACCTGTCTTCAGTTTTATATCCACAATCTTACTGGGAAAAAATTGTCTTCAGATGAGTTAGATTATCAAACAGGGTGTTATGCTTGGCTTTTGAAGGTGATTTCTCCCCCAGTTGTTTTGCGAAAAGCCATTTCTAAAATTTAGCTTTCCTAATTTACTTTCTTGCTCATTTTCTCTAGTAGTAACAGGGGATTATCACCATGGTTATCAGTATTAAATGTATTGCAACATGTTTAGGAGTAATGATATCCTTGCTCTTGTGGTAGTCAAAGATTTGTAGCAAAAGAAATCAACTTTATTGCACCAATCAGTATCTTTCTTCTCCAGACCTCAGGTGCTCAAAAGCTTGATCTTTTTCCCTTTGCTCAGTTTTTCTAATCAAAATATTTGTTTGCCTTTCTTTTCCTCCAGATTTAACCCTTTCTACTACCAGTAACTTTGAGCTTATACCTCCCTTTACTAGATGTTGCACAAATGGATGCTAAAAAGAGGAGCCCGGTGCTCCACCTTGTAAGTACTGGTCACCTGATTCTGATTTTTTACATTCATTAACAGATTAGTTTGATATATTGCAAGTTCTTTGAGTTATTAACTGTTTTACACTAGTCTAAATTTTGTAAGAAAATGGTGTATTATGTATGGGCAGGGATCCTTACTTGGGTTGAGTTGCAAGTAACTGTTGAAGAAACTACTGCCGCGGTCCGAGCGGGGGAGGGGGAATGGGGCCGCGACACGGCACGGATCCCAGACACAAAGATGGGCTGCAGGTAGAATCTTTAATCCAGCGTGCACACGGGGTTTTTATCCGGAGGGAAAGGGCCAGAACATAGGGTGGAACAGGAAACAGACAGACAGGGGGACAAACCACGATTGAGCCGTGGGTAAAAAGGGGGGGGGCGGAGCGCAGGAGGGACCAGGGGAGGAAAGGGCGAATGGGGGCTGTCTCCTGCCGCAGCTTCTTCAGCCAGTCAGCAGAGAAGACAGGTGCAGGGAGGTGAGCAAGTCAGGACATGCCCGGAAGATACAAATTCGGGGGAAACACACAGTGTGTGAAGTCCATTCAATCGCTGTACATAATTTTCCATTTCCGGAATCGTTCCCATTCCGATTCCTGGTCCTCGACAAACTACTTTGATAGTTAACACAGAAAGAAGTCTTGAAAGATTTTTATTTTCAAAACTGGTTAGAAATGAGAAGTACTTTATGAACAGCTGATTAAGACTATATAACTCTAGTGATGGTATCTGGTACTTATGTTTTGTTTCATGTAAGCATGTGTTTGACTGTGAGCAAAGAGGTGAATGTCAAAAGATGATCAAAATAAAATTGTTTAATACATAATTTACAGTTCACAAAAAAAAAAAAAAGAGAGAGAAAAAGTCTCCACCTGAATGTTTTTCCACAGTTTGTAATCTCACCCAGAATGTTCTGTCTGAAAGTTGAACAATGTTCAAGACATTCCTCTTTCCATTTGAAGTACCTTGCTAATCCATCTGAACAACTTTAATAATAACTCGGCATCATGTCTTTTGCCATTCTCTCGCCACTTTTTCTCTTTTTTCTCTTAGGCTACTATGAGAAGTTAAATGATCCAACAACTTTGTCTTTTGTCACCTGGGAGTGCTGCAAATTTTATTTGGTGGAATCAAGGCATTGGAAAGATACTCTAAGTGAAACACCAGGATAAATTGGTACTCCCCAAATATGTTATGTTCAAGTTGGCTTTTGCAAGCTATCAGTCTCTTCTCAAAGAACAGATTTCTGACCACCAAATCATTGTTCATCTTCAGCAGGTACAGTTTAAAACTTTCTATCTTTTTACCAACATTTCCTAAACTGTTTAATGTAAGACTTCTTTCTGCAGTTAGCAGAGCATTTCAAACTGAAGGAAATTAATTTGTTTATATACGTATAAGTGGTATGACATTTCTGTCACAGGCCTGAAGATCAAAATTCATTTGCTGATATTCATGCTTTAAGAACATTTCAGTAGTTTGATCATGTGCTGTGGTTCAACAGTTTAGAGCCGTATAAACCTTCACATTACTCTATATCACAAAATTGATCTCTATTATCCAGGCTCCCATCTTTGACATTAGCCAGTATCTGATGTTTCAGTAGAAATATGTAAGAAATCAGTGACTCTTTAATGATATGTGTGTTTCTAAAATGTATTTCTTCCTAATCTCAATGCCTTATTCATTGAAACATCTTTGCTGACCATGGATTGGTCTATGTGACAGATGTGGAGATATATTTAGCTGTCTAAGCCTCCATTAACTTCATTGGAGGATCTAGTATCAAAATAAAGGTTATGTGTTTAAAATCAATTGAGGAACCTCTATTCCCACTACATTCCTGTCCCATTTCATTTAAGTTTGTATAATCTCTTGGTTTATACAGTTTCTAAGGTCTTTGTAGGATGAGATCTGCAAATCCTTGCTTCAGCTACTACTGTCTCTTGCTGTCTTCCCCTCTAGATGTCCTTCCAGCTCCTAGACCTACAACAGCACTGGTAAAAGGCTACATGTGATTAGACTTCAGGTACACCATAGGAAGACTGGCACCCTCATTTAAATTAGAAGTAACACTCCCAATCTGGAACACCTCAGGGAGAAGTGTATTTTTCTTTTACTGAGTGCTTCAGAGTGCTATGACTTGCAGAGTCGGGGTAAGGTGAACTTCCAAGCAGGGTGGAACCATAAACACTGGGAGATTTCCCAGAGATAATTTGTCTGCATCCTAAATTTTATTCTGAAGTTTTGCTTCCCAAGTTGTCTTGAGGTAATGAGGTCCACAGCAGAGTTGGTGTCAGTTATAAAATAGGCATACACATTTAAGTATCTATATGGAAAGATATTTTCTTGCATATTATTTGCCTAGTTGAGATAGAAATCATAACAATACACTTGAGGTATTATTTTTGTGTCTACAGGGTTGACTGTAAAGTATGCTGTCTACTTTGTAAGAAAAAGAAGAGAATTTATGGAGTTGAATGAATAAAAGGAGTTTAAAAATAAGAGTACAATGTTGTTGTTGGTTTTCGTTTACCTATTGTTTGTTTGTTTAGTTTGGTTTGAATGAATATTGAACAGAACTTTGTTTAGTTTGGTTTGAATGAATATTGAACAGAACTATATAGTTCTGTTCAATATTCATTTTAAATATTCATGTTGTATTGTTTCTTATTTCTAGTGTTTAAAAAATGGCTGCAATAAATTCTTATACTCCTGTCCTTTAAAATGTTTATGATTTAAAAATAAGTAAGAAGGGTTAAGACACAGTCTTTTAATTTAGGTAAGAATTGCTTTTGTAGAAACAAACTTTTTTTTATTTTTTTATCATACCAAAGGAATTTATTATACCAAAGGATCAGAGACAAGCACAGGTTAAAAACAATTTGTAAGTCCAGCTACAGAAGGCCTGAGTGATTCATACAGTTTGAATTCTTCCTGTGAATTTGTCCTTTGCTTTCAATTGTTCTTATTTACATATAGCCTAGTTTCAGAGCAGAGACCTTTTAAACACATCGATAGGTCAATAAATCTATGCTTTTAATAGGGATGTACTTTTGTCCATTCTTTATTTTGGAGCTTTTCATTATACACTGTCCTGCATGACTATACACTGCTGCACATGAAATGTTTACGTTGAATTGATTGGTTCTTTCAACACATTTGATTATTAGAAAGTGCAAAAGGGATGTTTTCAAGGTTTATAGAGGCATATGTTGACCTTTCTTTGAGAACATAAACGGCTGATTCTATTGCCATTATCCCCTCTGCAGAGGGGATGCAGTGCAATGCCTGGGAACATATAAACTCCCACAGAACAGTTGAGAAGTAACATTTCCAAGGACACATGACTTGAGGACACTCTTCTGTTATGGATGTAGATTTTTCTTCTTCTTTCTGATGCCTTCTTCCAGCTGCCCTTACAAATCATACATAGACCCGAAAACATGGTCCAGAGTCTCACATCTAATAACATCAACCTCTGCTCAGAATAACTGTCTGAACTTTGAGGGACTGCTCTCAGAAAGAAATTCTAGGCATATATCCTGTGAGCATGACTCACTTTGCATCCTGCAGGTATCTCAACAAGTGTACCTGTCAGCTCCCCAAGCAAACAGGCTGCCTCATGCCCCGAGGATCATGTTCCTTTCAACTAGGAAGGCTATTGCACAGTCATCATCACCTGGGAATCCAGTGGGCTTAGTGGAGTTTTGTGGTGTCAACAAGATCAAAACCTCCCAGACCAAGACTCTCAGGTGTGCTAGGGCATCAGCTCCAACTAAATAAAAATAAAAATAAAATAAATAAAACAAAACAAAACAAAACAAAACAAACAAAAAACCCACAACAAAACAAAACAAAACAAAACAACAAAAAGCAACAACAAAAAAACCCCAAACAAAACTAAAAAGAAAAAAAAAGTTTCAGGGTCTATCTTTTAATATATATGTAAAGAAGTGAATTTCCAATGCTAATTTACAGATACTACAAATTAATCCTGTCCTTGTTATGGCCATCCCTATAGATAAGGGGAATATCCTTTATGACTAACTCGAGACCGACGCCAGCAAATTCTCCAAGCTATCATAAATGGTATCTAAGTGCTCTGGTAGAGGAGCAAACAGAGGGGGAAAGAGATGAATATATATAGTTCCCAGTATTTAGCTCCACAGCTAAAATGATAGCAACAACAGCAAACAGAACGAATAACTGGTTATCCTTATCATGGTGTTTTTCATCCTGTCTTTTAATTATATCCAAAGACAGATTCACAATGATTATAACTTCCCCTTTGCCTCCCACTGCTTGACATGACTAAGGCCATGGGATGGTTCTGCCTATGGACACTATGGATTTACCTGTGCAGTCTGGGATCAAATCAAATCAGGCTCTCAGAATCCATAACTTTAAAGAGTGCAACTACTTTGTACGCTTAATGACAGCAAGAGTTAGTGTGAAGGGTACTGGAAGGAGTTCTCTAATTCTCCTCTGCTGGATCATACTTTCACCATGCAGCTGAGGGGAGTATCCAGTTGAGAAGTTTCTAATTTTTTTTCAAGGTAAGATGTGTGGCTAAGATCCCTAGGTATTGAGAAACATGGCAAAGGAAAGCATTACCCTGTGAAAAGTGTTTCTAAAGCACTACTGATTTTCTGAAAGCTTCTGTAAGCTAAAACTGTAGTATCGTTTAGTACCTGGAACTGAAATAGGAAAATCAGTGTCAGAATCATTTCCTGTTAGATTGCAGCAAACAAAACAGTAAAATTGGATTCTGTACTTTGAAGTTGCACAGTCTCTAATCTCTTGCTAAACAAAGTCAAAAGGCAAATAATAGACAATATCTCTTTGCCCAATTTGGAGCAAGAGTTGTTCTGTTTTGCCTTCTGCACTGCAGATCTTCTTAGTCCCTCTTTCTCCCTACTACTTATAGTTTTCAGACTCTTTGTACTACTAAAAACTGGACAACTATAAGGTTACCTGTGTTATGCTGTAGAACTTTATGCAGGTCAAAGGAGTTCTACTGTCTTTCGTATTATCACTGTCCCATTTCTCTCACAAGTGTTGTAGTTCATATTCTGGGATACTTTTCCTCAGTCAATCTATTCTCCTAGGTTTATTTTTATATCAGATCATCATCAAGTGGTCTCCGTTGTACAAAGCACTATTCTCAAAAGTGGCTATTATAATTCAGCAGTGATGAACACAATTACTTTCAGGTTCATTTAAAAAAAGATGAAGAAAAGAAGAAGAAAAAAGTAATAAATCCATCTGAACAAAGAAAATCTTTGTAGGAAGGTCAGTTGGGTAAAGGGACAGTTGTTTAAAAAAAAAAAGACATTGATCTAAGCTTCAGAAGTAGTAAAAATATACAAGAAAAAATTGATAACTCAGACTCATTTAAATGAAAGAAGAGAAAATAATTTACAATTTTAGGTCTAATACAGTATCAGTAACTAATACTGTTCTAAAGTCATTATCTGATGCTTTTGAAGCAGTAAAACAAGACGGGGACTCATGTTTTTCAACGACTGGTTCTGAACATGGGTGGAAGTGGGATTTTAAAGAGGAATTCACCATAAGCAATACATTGAGTATTTCTTTAGCCTGATAATTAGGCTGAATTTCCACATGTGGCATGGAAATGCAGTACCTCCATTTCACAGATGAGCAATAGAGACATGGGGCATATGAGTTATCCATTCAAGGTTGCAGGGAAGTGTATTTATACTAAATCAGTGCTCAGAGCACTGGATTATGTGCTTTCTCCTCTCCTAAAGGAGGTCGAACAGGATGGAACTAGACTTCATTTTAGTTTCTTAAAGTGGAAGATTGTTCAAACGACAAAATCAATTTCAAAACTGTGTGTGGTGCTTTTTTTACCATATGCAGAAGTCTGGACTGGGATTGACAGGCTGTCCCAGGTAGCACACAGCCCAGGAAACTCACTACTTTTACATTTTGACTGTTGTGCTAAAGAAATATCTGTCTGTCTACCAATTCAACATCAGCCATTTCATACTCAGGCCAAATGTACATGAGCTTTTGTTCAGTTTATGGACAGTACGAAATATTGTGTATTGAAACTGAACTATAAAATCACCTTTCATGCTCAATCCTATACAAAATTAATTAATTAATTAATTAATACAAATCTGGATGACTGACCAGTTCAGTATGATGTAGGCCCAAATGAATAAGTAGAAGGGTGTTCCTCTAATTGCTGTAAGAAAACCACAGTAATATTTTCCCCACAGATGAAGCGCCAGAGTTCTGAAAATCCTGGAGACCCAGGTCCTCCAGCAATTTTAAGGTTTCCTCAAGATTGTACAGCAGTTCATTCACTCCAAGAGGTTTTGAATAATGGAAATCAGTGAAATCTCATTTTTTTAAACAATACAATTTCACTGGAAAAAATTTAACCTTGTCTATCCTGTTATTCTCATATCTGCATTTTCATTCAAAGCAGAAAAACACAGTGCATTCTGTTTTGCAGAAATCTTAGGCTAGAAGTAGGGGGTGTCTGTTCCTGTTGTTTTTTATATCTTTCCTCATTTTTATTGGTAAACTATCAAGCAGGATGTTCCCCCCTCCTGTTTTTAAACAGCTTAAACTGATTGTATTTCAAAAAAATGCAAATGCCTATATATTTTATAGGAGGAAAGTCATTAAATTTCTAAATGTTAGAAAAAAAGAAACTGTGAATGATATTCTGGAAAGTGACAGTATCGTAAAATATGCACAATCTGGTCAAGTTCCAATTAAAAAAAATGTGTTAGCATAAACAACCTTTAAAAATAGCAATGTAAAATTTACGAGCACAGAGTGGATTTGGAAGTTGTCACCACGCCCAACTACATTTTCAGTTCTCATCAACCTGGTTTCTAATTCTACATACATTTTAGATTTGCTGACATTTTCATATACAAGGAAACTTTCTGTAACTGATATGGAGAATCATTGAGCCCTGTACAGCACTGAAGAGGGATCCTTCAGAAGTGGAAGAACACTGTGCTGACAGTTCTATCTTGATCTGGCAAACATTTCTTTTCACTTTTGTTAATTGTTGTTACTACCTCTTCAAACTCCTTGGAAATCGGTTATATAGGATCATATATTATTTAAGGTTGGAAAAGACCTCTAAGGTCATTGAGTCCCACTGTTAACTCAGAACTACCATGTCAACCACTAACCCCTGTCTCTATGTGCCACATCCATATGCTTCTTAAACACCTTCAAGGATTGATTCTTCCACTTCCTTGGAAAACTTTTCCCAATGCGGTGAAAAAATTTTTCCTACTATCCAATCTAAACATCTGCTGCTGCAACTTAAGTTTATCATTCACCATTAGAGAGTGTTTAGTTATTCGTGTTAAAATACCTAACAAAGGGAAGCTAGCAGAGATAACTCCAAAGCCTAAGGCTTTCGATCAACGCATCTTCCTTGATCTGTTGCTCTCTTGTGAGCTTTTTTTTGAGATAAAGAATGGTTAAGCCTTTAGGAGTTGGTGGATTTCCTTTCAGTCCTTTTAGGTTTCATGAAAGTTCCTGATCACTTTAACTCAAATCCTCAGGTTAATGTCTACCACTGTAATTAGATTAAACCACCTTTTCATTCTCAAAATCTTTGTTCTGTTGTTGCATAACCACAAACTTTCCTAGAACATGCAGATTTCTAATGTATAAACACTTGTTTTTTTCTGAAAACTGAAGCTTTAATTCTGATTTTCTTTGCATAGTCAAGAGTTAACAATACTTCAATTACCATTCATCAGCATGTTCCTTCATTACTCGGGTATTCCCACACTAAGATAGGATACACCCAGGGCTATCAGGAGCTTTAGCTAACTAAAATTAAGCTATTACTTAAATTTATTCAGCCTAACACAGAGACTAAAGCTGTTCTATGTCATTTATCCAGAGCAAGGAACTATGAGTAAGAAAACTATGGCAGCATACCTCCCAATGGCTAGACCACTCATTTGAGAGGAGAAAATCCCTGAGCCTGGAACTAAAGAGCTATTTGAATTTCGCATGAAGCAGTCGTTGGGAAAAAACAGTTAGAGACTGAAATGTGGACTTGAATCCATAGCCAATCTTCCTTCCTAAATGAGCGCACTAACTACAAGGCGGTCTGTGTTGCCTCATATTTTGACTCTAATGAACTATTAAAACATACTAGCAAAACTATAATTCTCCACGTGAGATGCTGATTGTGCTTACCTTTACCTTAAGAGATGAGTTTCAATGCTTTTGCCTACTTTTTTCCCAGTCTGTGTAGGTACAGTAAGAGATGGACTAGTTTTAGCTCTTCTAGGTTGAAGGAGGAGGTTCAGGCACTTACTTTACAGCACGTCTGTTGGTGCCTGCTGAAAAGAAGGGTCTTACTGATAGTAGAAAGGAGAAGATAATCTCATGTCTGATTACAAGATGATGGTAATCAGAATTTTATTTTGTCTAAAAACGGTAATTGATTTCTTTCCAAAATGTCTCACTTCCTCACCTCCAAAGAAACTAAGACAAAATATGCTGATTTACTAATTCAACACATGTTTATGACCTGGTTTGGCTGACCTAGATTTTTATGTTCTGGCAGATCAGCTGTTAATTAGAGAAATATGTGACTCTTGTCTTGCCAAATGTAGTCAGTACCTGTCTCTACTTTGCTATTCATAGTGGATGAGAAAAGCAAAGACATAAACAAAGAGGTATTGGCTGCTGAATAGAAACCCTTCTTCAAAAGATGCATCTTTTCTGCTACATAGTTATGCCCCATCTTCACCCCCAGATAACATTTTTTTTTGTTCCGATTCACCTCATTACCTAATACACCATTTTTTCTTTCTATCCACTTCTTCACTGAAAGGATAAAAAAATCAGAGAATGTTGTTAACCAAGAGATCTGTGTTTATAACTAAATAAATGAAGATTCCAAGGAGAGCCTGCTAGGAAACACTACAGCTCTCAGTGGTGTACTGTTTTGCTGCCTCTTCACGTGATGAGAAAAATCACATTTTGAAGAATACTTTCCACGCAAGACATTTTTCTTCCTATCCTCCTCATTCGCAGCACCTGCTTCAGGAAATATATATTTTCCACATACTGCTCAAATGAACTAATCTATTTTCACTATGTGTCCTTTTTGGCAAAATATCTACAGTATTTTCTTTCATAAAGACAAATTCTGCTCTTTTGGTATTTTTCCCCTTCCTTTTTCTTTTTTATTAATAAAAAAATATGATCCCTTATTTCCTCCTTAGAGAGAATAAAAAAAAAAAAAAAAAAAAAAAGGAAAAAAGGGAAAAGAAAGAGCTAGGAAAAAGTAAACAAAAAACCCCACACTGAAGCCTGGAGAAAATAAAACTGAGGGCCAGAAACCAAACTATCAATGAGACCTAACCTCGTTAAAAATCTGCCTGTGAATATTCAGTCGTTTATTATCTTTTGCAATGACAGTTCTACAGAGAGCAGCATGAAGGAAAAATTACCATTTTTTAACCATTTGGGCTGAAACTGCCAATGCTGTGTAAGCTAGGAAAGATGATTTGTTCCTTTCAGCTTCTCCAGAAGGTGCTTAAGCAGAGTTAGGTCCATAGGAGATCAAGTTTCCCAAACAGAACTATGTTTCTTGTCATTGCAGAAGCTATTTTGCAACAAGACTTCTATTGTAACTTCTCTATCAGCATGTGCACTTATCTATCCATCTTTCCAAGCCTTCTTTGTTTTTTTCTGTGAAAAAAACAATCCTTCCAGGTGATGAATCTGCAACATCCAAGGCAGACTTCAGTGCTTTTAAAATTTTATTTATTTTAAATTTAGTCCCCCTCATTTCCCCAAGTTCTGTATGACTTTTGGTCTTGTTTCTGCTGATTCCTGATCTAAATGGAGAAGGCTGCCTTAGTCCTATGGCATTTCTCTGATTTTCAGCACTTCCATACACATTTGAGTTTCATCTGTGTATCTAAAACAAATTTATGAAGGCCACTAGTAAACAAATATATAGGGACTTTCTTTGTTGGAGTGTTTCAAGTTTTGGTGGGCTTTTTTGGATTTGTTTTGTTGGGTTTGGGTATTTTGGTGTTGGATTTTTGGGGCTTTTTCATTTATTTGGTTTTTACCAAACTATTCTTATTGTGAAACCACGGTGTAGGTAGTCTACCTCTTTAGTCCTCTTCTGTATAGTTCTGACAAGGTGCAGAGGGAACCTCTGACTCGCTCCAATTCCTGTGTTCTGTTTGACTCATTACCTTTCTGTGAATGTTTTAAAAACCCCAAATCTTGAACCAGGGAATAAAAGACATCTCTATAATGCCCTAAGGTATTTTATTTTATTTTCCATAATAATCTGTGAATATTTTGTATTTATTTTCAAAGAATGATCCCTGATATCCTCTGAGTCAATATGGAGAAGACACCAAAATTGGAATTCATAGTTATCTGAAAATATATACGTGAAGGACAAAAAGGCATAAGCTTTTCATCACTCAAGGAGAAACGTCATACCATAATTACACTAAGAACTTCATCTGACATTAAAGTGCCACATGTATTACTACTGAACCCAGAGAGGGAACTTTTATTAAGTACTGGGCTCATGATTTTGTCTTTTAAGGACTGAATTGACTTATACCTAGGATTGTCATGCACCATTTGTTTAGTGCCCTGCTTTCTACTGGTATCAGAATTTGATCTTGTCCAAGAAGCAAAGACTAGGACTGCATCTTAAGAAAATGAATTTCCACTACCTTTATCTTAAAGTCCTCCATTTTGATCCGACTTTCATTTATTTTCTTTGGTCTCAGGTTAGCAACAAAAAGAAGATAGATTGAAAATGTTGCTTGATTTTCTTTCTAAATGGGTATGCTCCCATAAGATATTTCGTTTAAAATAGAAGCAGGGCAGAGCAACTTAGAAGGTGAAAAAGCCCAAAGGTGTAGCTATCTGTAGGGAATGGTCAATTGTTGCAATCTGTGATTTTGTACACTTCAGCTAATTCTCTTTTAGAAAAAGCACTGGCAACAGTTAATGTCTGAGCTGGATCCTGTTTAATACACGGCAGACACCTTTTCAGACAGCATCTGTCTTCCCCTGCAGGATGCCAGTAAAGCAGGTAGACAGTCTCACTTCTGAAGTGAAAGGAGCCCTCAGTATTTTTGCTATTGCTTTCAGAAAGACAGATCTCCCGACATTTTAGAATTTATCAAGAGGAAAAGGACATGGAAGAAGCTATGATTTTATCCAGCACTGAATTTAATGATGTTGGTCATGACTGTTGGTCATTACCAATATCTGAGTGCTTTCCATAGATGAACACTAGAGTAGATATGTCAAGGTAACTTAAGGATGTTAATGTTTCTCTTGTTTGGTAACCAGTACTTTTTTCACTTAGAAGGACGCAGTTCCCTTTGTTAATGATGATGTTGTGGTACAGGTCTATGAAGGCAACAGTCAGGATAACATGTACTTGGAAGGTCATATTCTGTCTTTCAGAGTTGATCTGTTAAATGGATGCTGAGAGCCAGAGGGACAGCACTCTGTGTCTGATACCTTCCAAAAATCCAGTGAAGCACAACAGTAAGGCAACACTGAGGGCTAAGAGATCATCCTCAGTATACAGTGCAAATTTCATCAATGGACAAATTCCCTCTTTTTGAACAGAAGACTCAGTGAAAGCACAATAAAATCCATGAGAGACTTTCTCTTGCCTTCAGAGTTCTTGGGATATTTGAGGACAAGTTTTTAAATATTATTGATGCAGATGGGCCTAATATAATTTCCTCACATGAGTCATTAAATAGCCTGGGAGAAAGCAAGGATCTCTAATATGATGAGAAATGTTTTCTTTCTTTCACATAAGAAGAATGGGAATGTCTGTCATGGACTACGTGAGTCTCTGAAGAAAAGAAATACCAGAAGGATGCACTAAGGTGTAGATAGTGCTAGGAAACTGTAAGGCACAGATAAAACATACTTCCTCCACTTCCATACCCAAACTTTTCCTCCCTCCACTCTACTTCCCACCACATTTTCTTTGTTCCAAAACCGAATGTCAAAACCATTGAAGGACCTCTGAACCATTAAGGAGAGGATCTCATGATCACAACTCTGCAGGGAAATAAGCAGTAAAGTGGTTTATTACACCCATGTCCCAACCAAAGGCAGTATGGAACATTGGATTTCATGCTGCTACAGGACAGAACAAAAGCCTGGCAATGCAGATGCAGCTCGCAGGAACACCAAGTATGGGACTATCTTGGATCAAGCTCAACAAAGCAGATGAAGAATTGTGCCTGGTTACTGTATTTGGTTGTGAAAAAGCATGAATGGCTTTAGGAAAAATTGGTATATCTTTTGCCGGTTAGAAAAGCAAGAAAGCATGCCAGTAATGCTTTCAGAATTGATATTCTAGAAGGAGTAAAATGTAGGTAATTTCCAGAATCTGATTTTAATTTTACGAGCCATATACTAGATAATATTACTTATTTAGGTTTGTTCAATAATGGTGTAAAGAATTATGGTGCATTAAAAAAATCAAAATTCAGCATGTTTAATTTTTAAACTCTTACTGAAGGTGCAAGTTTTTTTCTGGTAAATTCAGTGATGAAAATAGAAATTGGATCATAAAAACAATGAGATCTGAAAAATCTGTGATTCTGTGTCCTTTCTGTGAGAATGAATATGTGAACTCTCTCACAAAACATATTTTACATATTTAGTAGGGGTTTATAAACAATACATATCCCTCCATTGTCCAATCTGAGTCATACCAGACTTGGATATGACATGATTCCTTCTCAGTGGACTACCATCTCCTGTAAAATTTTCAACTGTAATTTGCTGTTGCTCTTTTTTTTGGAAGGATATGGAAAGCTCATTTTAAGCAAGTTTGGGAGTAAAAGGAAAAAAACAAAGATGCAGGAGTATTAATCTACTGTGGATAACTTATGTATTTCAAGGTCCATATTTTAAGTAAATGTTCACTGCATCATTAAACTTGGGCATTTACAGCATGCATCAAAAATAGAAACTTTGTGCAGTCAGAGAAGGCAAAGCTTTGCAAAGCAGGGTGTAAAGTGGCACAATTCCATTGATTTTCATGGAGAATGCAGAGATTTACATCAACTGGGAGTGTGGCCCACAATCTCCTCAACGAAGAGTAAAGTCAAACAGTGAATATGGAAAAACAGGAATCCACCTAACTTCTCCTGACTTTGAGAAGGTTACAGACAAGGTTGACAGTGTCAACGCATACAGCATGATTTATCTGGAGTTTCAGAAAGCCTTCAATAAAGTTCCACATGACAGGCATCTGTTTAAGTTAAAAGCTACAGGGATCCAGGATAAGACATGGAAGTGAATAAAGAAATAGTTAAAAAACAGAACACAAAGACTACCTGCATGATGAGCTAGACTGATGCCCGGACAAGGTTGATAACGACAATGTTTTTGACATAATCGTGTTAGTTCTTGTAGTTGCAGGAGATGCCTGAAAATGTTTATTGCAAAAGGATAAAAAAAAAGTTTCAAAAAAAGAATAAATTAAAAAAAAAAAAAAAAAGACAAGAAAAGGAAAGGAAGAAAGGCAAAAACTGACCCCAGTCGTGCTTTTTTTTCATAGATTGTTGCAGCATGTGATCGAGAAGGACAGTAGAAAATAAACACTTGCAATGAAGCAGGAAACCAGATCTCCAGCAGCTGAGTGGAATGCAGCTGCTTAAATACAGCCAAGCTACAATCAGCTCCAAGTTGAGAGCTTGTTGTAGTGGAGGGAGGGTGATACAATCAGGCTGGATCAGTAGGGAGACCAGGCTCCCCTTTGATCTTCTTTCAGCTTTCATGCATGTGTAAAAAATGCAAATAAAGTAGACCCACCATTCTCTATAAATTAAAGGAGTTTTTTCTCCCCCTCAAATTATCGAGCCATATTTTTTCCATATGCTTTCAAACAAATTAGAAAAGCTTGAAAAAAATGGACTTAAATATATTGAATGCATAAAAGAGGGAGTTCTGCATAATCAGCTTCCAAGAGTTCTTAAATCTCTGTATATAAACTGTTTAAAAGTAAATTAAAATTATTCCTTAATGAAATACAAATCTGAAGTCACTTGAATAACTAATCGTTTTATGACCCATGCAGTGAATTTTTAATGCCTGCCTCTACCTGATTATTTTAGATATGTCTGTGTTGTAAATTAAAAGCTACATAAATCATTAATGTGTTGATACAGATCAGTGAGCTGACTACACTGTATCTGATTCCTCAGGACATACAGTGTCTGATTCACCTCCCTCCTATTTTATGTAGTCCAGATTTATTCCACATTTGTTCTTGGATAAAACCTAATTTGAAGACTTTGAATGGACTTTCTTTAGGATTTACAACACTGAGATTAGCTACACCTTATAGACAGGACTACAGTGTGCAAAAATCTACTGCAGGTAAAGAGGCTGTGACTTCTAAAACAATTACTGTGTACTTGAAGAAAAGTATTTTATGCATGGTATTCACATTGCTTTGCTACCATTAATTAAGTCTTACAGTTCAAAAAACATTTTTGAGGTAGGTAACTATCAGGATTTCTATCTGTAGCCTGGTAAACAAGGACAGAGACACTGACCACTTGAAAAATGAATAGATTTGGAAATAAAAGTCAGGTGTCCTCACTTTCAATTATGTACTTTAATGGTTAGGGGAAAACAAACAAACAAACAAACAAATAAAACCAACAAACTAACTAAAAAAAAAAACAAAAAACTAAGCAAAATCCCTTATGAATAAAAAACACATTTTAAAAGTAGAAGCTGAGTCCCTGAAGTGAAGGAGAAAAAAAATGAGATTTGTAAAATATTTAAAACTCATGGACTACTGAAGTTGGCACAAGTTTGAATGTGGGAATTTGCTGAAAGGAGAAAAACAAGCCCAGTGGAATAGCATTTTAGCTTTACCTGGACCAGTCACAAGGATTTGCCCTGTCTTATTGGGTCCCACAATTCCCTTGCATTAACAAGCAATCGTGGGTCCACTCCTTCCCCAGTGGAAGTGTTGTTCCTGCTGTTTTGCTTTAACAGCTGCCATGATCGTTTACCTTGAACTGCAAAAGCACACCTTCTGAATCATATTTCCTTGTTTTGTTTTCTTTGATCTTTCCTTTCAGCTTCCATAAGTGAGCTTTGTTTCTTGACAAAAGTGCTCCATTTGTTCTGTGCAGTTAAACAGCCACAGTTTAACTGAAAATCTGACGTTGGTATTCAGGTGCATTTTTGCTTTTTATCAGCATGTGCCTCTGGGCTAAATTAGAGCCCAATATAATGAATGTTTCTGATGGAATAGGGCGCTATCGAACAATCCCACTGATGTGTGGGAGAGCATTTACGTATGATCTTACTGCCAGATAAAGTTTTTACAAGACAAACCCTTTGTCATTGAAATACATTCGACTTTTACTGCTAAATAAATGAAAATAAGTAATTTTGCAGCATAGGAAGATATGACTTATGAATGTTAAAAGATGCAGTCGTACAGAAAAGGGTCACCTACATGACCCTTTGGCTTTTTCTGTACTGATAATTTAAAAAAGAGGAGAATATTTGTAGTAGAGAAAATACCACAGATATTTTAGAATGGATGAAAGGATAAAACCTGCAATCAGGTCAAAATATATTTACTTCTCTTCCACCTGTGTAAATCCAGAATGACTTTACTGGAGTCAACAGTGTTACCTTGGATTTTAAGAGAGTTATTGAAACTGGAATCTGTTCCATTATATTATCAATATGGAAACCTGCAATTACCTCTCTAAAAGATAACAAAGAGCTTGTCAATCCTCTTTCTTTATCCTTGTTTGATCTGGATTGCTGATGTGCTGGGATTTTTTTCAGTACCTGATGTATGTTAATTTACAGAGTATGTTTGTGACTCTTCTTGATAAGGAGTCATTTATTTTTGTTTCATTCCTTGTAAACTGACCATGGGGGAAAAAAGCCACTTTAACCCATTTTACACATGTATTACACTCTATACACAGTGTATAACACTACACTGTGTTAATGTGGTATTGAAATAAAAAGCAAGTCATAAAGACTTGCACACATAAGAAAAAAGTCTTTAATAAATTTGAAGTGTACTGTTGATGGATGAAATATGTGTGTACCAGGTAATTATGTTGAAGTCCATAATACAAGAGACTACTGATTTCCACAGGAGAAGGAATTCATCACTTTGAAAAAAAGAAGAGATAGTTACATGATCTGCTTTGACCTCCTGGATAAAGTGAAGTATAGATTTTTACCCAGTGATCCCAGTGATGCAATGCAGAAAGCGTGTTCAGCTTGGATATATAAGTGAGAGCAGTCAAACTGAGTTGTATGTGGTGCAACCAAGGCCTGTCTCAGCAAGAGCCCTTAACAAGAACGGTATTAATTGTCCTGGCAGTCAGTGGCTAGTGGAGCTCCTTTATTCAGTAAATACTGTTAAAAAAAATCATCTGTGATTCAGAATGCAAATACAAATGGATGAAGGTTATTTTTAGTCTTGTTATAAGCTGCAATGAAACTAATATTCTGAAGACATATATAACGCTAACAAAATAGCCCTATATTTGTTTTTTTTCCTGTAATTCCCTATTCATTTGCTTGTTTTGTTTGTTACTGTTACCATCGGTGTAATGGCTTCTGATCTGAAACATTTTGGTTCGGTTTTGTTTGTTTGTTTGTTTTTTGATGGGTGGTGGGGTCTGGGTGCTGTTTTGTTTGGCTTTCTTTCTTTTTTTTAGTCACCTTCATCACGTTGAAGTTCTTACTGCTGACTCTTTCAGGTGACAAGTAATACTCTCCAAGCCCACAGTGGAGTAGAGTTTTTCTTTCTGCGGATTCGTGTCTAGTAGCTGACTGCCATTAATATCTAAATGTCAAAAGTTTGAAACTCTTGTTTTGTTTGGGATATCTACAATATATCTCACATGTGGATTTGGTGATGTGTCTCCAGTCTTTCTTGCTGGGAGTAGCTACCAGATAGACTACCTTGTCTGTCTGTTGCTTACTTTACATTTTAAGATTTAAGCCCTCCTAATCACCTCCTTGCAGACTCTCTCTCTCCATTGATTATGGAAAGAGCCTATGGAGAGTAGGGACCAGAGTAAATCCTTCAAAGTTAGGTAGGATGGATCCAGGTCCTAATCTCCCATTAATTAGTTAATGTGAATAATTAAGATAATAGTGCTTCTCTGGGTCCCCAGAAGGTGTGATGGTGGTGGGAGTTAAAGAACAGAGCTAAAACAGGCCAGACAATGATTTAACTGATTTTTTAGTTCTATCACCTGCATCTCTAGGGAAACCATTTACAAAATTAAAGTGACTTTCTTATCCGTCAACAAGAATAAGATCTGCAGGAGCAGAGGTTAATCAGAGGCTCATAACTCACGGAAACAGTCATTCCCTACCCAGAAATTTGCATTTTTGGATGACCATATTTACACCCCTTGTGTGCCTTATCATGGTTATAATGTTCATATATTTATTTTTTAAAAAATATTTAAAGAAAAAAAGGACATTTTTAACATATTTTCATTAATATCAGCTCCTAAATTACTTCTTCTGCAACTGTTTCTCAACATCTCCAAAGAAGTTGCAATCCAATCTACCTTATAACAGCATCAGTAATTTGTTAGGGTTTGTTTTTTTTTTCTTTTTTCTAAAGAATCTAAATGTCCCCAGGGAGTTTCTATTCCCTTCCACACACACGTGTACAGTCCCCTCAAGCACCAAGAATTTCTTCATTCAGAGCATTTTGTAGTGCTTTCTTTCACAGCGTAGCACTGGCAAACCTATTAAAAGCAGCATCACACAATGTTCTTTCACACAAGAAAATGGCACAGAGGATCCTACAGAAACTGAGTTATAAGTTTAAATGAAAGCTTGCATAAAGCAACACTGACAAAACAACATATTTCATGGTACTAACTGAAACTTTGAAATGTTTGGTATTGATACTGCAAATGGGGCAAAATTTTGGTAGCATTTTATTCTCTCCATGTAAGCTGGATTATTTCTGTGAACAAAGCCAGTATGAAGTCCTGTTTGAATTCAAGGACCTTTCAAATTCATCTTCATGGGAATTTCAGACATATCTCGTTCCTAGTAATATAACCCTTGCTTGATGTTTCAAGGCCTTGAACCTTAAATGACAGAAGTCATTGTAGCTTCAACGAAATAATTTTTCTTCTGCTATAGAGCTGACATCCAGTCAATAGTCCTCTTGGAAGCTCCTGGTGAATATTGGTAAAGTCTTTTATCAAACTTTTTGGAATAAGTAGCTGTTGGGGGAAATTTCTAAAAGGTAAATTTCAAACGCTAATTCCCCTTGACTTTTAGTGAATGTCAATGAGACTTTGAGTCATAAATTCAGAAATAATTAGTTGCTGAAATAAAAGATGAGGCAGTTAGTGACATTCTGGAGAAAAAAAAAAAAGGGAAGAAAGAGCTAAAGAAAGAAAGGAAGAAAGAAAGAAAGAACTAAAGAAAGAAGGAGAGAAAGAAAGAAAGAGAGAAGGAAAGAAAGAAAAAATAAAAAAGAAAGAGAGAAAGAAAGAAGGAAAGAAAGAAAGAAAAAGAAAAAAGAAAGAAAGAAGGAAAGAAAGAAAATAAAACATGACCAATGCCTATGCAGGTGGTCAAATCCAACCTTATGGTGCTCTTGTAGCTTTGTTACATGAGTAGTATCAAAGTGTCATGATAAAATTCTCTAAAAAGGCTAAAATTAATTTTTGAGATTATTATAATATTTCTGAACAGTTTAGGATTTATGTTATGCCTGAACTCAGAAGGAATGCACAAAAAAAGAAAGTATTTATTTGAACTGAACATCCTGTTTGTGACTCAATTAATGTGCAAGGCTAGGATGCCTATCTCAGGTGATTCAATCATGGCATCTGGTTGTTCAACAAAATCCCTCTACCTTTTAGGTGCAACATATTCAGGCACAGAGATACTTAGGTGTCCTGACCTATCCAAGATATTCCAGGGCATAGAATAATTAACTATTAGCTGAAGCAGAGTTTTACCAGATTATGGACAAGCTGGTTGACATACATGAGAGTCCTCTCCAAAAAAGAGAGTTACCACAGTCGTCCACTTGTTTCTGCAGCTCTTTTGATGTGCAGGTTTTCCTTTTAACAAAGTATTAAGTTTAACAAAGCCAAGAGCCTGATTGTGCAGCTGGGATGGGACAACTCTGGTTGTACAAACAGATTGAGGAATGAAAACCTGCAGAGCAGTGCCCTGGAAAGAGTCCTGGGAATCCTGGTTGATGGCCAGTTGGACATGAGTCAACAGTCCCCTGGCAGCCAGGAGGGCCAACCCTGTCCTGGGGGCCATTGGGCAAAACATCACCAGCTGGGCGAGGAAGGGGTTGTCTTGTTCTGCTCTGCCCTGGGGTGGCCTCACCTGCAATACTGGGACAGTTTTGGGCACCATAGTGCAGGAAGGATATTAAGCCTTTAGAGAGTGTCCAAAGGAGGGAGATGAAGGTGGTGGAGGGCCTTGAGGGGAAGCCATATGAGGAATGGTTGAGGGCACTTGGCTTGTTCAACCTGGAGAAGAGGAGACTGAGGGGAGACCTCACCAGAGTTTACAGCTTCCTCATGAGGACGGAGGGGCAGGCACTGATCTCTTCTCTGTGATGACTGGTGACGGCACCCAAGGGAATGGGCTGAAGTTGTGTCATAGGAGGTTGAGTTTGGACATCAGGAAAAGGTTTTTCTCCCAGAGGGTGGTTGGGCACTGGAACAGGCTCTCCAGGGAAGTGGTCACAGCACCAACCCCAACAGATTCCAAGAAACATTTGGACAATGCTCTCAGGCATTGATGGGATTGTTGATGCTGTTCTGTGAAGGGCCGGGTATTGGTCTTTGAGGATCTCGGTGGGACCTTTTCAAATTAGGATATTCTATAAGTCTATGATTTAGTTCTCAATTAGTATCTGAAGAGAGGTGAACAGGCAAGAGGTGATGTCCAGAATGGGTGGTGGACCTGGGTCTGTGGGATGTTGCTCAGCATTTTGTGAAACATGTCCACCTATACTCTGTTTCCAATTGCCCAGAAAGAGTTTCTGATCCAATGGCTTTTCTGGGACATGGGTTAAGGGAACAAGTTATGAGTTTGTTGTCAAGGTCATCTGCAAAGGCAGGTCTCTAGCCAAAAATTTCCACATCATCCTAGAGAGGAAGCAGAAAATGTATCATTTGAACACAGCATTCCCTTGGAGATCAGGCAAACCATCTGAGTGGTCAAATATTTCAGAATGGACTGAGCTGTAACAAGACAACCTTTGGTACAACACTTTAATCTGTGCTGTGGAGTAACCCAGTGCTACCTCCAGCTCCACAGTTTGTACTCAGAGGTTTCAGGCAGCAACACCCAATGTAGGAGGTGACCTTCTTCTTGGAATGGCCTTCCTCTAAATCATATACAGTCCCGGTTAATGTTCTCTCCAAGGAGCCTCTGTCACCAAACAGTATCTCCTGCTACCTATAAGGGCTGGAGAAATATAAACACCAGAGTGGGATGCTTTGGAATCACCACAGAAGGAAGGGAGGCAGACATAAGCAGTGATCTGCTTGGCAGTTGAAGCCTTATGTCGGAGGGACTTGGTGATAGTGTGGGGTGATTGTGGTGGTATAACTTGTCTTCCATGTCTTTTCTTGGAGGCACAATATTGGCTGGGTCAACCAGTCTGATCCAGTAAGTTATTCCTACTTCTGTTGATTGTTTCCAAGAATTAACACATACGTAATTGCACTTTCATATATCTATTTTTTTTTATAATTTCACTTTTAAAAATTATTTCAAATCACTCTGTAAAGACACGTGTTACATGGTCACTGAAATCTATTTAAAGTTCCAGAAATTTTGCATACAGTTTTTAGAATATTTCCTTTTCAGGATAGCACTTAATATATTGCATACTGTTTAATTCATATCACTGATTGTAAACAGACCTAATTCTTCCTCATATGACTCAGCTTTACAGCTTTTCTAAAAAAAAAAAATCAGTTTCAGACAAGGCGAGGGAATATTTATTAAAGTTGTATTGTTAGATACAAATGACCTCCTAACAATTGTAAGCAATCAGGAAAATGAATTTCAGTTAAACTCTATAAAAAATTACAAAGTCTTTCTAATTTGGGTGGTTTTCCTAAAGAAACTAAAATTATAATTCATTAGAATTCATAACAAAGAAACCATGAACAAAATTTGAATTCTAAAGGAAATACAAGTAATAATAAAAAACTGATGATACAAAGGCTGGCATTTAAGCAGTAATCCTTACCACTGAATGTTTGACACCGAGATAATTAAATGTAATTTCAGTTATATAACCTAAATGAAATCCAAGGTGTACAGTGACAACACATCTTTTTCACAATATTGCATTTAGATAAATAGAAAGTATAATCAAAAGTGGTTTGCATTTTTAGTTTCATTTATTTCTTTATTTTATTTTTTAAATATATGTAAGATATTTGCCCATCCACACTGCTTTTTTCAAGCACTTCAAGTAAAGCAAAAGCTTGAAAGATTTCAATAAGCTCTAGTTCAAGCTTCAGTGAGTGTGTCAAATTTATCTGCATAGTCTCAGTGTGTCACAAAGTAGAAGTGTGAACTTTTATGCAAGTAATTTTATTATTTAATGGGAAAACTTGAGGACCTTATTTTAACAGTTAGGGTAACCAGCAGAAACTCATGTTAACAGGCAATTACCTTCATTGATCACCAGCAGTAAAACAATCCAAGACACACTCAAAAATTTTAAAAGAGAAAAAACAAACCAAAACAAATTAATCCAAAGAAGTCAAAACTAACCAAAGCAACAACAATGAAAGAAAATAAATCCAGAAATGTGGTTAAGTTTATGTTCTTAAATATATTGTGCAACCCTTAATTTCACTTAGAATCACTTCTTAGGCAAGCAACTACCCCAGAAATGGAAAAATTACTTCTGTGAATAAGTGATTATAAGTGCAAATAAGGAATTCATAGTTTGGCCCAGAGGCTGTTCTTTAGAATTATTACCTCTGAGTGTTAGATGTGATTCCTCACAATAATTATAAGTTGTATATACAAAGGCCCAGATGAGCCAAATAGCAAACCTGCATCACTAAGCCTGTACTTAAAATTCAGCAACAGTAGTAAGTGTTAAAACTGTGAAATATAGTTGAGAGTAACATACAAATACTCAGAATTCACCTCATTTCAGTGCTGTGCATGACACATTTTACATTAATGGTATTTTTCTTATAGCTACATACAGAAAAGTTTGTCATCTCTGAGTGGAGGTTTTGTTACATATTTCCTGGTATGTTGTGTCCAAAACACGCTCTTGGGAGTAGTAGTAGAAACTAATTTGATTTGTGTCCTCAAGGGAAGCAAATGGATTGTGTGTGTTTCATCCTATCAGAGAGTAGCTAGAATATGTCCTGTTTTTCTAGTACCATAACGTCAGGCTGTACTTAGTGACCACACCAGGAATGACATAGTGGGAAAGATTAACTGCTATGAGTTGGTAGTCATGGGTATTGTCCTACTCTTTAGCTCTCAGAAGGCCTTGCCCATGTGGAACATTCCTAAATGGTTGGTCGGAAATCAGAAGGGTTTTCTGCTTTCCATTTTCGGTGCATTAAGTACTGCTTAAAACATAACCCTGTGTGTAGATAGTGGTTCATGCACGTAATTTCTTCCAAGAAGATAACTATAAACAAGAGACTGGATAATCTTCAAAAGGTTTGATATGGTTTTCTTGACAGTAGAGGGCCAAATGACAGCTGAGTAACAATTGTTTTGCTTTTGAGGGGGTGGAATCACTAGGTATTGACGATTCGGTTTTAAGATTTCTTAACATATATTTCTTACCCTTTCTTTCAAAGTGTTTGTGGTGATGACTTTCATTATTTTGGGATCTTTCTTAGTTTAAACATGGTGGGTTTTTTTTTTTTCCAAATGTAATTCTACAAAATAAAGAACAATTATTCTCTTCTTTAGCAGAGATATGGTTTTTTGAATAATATTTCAAGAAAAATATATTTCTTTATTGGAAATGAAGATGTTTGACAATTTAAAGAGTAGATTTTTAATGTTTTTTTGTTTTTCCAAATCTGCTTAAAGAAACTTTTGATATCCTAAAAAAATAAACTTAAAGTGATATTGGTTTGACAATTGTTTAAAAATCTGTAAAATATATAGCTGGCATTTCCCCATCCATGTTTCCCATTCCACTTCTCATGCTTTGTGTGCTTGTGTGTAGTTATGGTCATTTATGGAGTTAAACTGTACAGATTTTTAAAACCATCTGTTTTATCACAGGAGAAGAATATGTGTCTGAGTTCGGGATTGGAAGGGCTGGAAAATAATGAGAAAATTTATTTTTACTCAATAAAATATCCAGTCATTTCAAGAAGGAGCAAGTGGACTTCATCTTGCAAAAGGTAAGTCACATTCTGTCCACCTTTCTGCTTTTTTCTTCCATCTCACGCTTTCCAAACCTTCAACCAATATGTTGTTCTTGAATGTGCTATAGAAAGACACTTTCCAAATCTCCAGGAGACTCTTTTAGGTATTAGTATTATTTTTAATTTAATGAAAGGTAGACAACCTTTAGAGAATAAGTCTTTACTGTACTAAGTTCATCAGAAAAAATAAGGGGAAACAACAAACAAACAAACTACTCAAAGGACTTGGAGATGGAACAGAGAAGTTAAATGTTTGCTAGATAAGTTGGAACAGAAGTTCAGAGAAGCGGTAGCACCTCTTTGAGGTGATTCTTTATTTGATATAGGAAAATACTTTTTATGTCTTTATTAAAAAAACAGGTGTACAGGACTATGGTACCCCAGTGATATTAAAAAAAAAATCATGGGTAATTTTTGGGCTAATGCTAGGAACAAATTAGAAATCTCTTCACTCTTTGAAGTGCTCTAATCCTCAAATTGTTTGAAACATTCAGTGGTTGTTTTTATTCACTGAAAACCTGTCAATTTCTGTTACATGTCTTAATGGCTTCAGCTCACAGTAATCTCAGTCTGTAATTGAAGAAATTATAACAATTTTGAACAATAACGACTCTTTTGGTATTTGTAAAGGTGAAAATTGCAAAATAAAAAGGAGATTTAGACTCACCTCAGATGACTTAGATATATTATTGAGTTGTCTAAATAAAATATCTAAGTGGGTTTTTTTCTCCTCAGACTGTCTGCATAGTTAATGGATGTCTCAATATTGATTTCTCTTACCTATCAACTGAAATATAATTTTTGAATTTTTTTGCCCTCAGTGTTCACCACCGAGGAGAATTACAAAATTATGCTCTTAACTTAAACTTCTGTTAGGTGTCTAATGTTAGATAGTGTGAATCTGGCTTCATTTTTGCCATTCACCTTCTTATTCGTAATGTCATTACCCAGCTGATCAAGAATTGGTTAGATGGGAAAATATTTCAGAAGTTTGACCTGTTTGAAGATAAATAACCACACATCAGCTTTTTGGGGAACTTTTGATTGTTTTGTTTTTTGGGGGTGGGAGGAGGATGTTCTCCCAGAATAAAATAAATTATAATAATAATAATAATAATAATAATAATAATAATAATAATAATAATAATAATAATTCAATGCATTATATAGATATTTTCTTTAGCCCTTCTATCATTGTCTGAGATTTCTTATCTTATACAATAGTGTTACAGAAGTTTTGCTGCAGTTCTTTTTTTAAAGGTAGATATAGAAAAATCTCAGCCATTTGATTATACAGAACTTGCCCTGGCTTCTCTTCCAGCTTTTGTCTAGTATTAAACAAAATGTATGGCGCGATGTTATAAAGAACAAATGCTTTTTCTTATTATCTATCCAATCTTTTGATAACTTGAGCTTTGTGAATAAACTTTGTTTTAAAAAAAAAAAAGAAAAAAGAAAAAAAAAAAGAGGGTGATTGGGGTAGAAATTGCATGGTCCACTTTAAAATCTAATTCAAAAAAGGTCCCTGTGATTCATCCTTTCCAGCTCCAAGGCAAATAGTGAGATTGGTAGCACATTCATAATTCAACATGGTTAAATGCCAAAGGCCGAACAGAGAGCACCCTCCCGGCCAGTACGAGCAGAATGACATTCATGGTTGATTCAGCTCCTTGCAGCAAGCTGTGTAATTGGAAAAGCCAAGGGAAATGACCCCAGTCTCTGTGTCCTGCTGATGTCAAAATGCATTCGAATCACTCTGACAAGTGGCCAGTTTGGAGGCTTCTTTAGAATAGGATACTGAGAGGAGAGGCAAGAGGAACCTGAAACAGCTACAGCCCAGGTAGGGTACAGAGCAGTTGAATTTGTGCCTGGGTTTTGAAAGGGATGGAGGAAAACAGGTTCAAAAGAGGACATCTGTTTAACTTAATTTGGTATCAATTACACTGCATGGTATGCACCAATGTACTTAATGGCACTTGTGCTTAATAAATGTGTAGACACTGCTGTAAAGCTGATCAGTGCAATCAACAGGAATGGATAGAATATTTGAAGATGCTGACACTGTGTTAAAACCAAAAAAAAAAAATAAAAATATGATCTGTAGTTTATCTGGTCTTTAAGGGAGGGAAAAATATAAGCTAGGACACGTGTGAGTGGGAAGATCTGAAGTTCTGTATCTTTTTGGAGAATTCAGTTCCCTTCAAGGGAGAGAAAAGTTGTTTTGAGTTAAGACCATCTATGACGTATTTTTCCTGTCAGATCAGTAACACAAAATATCATTTAGCTAAACCGTGCCCAGTCAGGACTTTAAAAGTAGGTAGTACTACCTATTTAGTAATAATAAATTATTAATAATACATTGTTATTAATAATAATTAGTATAATAATATCATTAAAAATATATTATTATTAATCCATGCACACAATCTTGCTCAGCTGGATTTTTTCATCTGTTAAAAGAAGAAAATGAACAGAGTTAAATAAATGAGGAAATTGGTTTCTATTCATTTCTTCTGAGCTATGGACTGTCACTTCCACAGTGAACTGTGGAATAAAGGTCGGCTGCATTTATACACCACTTAAATTGTTCAGATATTTTTTGGGGTGGAGAGAGTGCCTAGCAAATTATATTCGTTAGTATTTTCCTAACACCCAATATCAGTTCTTTCAGAAATTTATTATAAAATGTTTCCCTACAGTAATTTAAAGGACAGAGTTTCTTTTTACTAAGCTTGACTCGTTCTGTGTACAAGATGAATAGCTTTTTTGAGGGGGTATTTTGGTTACTCTGTTAGAAGTTTTATTATATCCAGAACATGCAGACACTAACATTTGAATATAATAGTTGAAGATATATGGACTTATGCTTTGTTTACCTATATCAGTTGTAATGCTGATTGTAAACAATAAATGTTTAATATTTGTTCAGATTATTTTATATCTCTCTTATACTAGTTCAGGTGCAATATTTTAATTTATGTCATTGGTCAGAAACACAATTCTAAAAAAACAAAATGGTGTTTCATGTTCTCTAAGTCAGTCCCTTGATAGAAATAATTTCCCTAAATAACTAAATTAGTAAGACTTCTACACTGGGTGACAGAACCACAGCAAAACATGGTTTCAGATACATCGTATCTGAAAAATCTCACTTTTTTTTTTTTTCTTCCTCACATGAATGTTAATGTGTAAATGTGTATACACTTACACATTACCATTGAACCTTGCTTCTCAATAATACTTCATCTGAAGTGTTTACTTTACTGCTAGAAACACTTTGCCTGTCTTCTTCACCTGTTTATGTGCCTGCAGAGACACCTGATAGCAATACTTGTTTAGTGTTTTGCTTACTAGTATTTTTTTTCTAATTTTTCTATTTTTAGGTAAATAATTTTGTGATTAAGTAATGTCACAGCCTTGATCTCGTGTTTTTCTTGCAGACATAGCACATCCGTTACTGTTGTTATCCAAATTATGATGCCCTAAGGACATTGCAAATGAGATGACAGCTATTATATGTAGAGTGTTACACTATAAGATTGATCCTGCTCCAGAAAAGTTACAAAATACAAAGATGAAGCTCCTAAAATTCCTGAAAAAATGATTGGGTTTGGGTTTTTTGCGTACCAGTTGTTCAGAAAAGAGTTAGGATTTCAGTCTTGGAAAAAATATATTTTATTTCCCAAGGATGAAGACTTTGTCCAGCATGGAACATGCCAAAAGGATTATTATTAGAGTATAACTGGTGAGATCTCCCAAGACATAAGTAAGCTCAGCGCTTACTCTCTTAGAGTCTTGTTCTGGCTTTGATGTCTATGATCAAGATTCTTCAACTGGTGTAAATTGACACAATTCAATTCTAGAAAAGAAATGCATTTACATGAGCAGAATCCACTCTATGGATTACACATTTTGAATAAGGATTACCAAATGATAATTTTTTGTGATCCTTAATTCTGCTGAGTAACACATAAATACTTCAAACACTGAGTCAGTGAAAGAAAGTGAGGGAGACCATGAAGTGGAGGAACAGAAATGGGCATCCTGTGGGTTTTTTATGCCAGCTCCCATGTCTAAGAAACCTGTATACTCTTGCCAGCATTTCCTGATCTCCTGTGCTTGTCCAGGTGTGCCTGAACATGGTGTGCATTTTTATCTAATCGATTCCTGGTGGGAGCTCCAAGGGAGACTAGAGAAATGTAGCACCTAAATTTATTTTGAATCACCCATCTATTAGGCATCAAATTCCCATAGGTGCCTTTCAGAATCTAACTCCTAACTAGTTTGAATGGATCATTCAGAACAAATTATTTGCTCAGCTCTACTCTTAATAATGATGCTTAGCTGTAGCTGAGTAGCATTTTTCATCTTCAAAGTACTTTTCATTCATTAACCAATTCATTAACCTTCTAGATCTCACTAGTAAGATTTTCCTGATACGCAGGTTACATTTTCTTTTTGTTCAATCCTTCCCATGGCTTTCAGTTATATTCCTTCAGACTTAACAGCTCTTCATTCACTCACATTCTCTCACGGACAAATTCATCCCTGAGGTAACACTACTGAGGTTGACTTGAGTCAAGTTACATCACAGATATATCTGACCCTTGCTGATGACAACATTCTCCAAATAGAGTCCTAGTAGACTTTTATTCAACTCTCCACACCCAGCTATCATTTGACCAAGTTATACATATTTACTGTTGCTCTTTTCATCTTTCCTCATAAATCAATCCCTCCAGCCTCTCAGTCATGTTGGTTGATCTTGTCTTTATTACCTCCAATTTGCTCACAATTATGTAGTGTTTAATAGCTTTTCTGAATAACTTTAAGTCAAGAATGACACACGGCAGGGGAATGGCAGTGGTTGAGAAATAATTGCAAGTACTGGCGGTGCTCTGAAGAGGGGAAAATTTTGGTGTTGCCAATTATGTTGCTTTTTTACTCCTACCTAGATGGCAAGAAACACAAGAAAAAAATTAATTCTACTAAATATTTTCATTCAAAGACAAAAAGAAAGAGAAATAACCTTTTTTACCAGAATAAATTTCATAAAAATTTTAATAAACTGTTTTGATTTTCTGAAGAAAATCACTTAAATATATCATATGAAATCACACACCTGATAACTTTTTGGGAGTGGGAATTATAAAATGTTCATTTAACCTGAACTGTCTTTATCAGAGACATCAGTTTTACGTTTATTCTGTTCATAATGGAAACACCAATAAATAAATTTATAAATTACGTTTTAAATTACACTTGTCTACATTTCTCTGTGTTGTCCTTATTTCATACCATACATATTTGTCATCTCGTCACACAGTTTTTTTATTATCTTTACCTCCATTAATCCAGTCAAAATACTTCTAAAAGCTGATTGCTTGCCCTGACTGCTTTCAGACTGCTTTAGAAAATCACATTTTACTTTTCTTCACGACAGTACTTTTTCTCATCTTTATCTTTTTCCTCCCCAGGTTTACCCTACCCTGCCCCATCTGATCTCATCTCTTCTCCCTCTGATCACTTCGTCCCCTGCATCAGTGTCCTGAGCTCAGAGGTTCCTGCTGGTTCTCAGGAACTGGCTTCTCAGACTCAACCAAACTGTGTCCCACCAAACTCAGGTCTCCACAGTGGGAGGACAATGTTCTACTACCATGCTATGACGAGATGAAACACCTCCTTTGACTCAGTCTCTGCCTAGTCTCTACTCTTGCTCAAAAGGGACACTATAATTATTTTGTTCATGTAGGCATCTGAAATTTTACATCTTACATAAAAATTAAAGTGCAAGAAAGAGTTGGAGAGATCAAGAACATCTTTAGGGGAAACCCTAGAAATAGTGAATCAAGTATAACTTGAAGTTTATATTATGATTTCTTTAGATACTATAAAGTCAAATCCAGGGCATTTTTCATAATGAGCACAGCTCTCTTTCTGTATGTATATACAAGTATGTAAGGCTCAGTGTGGTATGGGGCACATTGTATTGTAAAAAAAGTGTGAGTTTGAGAGAATTGATTTGTTATACAAAGAATACCAACTGAGTTTGAAAATATGTTTCTCCAAAGAAAACCAGTAGTGCTGGTAAGTCTATCATATTGATAAATATAATACATGAACAATGTTTCATTTACATACTGAAGTATTTCCTTGAAATTGAAGCCATATGCTTAGTCTGCAATGTCTCCTCATCTGTAATCTTTAATTGTCTGAAAAGTGCTTTAATTATTTGAAAAGCAGTGTGTTTGCAATAGCAACTGGTATGTTATTACTTATGCATGAGAAAATTCAGTCATGACTCAACTTGTTTGGGTTGCTAATAACATCTGTGTTAAAAATCCCACCAGGGTCAGTTTGAAAACCTAAGTAGAAAACTCATACTACTGTTATTATTAATATTATTAAACAGAAAGTTGAAAGGCAAAGCAGAAAGTATTATGTATACATGTAAAAAAGATGTTCCTCTGCAATGTTTGATATTGACAGATATGTCTATAAAGCTGGCACACAGGGGGAATGATAGTAAGAGGAACTTTAATTGAATCTGAGCTACAGCAAACTTCTGAAGATTTTGAAGAAAAGCAATTTCAGTCAATTAAATCTGAAGCAATTAAATTAAGCACAAGAACAAGGATGTAAAACTAGTAACACTGGAGTTCTAGAACTTCACCCAAGACCTTGAACTTAAACTCAGTTTTCCAGATTTCAAAGGTTTTCACATCTGCAAACACTGGCAGTATTATCAGAAGTTTCAAAAGTTTGATTTAATGAAAAATGTTTTAAACAAGTCTTACTTTTGCAATCCACACACTATTGTTAGCTTAGAAAGTCTCTATACTGATAAATGCACATTAAGAAGACATAACAAAGTAATAATTTTCCTTCTTTCTCTACACTTTTCTTGAGCATCACCTATTGATCACAACTTGAAATAGATGATGGACCAATTTGTTCATGACATTATCCAGAAAGTGACCTCAAAAAGAAACTTTTTTAATAACCAGAACAGAGCTGTCAGATCTTAAAGGACACTTTCCTTAAAATACAAGAGGTCTTGATCCACAGGTGTAAGAAATGAGAAAAGGAAATCAAGAGAGAAAAATGGCAGCATGGATGCTGGCAAAACTAAAGGGCAAGAAGCAAATGCACAGGCAGTGGAAGAAAGGACAAGTATCCTGGAAAGAGTATAGGGGATGCTGCCTGGCTGTATAAGGATGAGGTCAGGAAGGTCACGGCACAGCTGGAGCTTTACTCGGCAAGGAATGCAAAAAATAGTAAGAAGGACTACTACAGGTAGTAGTACCCAGATGAGCAAGTCTCATAAAGAGGTAAGAATGCTTGAGAAGGAGGCTGAGGTACTTGACAAAGTTTTGCCTCAGCCTTCACAGGTGATTTCTCTTCCTGCACCTCTTAAGCGGATGAACCACAAAATGGGAACTGGAAGAGCAAAGTCCCTCCCACTGTAAGAGAAGACCAGGTTCATGACCACCTGAGGAACACGAATGTACGTAAGTCTAGGGGACCCAATGAGATTCATCCCGGAGCCCTGAGGGAACTGGCTGACGTACTTACCAAGACCCTCCCCATGACATCTGAATATCATGGCAGTCAGGTGAAGCCCCAGCTGACTGGAAAAGGAGAAACGTTGTACCTATCTTTCAAAATGGTAGAGGGGAGGACTCTGTGAATGACTGACCCGTCAGTCTCACCTCTGTGCCTTGCAGGGTCATGGAACAGATCCTCTTGGAAGGACAGGGAAGTGATTTGAGACAGCCAGCACAGTTTCACAAAGGTAAAGTCATACCTGACCAACCCAATGGCCTTCTATGATGGAGTCACTATACCAATAGACGAGAGAAAAGCTAAGGATGTCATTTATCTGGACTTCTGTAAGGCCTTTGGTGCTGTCTACCACAACATCCTTCTCTCTAAATTGAAGAGAAATGGATTTGATGGGTGGACTGTTCAGCGGATGAAAAACTGCTTGGATGATTGCCTCCAGAGGGCAGTGGTCAATGGCTCAATACCAAGATGGAGATCAATGGGAGTGGTGTCCCTCAGGGGTCCCTATTGGCACCAGTAATGTTCGAAGTCTTCATCAATGACAGGGACGGACAGTGGGATCAAGTGAACCCTCAGCAAGTTTTCACACAGCACCACATTGGTGGTTTGGTTGACATGCCTGAAGGACAGAATGTGAAATGATTTTAACCACGATTTGGCTGCAGCAAATGTCAAATGAGTGGAACAAACCAGTGTGTTCACTAATTGGCTGTGACTAAAAATCATAGAGGACTTGAAGAGAGAAGAGACTGGCTGTGGGAGAAACAAGTTTTACTACTTTTATTTCTTGACCAAGCTGCAGCAGCCACCAATGAAACCAGTGCCTACAACTCAGAAATTAAAAGAGAAAGAAAGAAATGGAAAGGAGGGTAGGGCTCCAAGACTGATTACTGCTGCATAAGCATTTTGTCATAAACAAAAAAGGAAGGCAGACCAGATAGGGGCCTCTAACAGTGTCAGAGATAAAGAGGCTAAAGTTTAAAAGCACAGAAGTTTAACTGCCAGTGTTTATTTATAGCTTCACACATACAAAGGCACTGCTATTTCAGGGAAACGGCACTATTTTTTATATGTGTCAGTTTTGAATAGTCCAGACACAGTAAAAGTAAAATAAAGTGAACCACATGTGTTAAGGAACAAATTTAAATAGCAATGGCTCTGAGAATAAAGTGTACATTAAAATAAGGGAAGAGGCTATAGCTCATTTAATTTGCAGAATAAATCTCTGACAAAGATCCCTGTCTGGTGTACAGAGATGATATTAGGAGTTGAGAAAAAGATATAAGCCAGAGTCTGATATAATACATGTGTTGGTGGGTATGTGTGTATAAATACTGCCACTTACCTATCCCACTAACAATCAATCCACCAGTAATACATGCGCAATCATAGACAATCACATTTATTATATTTATTAATATACAAAGACTTACCTATTAGCTGTATCAATACTTTATTTGCCAGTAAATTCTTTGAGGCAAGGATTTTCCTTATTTTTATACAGTGCACATATATAGCATGGAGAGATAATTGGTTCTATAATGATAAAAAAGTTGTGCTTCCTTACTACCTTATTTTTTACTGACATTATCAGAGTTGTTCAATAAATGCCAGCTCTTCACCCTCTGATACACCACTTTTACTCATTATATGCCACATGATTTATAGAGAAAAAAATAGTGATTCATATTAAAAGTATTTTAAAAGTTACCAGAACTTCAAAGGAATGTTGTTTTCATTGTCTCTATATTTCTAGAGACAATTTCCTGGCTGACAAACTATTTAAGTAGTTTGGGGGAGGGGATGAACTTCTTTAAATGAAATATACAATATTGTTATTTATGCTATACAATGCACTTTCACTCTTAAGAAGAAGAAAAAAAAAAAACTATCCCAAAGATCCATCTCTATCTTTTTGGTGGATAACATGGATGTCATTTACAAAGTGCTGAATTGTATGTAGACTTTTCTATTGATTACAGAGGCACAAAGAAGGAATCTACTTTGTGACGGATTTTTGACTCGGGCTGTTTTCCATTGACATATCTCTGTCAAGGGGAAGTTTAAGTATTTCAATTTTTATGCCTCTCATTCATGGAAATTGCCTTTCTCTGAGATATCATAAAGACAAACCCCTCAGTTTTTGTAGTCTGCTGCTGTAGTTGCCCTTAGGAAGATCAAGCCCCAGACTCTGTGTTTCTCTTCAAGAGCCCAGACACATCTCTGCTCACAATAAGTGGACCCCAGCCTTGGTGGTTGCCCCACAGCAGGTAACCAAAGGGAAGAGAGGGCAGCTCAGCCCTGTACTGTAAAGGGAATGCAACTAGCACGTTATAGAGCATTAAAACTGGCTCTGAGAGATTCAGTAATTAGTACACAGGTTTTCCCAAATTAGAGTACTTTACTCCCCGGAACTAACAGGGCAAGAGGGCTACTGGATTTCAGCCTGGCTCTATCTAGTTTTCTCATACCCATAGAAGGTGAGATCTGGGTTTTTTTTCCTATCAAGCATCTTTAAAAGAAGGTCAGGAAATTTAAATCTAGAGTAAAATAAGTTGGACTTTGATTTAGAGACAAAAAGTGTTGACTTTATTCTAAACAAACTGTTTACGAACTGAGAATTCCCACTGCATGTAGTAAACTGCCTCAGAACTGTCTTAGAAAAGCTTAGCCTTTTTTTTCCTCGTCTCTCTTCTTATAACTGTTGCTGAAAAATTTGATACAAACATGCATTTTTGATATTTCTCTTCTTTTTTATTTATTTTTTTTTAATTTCCTATTTATTGCACATTAATACATCTGTTCCAGAACAAGCAGCAGTCACAAGTATTGAGGCCATGTTGCTGAGAACACGACTGTGTTGGGCAGGATATGTCTCAAGGATGAAGAACCACCACCTCCCTAAGATCCTGCTTTATGGTGAACTTGCCACCGGCTGCTGCAAGAGAGGAGCCCCAAAGAGAAGGTACAAGGACTCCCTGAAACAACATCTCAGCCTCGGCCTTATTGATCATCATAACTGGTCTACTCTGGCCTCCAATCGGGAGGTCTGGAGACACACCATCTATAACGCTGCGGATGCCTTTGAAAACACACGCAGGATGACTCTCAAGGAGAAAAGACAACGCAGAAAGAATCGTGTCTTGACGATACCACCTAAGGAGTCTTTCTGCTGTACCTTTTGCAATCAGACATGCCTATCTTGTATTGGCCTCATAAGCCACCAGCGTGCTTGTAACAAACGTGGATAGAGCCTTCCTAAATCTTCGTTCGTGAAGCCTAGTCATGAATTTATAAATTTTTTATAAATTATTTTCTGGAAAACCAAAACTGGTCACAATTCTCTCATTTGAAAAAAAAAGATATTTATCTTATTTGTCTCAGAAAGGGAAAAAAAGCATCTTGGTAATCACGGATTTCTGTGTCTTCTTTATTTTCTCGCGGTTTCCTTATTATGATTTAAAAATATACCAATTCCTTTAATTATTTCAACAGAATACAAAAATAACAAAGTCTGAAAGAAATCATTTCAGTTGATACTCTTCATTGTCTTTATTCTTTTCACCCTCTTCTCCTAATGACTTTTTGACACAAAGAGGAGGCTAAACTCCTAAGATTTTAATGAACAGTTGTTTTTTTCCTTATCTAGTAATTGGTTCCTTTGATTTCAGAGGTCCTACTCATAAAGTAAGATACAACAAGGTATTATCAAGGATATATTAATAATTAACAATTATCTAAATGACTAAGAATCTTGATTTTACATAAAAAAAGATTAGATTGTTTTAAGATTATATGCTTAAAAAGAAACTAGCAACATTGTAAGAACTCCCAAGTCTAATCTATTTAAATCTTTCCCTTAGTACTGAAGGGGAAATCAGTGCCTTTTTACCTTCTTAGTGAGAATAAGAGAGCATTATTTGGTTACTCCCCCATTTTCCATTAAGCAATATTATATGGGTAGTAATTTGCTACATGTATGAAGCATAACTCCTTTCTCCCAGGAACAAACAGAAAGAAATGAAATCACATCTATTCAGAGAGACTTCAACACTTCTGGGATATTTCTGCAGTAGTTCACTGTGCTTCTGACTTTCACTTTGCTCAGGGCTCATTCCAAAATCAATCTGTAGCCTTATATGTGTTTATATAGCATTGTATTGGCACATCTAACTATGCAACAGCACCTCTTTCCCCCCATGGTGACTTGCAACATCTTGTTGCAAAAGATATTTTTGGGATGGGATTTTGCCTGCCAGTTATTCTGGGGTGACTTTGGAAAGGTCAAAGAAATTACTCTTAGTTTGTTCTAGGCAAAAACTGACATACCCATGTGGGGGCAAAAAGAATCCATGCGGATTATACTGACATTATAACAGTGATTTTGTTTGTTTGTTTGTTTGTTTATATATAAATATGCATGTGTCTGTGTGTCTGTATTTCTCTCCCCCAAATCACTCTTAGGCTCTTACCACAGCCCCTGTCATAACTGAAGGGAGAAGACAGTTATCTCATGACCTGAAGGCATTAGCCAAATTATCATGGATCAGACATCCGCAAAATACAAAATGAGGTTTCATTTGACATAGACATTTACATCAAACATATACAGAATAATTATTTCCACTGGAGCATTGATGAATCAACCAATGGCAATTTAATGAGAATACTGTCTGTCCTTGTAAGTTATATTCCCCTTCAGTTGCAAAGGTGCTAGCCAAGCGCATTGTATCACTCAGTCTTGTCAGAGTAGATGTTCTGTCACTGATTAAAGAGCTGGATGTCCTCTTTAGTCACAAAAACATTTCATGGAATAACCTTGTTTCTGTCTTAATGGATTCTTGCAATGTAATGAAAGGCTCCAAACTGGACTTGAAGAAACCCTCAGAGAGACAGAGAGTGTCACTTCTCACTTAGTCACCGCCGGCAATTGCTGCCACTCTGCCTATAGCACACCTGAGAAGAGATGTACAAGTCATTTAAAAGGCACATTCCGTCAAATGCATAATGGGTAAGAAAAGCATCAGAGGAGTTTTTGCTTCCTTCCCCCTCCCCAGCCTCCTCAACATTCAGATTTCTCAGATTTGTCACAGCCAAACGAGGGTTTCAGGCATAAGAACGAATGTTTGATACCACTGTGTGAGCTGCATGTGACATGCTGATGGCACCTTGGTAATCTGTGCTGGGTAAATGATTTCCCAGGGTTTTCAGAGAGGAAGTGGGGAAAAAGAAAGGAGAACTGACAGTGCAGTTTCACTCCACATCTGCTGCCAATTTTAAGGAGTCACTAATTCACAAACTATATGGTAAGCACATTTAACTGTTCTAGCATTTTTCTCATGCTTCATGAAAACAGAGATAATAACTGGTAAACCAACTGTAAAATTAAAAGAACTAGATGTTGCCAATAAAGACCATCATTTCAGGAAAATAAATTTGTTTCTTGGAAGCTGATCTCTAACGTATGCTTTAGGTGCCCACAAGAAAAGCAATTCAACTGGAGAGTAAATTGATCTTGCTCCACTGGTTTATATGAACAGAGCAAAAAATATACACCAACAGGTTATCACTTAATAACTCTTTGTTTCCCTAATATTGAATCAATAGCAGGATCACTTGGAGTCATCAAATCTTGAAGTGCAATGTAAAAAGTAATTCAAGGACACACACCCGTAGACACATACACACACACACACACACATACACATGCACACACACGCACCACTGAAGGAATAAACATTTCCAAGGCAAAATATTCCATCACACTTAAGACAATATTGGTCTTTTGAAAATAGGAAACAGCAGCTTAATATCTTCTCACAGAACTCATGGTCCAAAGCATCTGGTTGCATACCCAGTTACAACTGTGTTTTAAAAAACACACACACTATGTGCAAGACGATCTCATCTCTCTGGTATCAAGGGACAGGACTTGTGGGAATGATTAAAAGCTGCACCAGGGGAGGTTCAGACTGGATATTAGTAAGTATTTCCTAATCGAGAAGGTGGTCAAACGCTAGGACAAGCTTCCTAGAGAGGCAGCAGATGCCCCAAGACTGTCAGTGTTTGGAGGCATTTGGACAACACCCTTAACAACACGCTTTTTCTTGTCCCTCCTGAATTTGTCAGACTGTAGGACTAAATGATCACTGTAGTTTCCTTTCAACTGAAATAATCATCCATTCCCTTCCATTCATAGAGGTAAACATATACAAATGCTGAAGGTTTTGTTGTTGTGCCTAAAATTAGGTTAATTTTGTTGATAATCTTAAATTCCTTACAGTATTTTTGTATTTAGAATTTGGAGAAAGAAGCCTCCCTTTTGAGATTTTTTTCCTTAGAAGATAGGGGAAACAAACTGTTGGGGTGGTCACTGACTAAATTACAGTTTCTAGAAACACCCTTGATATGAAATTTTCTCAAACTCCATCAAGGTAGCAGATGGGTTCAGGACCTAACCTATTGTATATAAGTTTCTTTTACTGTAAGTAAAGAGAAATAGGCAGGTTTAGGGAAATGATCATATTATATAATTTAAATGACTGTATTACAATAAGGTAAAGAGTATCTGAAATTTTTTTGTTTCTTCCTTTTGGCAGTTAAAGACACCTGAGGTACTTAGCACAAAGACAGTTAAATAGATGCAACCAATGAAGGATTGGCATAGGACACAGACTTGTTCGTACACATATGGTCCACTAGTTTGGGTTTAAGTACAATTTCTATCAACAGTGGTACACAAGAAAGAAATTCTTCTGGAAGAAAATCAAACTACTTTAGCTTCTTATTTGAAAGGCTAACTTTCTTGAGAAAGAATCTCACACTTAAATTGAGAAATAGCTCAGAACAATCTGTGAAGTATTCAAATTCCCTCATTCCCAGGCAAACACACTCCAAGAATCTCAGAATCCCCTATATGTCTGTATAAAGAAAAAAATTAATAAGCTCTCATATACCAACACCAGTGATATTGGTGCTGGCAATTTGCCAAAGACTAAATGTAGTGGTTTGAACCAGATTATCCCCCTGCAGTTGAAAGTGGTAACCCCCAGGGTGGTAAGTTTTGAAGTTTTGAAGTTTTGTCCAATGAGTGCTTCTGCAAAATATAAACATATCACAACCAAACAGAAGAGAAGAGTTGTAGTTTTTGGTAGTAGAAGGCAGCCATGTGTAAGACCACGAAGAAGGGGACTCGGAGCCCCTTGGGGCCTCTGGGGCCCCTCCCAGCCCCAGCTGGGGGTTACAGAGATGTGGAACAGTGTTAGGCTGGACTATGTGTCTGTAACTGTGAGCTGGGGGATGTTTTTCCACTGTGAGTGAGCAGAGACAGAGAAGAAGCGGTGGCAGCGTACAGAGGCTATGGCTACAAACCAAGAGATAACTGAAGGAACAGTAAACAGCATGCAACTGAGTAAGGAAGACACCGAGTTGTCTCGGAGAGCCGAGAAGGAGAGTCAGCAGCAGAACTAGAGAGTTTTAAGGGTAAGAAGTGAACCAGACCCCCCCCAAACTCCTTTGAGACCTCCAGGAAAGGAGGGACATGGACTCCTATTATGGAGAGGAGCCTTGGACGTGCAGCACTAGAGAGAGAGAGGAACTGAGAAGCTCAAAAGTGTCCTGAAGCTGGACCGGGACGGAGAGGAATGCAGAGGGGGTGACCTTGGCTCCCCCCTCGCACTGCTGCCAAGGTGGTAGCCTGAGGCAGGGCACAGAAGCTCTGGAAGGGGTTTGAGTCCTCTGAAGATACCAGACTGCCACGAAGACCTCCAGTGTTTCGTGGTATGACCGTGGTGGAAGACCTTTGTCTGGGGTGACGTAGCCCGCGGAAGAGCCCTTTGCCTGCGTCAAGGGAGCCGAGAGAGGTTTGGAGGCCTCCCTCGTGAGTGCTGGCAGAAATCCAGCCACAGCTGCTGCATGCATGTGAAGAGGACAGATTGCTGCTGTAGAAGATACTCCTGCTTAGACACTGGAAGGGATCTGTCCTTCTTCCCTCCTGGACTTTTATTTGGAGGGGAGAAGAGATCTGATCCATTGTAAATACTATATGTCATGGTAGAGATAATTGTGATTGTGTGTATAATGTATTATAATATTTATTTGTACAGTAATTGTAATATATTCCCTTTCCCCCATTCTGAGTCTGGCGTGTCTGGAAAACCCATCTCACATTAGGTTGAGATGTGCAAGGGTGCTTAGACTAGGGAATTAGGATTTTGGAGAATCTCAAACCATGGCACTAAACTAGGCAAATGAGTAAGATAACGTCTTTCTTTATTGCTGACCTGTGAAAAAACACATCCATGTGAGATGCAGATGACATTGTGTTGGTTACTTTTTGCATACAATAGATAGATCCTAAGGCAATGGCTCAGTTTAATGCTTCTAATATTAAACATAGTGCTACCAGCATCATTATGCCAGATTTCCACTTCTAGTGAGTGAAAAAAGGAAAAGAAATAGAAAAAAAGAAAAGGTTATATTTCAGGGACATGAATTAATTGGAAAGCTGTATTTCCAATACAGTTGATATTAAGCTTTTCCATTGACACCAGAGCTGTGAAATATAGCTGACTCAAGGGGTAGGAAAATAGAGGAATATGTTTTCCTGACAACTGACACATGGCCTGCTGTCTCCTTAAAGGGCTGCTGGCCATCCACTCTGCTTCCTGACTCCCACAGGCCACCCTGAGTCCCAGCAGCTACGGGTGAATTTCAGCAGTTTGGCTGCTCAACCACAGTGCACTTCAACCAACGAATGGGACTGGAAATCACAGGCGATTGATTCATCTCACTGGGTTCCTAACATCACCTAGTTGGGGATATAAATCAAGTCCTCTATTTCTCTTAGTCTAGAAGGAAGTAAAAAGGACTGTAACCCATTTATATTAAATTAAACCCATCTCTGTCTCTTTCTTCTTTTTTTTTTTTCTTTCAAATTTTAAATAGAGTTCAGTGCTAACCCCAATCCACACAGGTGAAAAAATACACCAGTTCTAGCTTTTCATCAAAACTAGTTGCTTTATTAGTTCTGACTTTATTTCATGTTTGAGGAATAAAATGAATAACTGATAATGACAAAAGGATAGCATTTATTTTATGACTTATGTATTCTGAGCACTGTAAATATCAGCAAATCAATCCCTTCTGACTGCCATTACTACTAACAGGCAATTCAGAGGAGAAGAATCTGAGGCCAAAAAGCCACTTTTCAAGGGCTCTACACAGGAGCAGATATGATCTGATCTTTCAGTGTCCTTATCACCACCATTCCTCCAGAAAAAAAAAAAAAAAAAAAAGATTCCTGAATTCGTCTGCTCATGTTGCACTGAACCGACTTTCTTTGTGCATGTGTGTAAGAAGCTTCTAGAGGCTCAAAAAGGAGATGATGCTTCCCAACCTGAAACAGCAACATCAGCCAGTTAAAAAAATCTGTGATAAACACATTTATCCACTAGAGGATGCCTGGACAAGCTCTTCTGGGTAGAAAACAAATTCTTACGCTGAAAAAACTTCAGCGACTGATTGTCAGAGGCACAAATGTGTGGTGACAGTCCATATTTGCGTGCCTAGTCACCAGTATCAGGACGGCCGATAAAGCAGCAGTGAATGGGCAGCTCTGTGTGCACCATCAGGCATTTTAGCAGGTACTTAAGGAGGCGTCCTGATGCAGATAATGCAAAGCACACAAGGAGTTTGGAGCCACGGGTGCGAAAATCAAAGCGAAACGGGGTGAGACGTGCTTTAAAGTTAAACGGATGCTTCACCCAGGCTAAAAAGTTTAAACACAGGCTTTCTGCACATAAACCAACTCGACCTCTTTTCCGTGAGTCCCTCGCCCGGTTCTGAAGAGTGTTGTGCGTATGGCTCAGCCACAGCTACGAGTAGGGCTGCAGCAGGCAGTGGGAGCTGCCTCCCCAGGAGAGGGGGCACGGGGAACTGAATTTTGCAGGATTTAAACTTATGCTTTTAGAAAACTCTGCAGCATTGATCCGTACAGTTTGGCTTTGTACGACCCCACGACTCTCTAGCTCTCCTGAGGAATGGAGCTTCACAATAGCTTTAGCTCATCAGGGTTAAGAAATAAGGCACAGAACTTCTACCAGGTTGTCATTCTGCTGCTTTGACAGGGTCCATGCTTAAAATCAGTACTAAGTAAGACAGTTGAAAAGCAGTTCAGAATTTTTCCCTATCTGTAAAAACTCTGCATTTAGAATGTTCTCACCTTAAACAACTGCACTTCAATACACATGACAGATATTACTAATTCATTCAGCTTTTGCATGCACAACATATTTGCTCATCCTCTGGTGCTACCAAGAAGTTACTGTTAAAAAAAATAAAAAAGAAAATAACTACCTAGCCTAAAATCCCAAGTTGCAATGTACACTTTAAAGAAATATATACAATTTTTTTATTTTTTGTACCCAGTCTGTTTATTACCAAATGTTTAACAGGATGAAATTCAACAGATTGAACAGTTAATAGTAGTAGGTATTGAATTTACAATTGAACACAGAGTGGATGAGTCTATTATAAAGCTTGTCCATGGAATGCATTTATGAGACATCCTCTAATCAGCAAAGAGAGGGGGCATGTTTGTCCTTTCTCTGTTGCATTGTGAGTTACCGTTATTCTGAAAGACTGGCTTGTATCCAGGAAACAGCAGATGTGGGTGGATAGATTTTTTTTCCCTTGCCTTTCACTTAAAATAGGTCAGTAACCAAAATTTAATTATAATAAAGATAACCTGAATTGTTTCTTTGACAATTAGAATAATTAATAATACAAGTTCAGAAGACTCCTCTTCCAACACAGTGTATCTTTCTTGACTCTGACTCAGTGGCACATCTTTTAAATACGATTTTTTTGCAAGCAATGCAAATCTTGAAAAGTTTCATAGAGCTTTAAATATTTGATTTATTGAGTTGTTTTTTGCAGGTTAATTCAGCTTGTACCTACCGTCTCTGAATACTGGAGAACCTGTGGTGTTGGTTTACATTAAAAAAGGAAACATTTATCTTGTTGTGATATTGATATTTTCCTGTTAAGTTGCGATATTCAACTATTCTTAGTAACATTGAGAAGAACTGATACCAACAAAATAAGATGAATGCTTATATTTTGTTTTTAAGCAAAATTCATGAAAATAAAGGTTCATGGCCCCTATTTGATTACATTTTCTTTGCTCTCTCTGGACATCTTATTATCAAATGAAAATGTAGATAATGGGCTATTTTGTTCTTTTTCTGTCTAGGTTGGCAAATCATTATCTGTGTCCTCTCATCCATTCACAGCACAGAAAAATTATCTCTTAATACTATTCGATTTTCAACAACTATAAAATACTGATATGTATACATTTGTTTTATCCACAGATCTTAGAATTATTTATAAAGATCTTTAATATTACCATTTTCTCTTGTCATGTACAAAAAGACTATGACATTCCTTTGACAAATGTAGCAACTGAGGCAGAAAGCGTTAAGACTTTTCCAAGAATATCAAACTAGTTTTAGATCTTCAACCAAATTTTTAGGATAACCTTGGCCAAATACAGGGAGATCTAAACACAAAGTGGTCTTAAAAGATAGTATCCACAATTAGAATACAACCTTTAATTTTAGCTAGGAATTTGAAAACATGTAGTAACTGTAATATAAAAGAAGAACTATCTGTATTTAAGTCTCTACAATATTCTTCCTATGTTATTCAGTGATGGAACATTTGATAATGTACATTATGTAGTAAGGTGGATTAATGTGTCCCAATAATAGCTATAGTAGTTTGTTTTGGTTGATTGATAAAAACTGTGGGCTTTTTTTGGCACTTCATATAGTAACTTTATGTCTATTATGTACAATAATATTGTAATGCTATAGTATCTCTATAAATATTATAATATTTATATATAATATTAGGTGGTTTAATGATTTTTTACATAATTATTTTATCTTATGTGTTGCCTCACACTGAAAATATTTCACCCACATATCTATATTTCAGGAAGGAGAGTTTTGTCTGGATGAAACAAGAATTATCCTCAAGAACATGATAGGCTAAAGAATTGCTCTACTGATGTATGTAATGAGTACACTTCTTCCTCAATGGAGTAAATATATTCCCAGATGTTTTATTTTCAGAATTCCTTAATTTTTTGCTGATCATTCCCTCTTGCAACACAGTACTGCTTGTTCTCTGTGCTTGACTGGTGTTCTAGTACCCTTTTGACTAGTAAAACTCTTCCAAATTCAGATAATGAACACATATTTCCAGGAGCAACAGATATTCCATAAAAACCTATACCTTATTTTAGTTATTGTGTTTAAACTGCAGAGACTGAAGCATAGATGTATCAGTTCAATTCAGAATGAAGTAGATTAGTATTTGGGATACAGATCACAGTTTTCGTGAAAAAAGTCTGGGAAGTATGAAGTGTATTCTTAGTTACCTTTTCATTTATATTTGTGTATTTTCAGGTTTTTATTTATCCATTTGTTTATGCTAATGGATGCTTACCATGGGAAAAATGAAACAAAACAAACAACTCCCTTCTTTGCTATAACCCGTTGGTGGTACAAGTACTGAAACACAAACAGATCTTTCCAGGACCCTTCCTTTAACAATCAGAAAATCCAAATTTATGGCAACACATTAAAACTTCAGTTTTACAGGAGTCTTTCCATTTCTGTAATAAGAAATCTTGAATTGGACTTAAATAATATTTAAAATACCTTTTCCATAGGACTATTTGACAGGTTTCTGTAAAATGTCAGGAAGTTTGCCCATCCTCCTACTACACTGCAATTCCAAAATCAGTGCCTTGTCCAGTTCAAGCTGTGGGAGTTTAGATTTACTTTTCAAGATTATATAGATATTTTAAGCCAGAATTTTACACAAAGAGTCACTCTCACCTTACTCAGTGACATCTGACTGGAAAATCACTAGATTATCTCTTTTTTTATTCCTCCATCCCCTCCCTATGGGAGTCCCAGGTCAAAGATTTATGTACATATTTAGGACTAGAATAATCATGTCCAACACCTGATGCATATCTTAGCTCTCTCCCTGCCGCCTCCCCTGACAATGACTTCTGCCTAGTTACTGGGAGTATTCTGTGCAGCAACAGCAACAAAATGGATGAACAGCGTGCTGAGATCCCCTGCAACGACCTCGGCCATGGCTGCGTGCCTGAAACAAAACACCCTCAGCACTCACTCAGAGGTGTTAAAGCAAGGAACCACCACAATGGGTTCTGCTGTTTTTCAGCATGTTGTTGTTGCTGCTTGCCCAGCGCGCCCTTCAGTCCCTCTCCTCCTAAGCTCACAAAGCCTTGAAGTGCTTCCTTAGAAGCACTGTTGTACTCAAGGTGAGAGAACAGAAGCACCTTCTAAAGACTGCAATTCTCTATCAGCTGCTGCAATCGTAACATGAACAAAGGAATTCGCAGACAGACAGACAGATGAAGAGGCAGTCCAAATTTGACTGCCATGCTATGGGCTTGATTTGTGAAATTAAAGATTAACGTCAATCCACGGGGAATTTTCTCTGTTGTTGTCAGCGTAGGAATTTCTGCCAGATTTTACTATTTTTTAGCTGCTTAACTTGAATCGAAGATAGATAGGTTGGCTTATATTTGTTTCTGAAGTAAATAAAAATGAGGAAAAGCATCTGACACAGCTCAATTAATTTATTGATTAGGACCATAAGAGAGCACAACCAATTAACAACATAAAATACGTCACCTACAACTTGTCTGTTGTGGTTCTGAACCAGCTAAAAAACAGGCCAGCTCAGCACGACTTTTCAAACTGCCTTCGTGTTCTATTTCTTTAAAACATATAGTTTTATAGAATTTAATAAACCCCCATCTGCTTATCTTTAGAGTAAATGTACCAAAAAATATCAACGTGTACCAGACATACAAATTAGTATTACTGGCATCTATTTAACAATTTTGAAAACAGAAACATAAAAGCAAGAGAAAACCATCTAAGCTTAGTACAAGGAAGAAAGACTTTGTATTTATTTAACAGAACCAAAGGTTATATGAAGTTTAATAAGTCTCTTGATGTGAGTTTTGGAAGTCCAGTTCAGAGCTTAATATGTCACAGAAAGGACCTTCATGCACACATTTTAAAATATCCCCCTGAAAATATGTCACTGGTTAAAATATACCAGGTTATAAAGATATAGGATTGGTTAAAAGATCATTCTCTTTTTTTTTCTCTATCCCTCAATGCATTAGTTACTGTGATGCAAAATGGAGCTTTCCAGCATTTTTCTTATCTGCAGTATATCAAAAATCATTCACTTATCTATGACTTTTTAATTGATGTTCATGATAGCTGTGATTTCCAGACACTGGATAGGTCAAAACCTGTGTAATGCCTAGCACTGCACAAAAGGTAGTATATTCTGTTCTCTCTTGATGAAGTTTATAAGAACTCAATCCTTATATTGTAGCCTTCATTCCATTGAAACCCAGTAAAGAACCAAGTCAGATGATATTATTGACATTCTCTCAACATGTGAGAGAGAACACATCTTGCAGATTTGAAATGTGGTAGAATTCTGGGTGGTTTTCAAGGCCTTCTCTTAGTGGAAGACAATATCTCTCTCTGCAGAATGATACCTTATGTATTTTAAAGTACACACCCTGTATCAGTTCTCTTCAAAGTAGAAGGTTATAAAGTAAGTTGTTTGGTTTATATTGGTTTGTGGGTTTGTTTTTTTTTTTTCTCTCTATGTGAGTTACTCTTTTATTTCCACTATAATGAACACAAGTTTTTATTCATTCCCAGCTTTCTCTTCTGTCCTATCATTGTCCTAGAAAACTGCTGTGTGCCCCTTCATACAAGCAAATATGTGCTATTTGTTGCTACCATTACAGGAAGAGTTAGTATTATTCTAAAATATGATTTAAATAGATCCAGTTTCTGCTCTGTATAGCAAATATAAGCATTAATTTGTGAGATAAAATAAAATTTGAATTTTACTTTCATTTTAAAATGAAATGAAAGAGAAGAGGAAAGGAAAGAAAAGACAGAGGAAAAAAGGAGGGGTAAGAAGGGAAGAGGGGATGATGGGATGGAGCATAGAGAGAGGGATGAGATGGGGAAGGAAGGAAGGAAAGGAGGGAGAATGGAAGAGAGGGACATGTTCATGTCCTTGTATAACCTTACAGAAACTAGTTTTATCTTAATTCAAAAGAAAGAAACAAAACATCCAGCTAACACCCATAATTCTTCAAAGAAACCACACTATTTCTCTACTGTCAGTTTTCTGTTGTTACTGAATATAACCACCACAAAGCAGAGAAAATTCATGCATCCTAGGCAGAACCCCCAGATCTAGTTTCCATAAACCCTTTGAGATGTCTGGTATACTCAGGATAAAACCCAGGTTTACTAACAAGCAAGCTCTTCAATCCCAATTCGAAATATTTCAATTGAGAATATTCTAGCCATGATCTTAACATGCAAGGCACACATAAAGTTGACAAAGGAAATTATTGAAGACAATGTCCCACTGTAATTAAAACAGTGGAAAGGCTGAATGTAGAAACTCTCCCACCCACCATTCACCCTTCCCATCCTAATGCAAGTAGAAATACACGCTTTGTAGACCACAAATACCCAGACTGATTAATTACATGGCTATGCAATATTACTCATGCATTCCTCCTGAAATGTCAAAAGGATTAGGAGTGCCACATCTTTCCTCCCAAACTCTAATCTAAAGAAGCCCTGCTGCAATGAAAACAGTGCAATTACTTTCGTACACTGTCAATTTTACAATAGGGGGAAAAAAGAGCTTTACTAACAGCAAATAATTATACCACCACTTAATGATTGATTTAACATAGAAAACCCATCTAATTCCTTTTGTCATTACAATCTACAGTACTAACACTCTAACAATGCTGCCTTAGTGGTTCTGCATTACATTAGTGTTAAGAATAATGCTAATATAAAACATAGCTTAACTTTTTATATTGTTAATCTGCATCAATGCACTCTACTCCCAGTGTATTATGAGGCCTATTAGTGTAGCAAACATTTGCGATGATACAATCCAGTCTGGCAGCATCATTTCAAGAAAGGGACTAGTGCAGCATTTTACACATTTGAAAAAATTAGCCTCCTACATGGCACACAGGAGAAGGTGTCATGTACTTTCAATTTTATTGCAAACAACAGCTGATAAACTGAGGAGTCATACCCCAGAACACAATTCTGTGTTTTCAAGCCATGCCTACTTTTAAACTGGTTTTGTGCAGATTATTGCTTCCTCATCTTGAGGTTTTGAGACAGGGATGGACCTTTTTTGATATTATTTGTATATATCAAAGCTCAGTAGTACATTGGGAAGGTCTTTTAAAAGAACACAGGAGGCTTTCATTTTATGGTACAGGACTTTGAAATAGTTGTTAATTTCTATTTAAATTCACAGCACTATGCTAGTTGCTGTATGAACTCAGTAAGAGGAAGCACTATCCTGGTAGATATAACCACATAAATAAAATATAAGCCTGGCATGGACAAAAAAAGGAGAAGGAGCATTCTTGCCTTAATCTTTCAGATTTTGTTGTGCTTCAAGTACTCAATTAATTCGGCAGACAGCAAACTTTTCAGAACTACTGAATTTTTCCTGAACAAAAAGAAATCTGACAAGGTCATGGATGTTTTGTGAGTTCCAGATTTGGGTCAGAAAAGATTAATTTAAAAATATTGTAAAAACTAGGACTTATTTAGTATCTGATTTAGCAGAAAGAGCAGGTAGAACTTGTCATGTATTTATCTCATTTCAAAATTCAGGAAACTCGATTGTCTTACCCATTCGCATATTTGATGTAGTGTAAGTGAGTGTTTTAGCTTTTCATTCATCTCTAATAAGAATGAAATGAACATAAAAAGCATTGCAACAGAGTGAAAGAACCGCAGTATCAAATTGTACCCTTGAATATCCTGTCAGAGAGGGTTGTAAATTCTGCATTTTCCATTTCTTGGTCAGAAAACATGTGGACCAAGAATGAAGGTGTGAAATTATTAGAGTTTATATCTCAGCCTGGCTGTAAGCTTTGGCCTATTTCTTTAGAAGTGTCACTACTTCCTGTTTAACATATCGACCTGCCTATTTGGCATTTGACAGCAGTATTGAATTTTTGCTGAATTTTATGCTTCAGGAAGGGCATAAAGTAACAGGTTTTCCCCTGGGCTCCCCTCTCCACAGCCTCAAATTTACCATGAACTTCAGAAACACTTTGTAATCGCATGTAAATATGTTATTTCCTCTTTTCTGTTGGAAGCAGCCTTTTTTTCTTTTTTGGCAGGATGGGCAGTGGAGGGTAAGGGTTCTCTTGACTCTGGAGAAGTTGCTTGGAAACAATCCAAAGCAAAACTAAATAATTCTCCCTTTTGCCCTTTCTCCTGGTTTGGGTGGATCTCAGCACATAAAGTTGTCTTTGATGATTTCTCTATGTACTGCCTTGGTACCTTGTTCCTCCTTCATAATTTTACAAAGCCCAGGCTCTAGGCTGGAATTGCACATTCCATTTGGTGGCAAGGGGTCTGAAAGGCAAATATTACCATACTGAGAAAGCAAATATCCACATTCTTTTGTAGATTCAAAGCCAAATTTTAAAAAGCTCTTTGGGTCCTAAATACCAATAGAAAGCAAGTTACAGATGAAATCCAGATGTTCTCCCAAAATGGATGTCATGACACTTAGCACTATGATAATGAAATATTGTGGAATTCACCATGAACATACTGCCATGTGAATACTGTATGGAGCTAATAGGACAAAATGGACATGGAGGACTAGCGAGGCTAGTCTGAGGAAAAAAACCAACAAACCAAAACAAACAAAAAACCTGATTTGTATTTATCCTATAATTCAGATGTGTAGACCTTTGCTTCTCTAACATGAAGACTCAGCATCCTCTCCTCACTTCAGGTGTCTGAGGCATGGACTGAAGCACAGGGGTCTGGTGATGCACTCTTAGAAACATGCCCAGAAGATGAGGATTTAGGAGATGGGCTGTTGAAGAGTGTGTGTGCATGTGTGTGGTGGAAATATCTTCAATATGTGTAGGGATCACATAGGAGAAAAAAGTGCTATACACAGAAAGAACCATAATTCTGACTGTCCTCACCAACCACAAGACAGAGAAGGCTGTTGAGAGAAGACATGTCTTAAAGACTCCTTCAGAGTCTCAAAAGAGCATTGTTTATAGGTTACGGATCCAATTCTTCCCTCTCCTCCTACTCTGTTTCATGGTTTTAAGATACAGTAATTCTAGGTTCCACTTCACAGGACACAATTAGATTTACCAATATTTAATTTTAAAGCACAGTATTCCTGACTGTAATAACTTCAGTGAAGGAACAGGGACATCCAGAACTCATAATTCAACTAGAATTTTTAAACAGGTGTTCCAAAATTTTCCTGTTGCTGAGTCTATTCTTTCCAACCCCCCTTTCACTTTTTCTATCACTTTGCTCTGCCAGCACTCAACATCACTTTTTTTTTTTTCAATTGCTTTCAGATTTTCACCCACCAAAATACAAATGCTTTCCTTTTTACTTTTCTTGACTAGAAGGTTGTGAGTTGTGGGGAAAAAAAGTCTTCCTATTTTTTTCTTTCTTTCATATTTTCACTTTTTTTTTTTCATCCTGTTTTGCATAGATTTATCAGAGGGGGGCAAAGAGTGATTAAATTCTTTACTAATGAGTGGGAACAACATAAAAGATCACGATTACAACAGGATGGATGAGGTAGTATATCTAATCAGTTACTTGGCTCAAGTGCAGAAAATTATAATCATGTAAACTGAGGAAATCCCACCCCACAAAACTGTCTATCTAGATGCCTTCTAAGGAATAAATAAAGTCCACCAGATATTGCATCTTTGCACATTTCTACCAGTCCTGAGGGCACATTGAGACTTTTTTTTTTACTCTGTTAGTAGATTAATGTATTCCTTTGCCATCTCTATTGAGATGGCAGTTTCGTTCTCAAGTTCTTATCAGAAATACATGATTTTGGCCAAAACAGACCTCTGAAAGTTATGGAGAAATCTGAATTGCAACACTGACTAGTCTGATAGCAACATTTTATTTTAAACTGCTGTTGTGGACACTTCAGGAGTCTCTTTCTCAGAAGACAATAAATATGAACTATTCTCCTGTGACTTCATTTTTCCTCATGAATGTCCTGTTAGATACGGATTCAAGAATGAAGATGCACTGATCCAAGGAAGTGTACGTGAATATGATTAAATGGAATTTAGGGATCAGAGAAGCTCATAATAAAAGGTTAGCATATGGGACAGCCACAGCAGGAAGAGATAGAACCCGAGCAAGTACGTGGAGGTCAGAACACTGAAGATGCGTCTTCATGCAGAAGTCCTAAGCACAGGCAAGAACAGCTGGAAAATGATTTTGTCTCCTAACACACTCAAGCTGGAAATTCTGGGCCAGTTATAAACTGTGAGTTATTCAGGCCATTCAGGTGCTATTGAATGAAAGATTTGAGACCTCCAAAGGGGATCATATTACACTTCCTTCTCCTTCCACACGTTTCTCTGGGTGATATCAGATGTACTGTTTCTGACCCACTGGTTCAATTTCTCATGTTGGAAGTGCTATTGATAGTTGGGTGATTTTCTGTAGAATTAGTATTCTGAACTTGGTTATTGAATAGATAGTTAGGTAAGCACTACAGATGACACAAGGAGAATGAAAGTAATAGGATGATAGAAGGAGAATGTAAAGCAGAAACAACTAATTTTTGAAACATTGAGTAAGGTTGTGTCAGTCAGTATTATCTGAGCACAGCTTCAAAAGCCAGGGAGCTGACTAAAGTCAACTCAAAGCCTGATAGTCTACGTGGAACCTGCCAAAATCTAAGAATAACCAGCTAACTCTCATTCAGAATGGAATTCTTGTGTAACACTAATTTTATTTCCATTCAGATTTGAAAATGTGGTTACTTCCATCATTATTATCTGGTCCAGTAGGCCAGATAATACTGATGAAAGTCACCCTCTTTTAAGTTACATATTAATCAAATGAGAGACTACTCAGGTGACCCATATTAGCTTTATTAGACTGGTCCTTTCACAGACTTAATAGACAAAGTCAGGCAGCAAGAACAGAGTAATTTCCCACAAGGTCCAAACCTATCCAAAGGGAAGTCATGAAGTACAGTGCAATGACTCCATTCACTTCCAAAATCTTTATGAACAGATTCTCCAGGGAGCTAAAGAGTGCTCCATAAAATGCACATATTCCTATGCCTTGCAGCGTGGTCCCAGCTGTTCACAGTCTCTCCTGCTGCCATCAGGACTCCATCAATCTTTGATCTCATCTCCAGCTGCATGTTTTAGGATCTCATCCTCAAGAACCAGCACAATGCTAAAACACTTCCTCTGCTACTGCTGTCAGACATGGTAAAGAAGAAAACATATAGGAGTCAGCTTCAGCTGACACAGTCCAAGTTCCTCACCACCAAAGAGGTTTTAGGTCACATCTACTCCAAATTTTATTTAAAATCTCTGTGTTTAAGACCATATTTTCTAGGCATGAGGTTGCCAATTTTTAGTGAAATTAACATTATATTCATGCAATATCAGCTAGGACTCCACAGGTCCATCCACACTAGTAAATTAAATGATCTCCAACGCTGATCTCTGTCATTGTAGTTGTTGTATTAAAATATATTTAGGCAGAGATTCATGAAAGAATGACAGTAGACCTCAGGCAATGTCCTACATGGATGAGTCCAACTCTTGAGAAGTACAGATGATGCTTTTCTACTGTCTAGGCAAATCTTCTAATTTACTGGTGTGAACAGAGAGGACAGTATTCACCAGACTTACTTGGAGAAATGAGAGAAAGAGCTATGATGGCTAAATTATCTTCAGTTTTCCTTCAAAGATCCTTAAAATTATCAGGTATAGACCTATCTTTAAATTAGCTACATACCATAGTCAGTATAAATAATTTTCTCTTCACAGTAGTTTCCTAATAGAAATGGCAGAACCTCTGGTAGTGAAACTGAAAAAGGGATTGAAAAACTCGTGCTTTCGCAAAGCAATAAACCAGTTTCAGTTCTAAAGAAAAATATATAAACCACAATGATTACTTAACGTCTGAAATATTGTAAATATTAAATAATGTTTTTAAAGGCATTAACAAAAGATGGTACAACACAAATTATTATTATTGTTATTATTATTCTGCAGTAACACCACAGCTCTATCCTACCATCAAGAAAGAGCATCAAAAGTTGGGATAAGCTTTGATGAAAATTACTTGTAATTCTCAGACAAAGTTGATGCAGTGATGTGTTACTAAAGCTGAATGATTTTTCTCACTTTTTTAATGCTCATTATTAATTAATTTTTCTTATTTAAAGAAGATGAGGTCTTCTTTGCATAAAAATGAACCATGGACAATTTCCAAGGGACTGAATAAGTCTTTTCCTTAGCATGCTTCAGTAAATAACCTGGGTTAGAATATTCAAGAGACTTGATCAGAAAGGCACTTCAGTGACTATGGTTAGTTAATTTCTTATGTGATTTTGAGTTAGTTATTTGTTAGGGAGAAAGAGAATTTCATACCATTTCTAGTTAAAAATTAGGGGCCGAAAAATGCCCTGGGGCCAATAGAGAAAAATGTTTAACCTCAGGGCATACCAGTGCAGCAGTCAGGCAGTAGTAAGGCTCTGTACTTAGCTATTCTGTTTTGACAAGCTCATTAGCCACACAAAAAGTTTATCTTTGAGATCTTAGAGGAGTAAAGGGATGAGGAAAATAGAATCCCTCTCTCCCTCCTGAAATTTCTGTACTGCATGTGCATATGTCTGTGGTGCAATTCTTAGCAAATTAAATGAGAACAGCGGTGGGTTTTATTTGTCCTATTTAGTCGAATAAAGAAATAAATTAATAAATATATATATAGGGTGTCGGTTTTCACCAGGTGATTGTGGAAAATGTGAAAAAGTGAGGAAGTTTTCTGCCAAAAATTCATCGATTCTTAGATTAACAACAACAAAATACAGACTCTGGGGCAACTCTGTTAATCCAACACAGAAAAGCTGGGACAGCCTCACCAAAAATTGGTCTACCCCACAGCATGAACTTATATAACTTCTGACTCCAAAAGCTTTCCTGCTACTCAAGTGTACCTAAAAGACTTGATGGACTAAATGTGTCCTGATATTTGGGAATACCTGGTGATATTGACAAATGCTCACTGTAGTCCAGGACGACGGGGAACCACCCAACTCATTTTCATCTATGACCTGCTGGTATAGTAAGCGTTAATTTGAATGGAGGTCTTGGAAACACAGGAGCTTGCTCATTACTTTCTGTTCTCTGTCACATCTATTCTGTGACCTACAGCCTCTGTTCCTCTGTTTTACTCTCAGACCAGCTACTGTTAACTATCATATTTTTTTCTCTTTACTGCTTTTTTGCTCAGAGTTATAATAGGCAGTTATTCTGAAACCTGTATGATCTAAGGAAGTCTTGTGAAAGGGAGAGAGACACACACGTATGTGTGTAGTGTTGAGGGAGATTACAGAGTGCAAACTAAAGTAATATCTGCATTCCTTGGTATGCTTTAAATTTGATTTGATGCAGAATTATCAAGCAAAGTTATCTGACCTGTGTTATGCAGGAGGAGTTACACAAGGTCCCTTTTGGACTTAAAATCTATGAATCTATAACAGCAATGGCAAGTACGTGTAAGGTGACCTTCCCAGATTCACAGTATGCTTCAGTCAAGAATGTCTTATCTGACTATCCTTTCAACAGAAAAAGGGTTATAACCAAGAATCTCAAAAATACCTTAGCATATTTTAAAGGCAAACAAGGTCATTTGCAATGGTTCATTAATTTTCGGAGAGCATTTGAGTTTTTCTGTTTGAGTTTGCTGTTGTAATTTTTCTTTTTATCCTTTTTTTCTTTTTTCTTTTTTTTTTTTTTTTAATTGCAAATTAAAATGTGGGTTGAGAGGGATGATTTTTTACAATCTGTTGGGAAAGATAACATTTAGTTATCTAAATTACCTAGTTACCTACATCCTAGGTAAGGGGTCTTGTCAAGAAGTGTCCTGACAAACTTCTGCTTTTTCTGTGCCTAGAGATCGTAAGTACATAAAGAGACAAACGCTAAGACACCATTCCCTTACTTTTACTTCCTTGCTTAACAATAGCTGTAATTTATTTGAAAGAGCACAAGTAATGGCTAGACAGAGTAATGCGTCCTTCAGATATAACCTTAGTAGATACTTAATTCTTACCATTAGTTGACCAAAGCAGAGTGGGTCGAATGCCCCTGTCTGGTCTATGCTAGCAGAAAAAAAAGTGTGTAAACAGTTCCAATAGTATGAACCATGATGAATTGGGACAGAGCAGCCTGAGGTCTCTGTGTTAAAGAAGAAAGGGTTTCTGGAGGCAGCGTGAGGAAGAACTGCAGTGCAGGAAGGCAGAGGGAGGAGAATTATGTCCTTCATTTCCTGCCTTCTGAACACAGAGTGTAGATGAGAGGATGGGATGGAGGGAGCCCACATCCCCCATGGGATTTTTTTTTCCCTTCCCCAAGGACAGTCTCTCTTAGGCAGGTGAGTCTCCAGGGCTGAGTGAACTTTCCACGTAGAGTCGCATCTTTCCTTAGAGGTGCTATTTTAGTTTCCAGTCCCACTCTACCTCCACTTTAGCCCCTGTTCCTGCTAACACACGACAGTACAATGCTTTTGATGAAAATGAGGGCAAATGAAGGGCAGATCCGACAACCTCAACATACAGAGATGATGCTGTCTCCATTATCTGTCCTCCAGCAATAGGATATATGCATTTGCAGAAAGCAGTGTCCTAGGATTAGGTAGCTCTTGCAGACAAGACATCATGCGTACCTTCATCAGGGCATGCGTTGAAGAAGCTCTACTGCTGACCACAGAGTTCAAGTGGATCTCAAACAGACAACTACACTTTGATCCATATTTTTCTCCAAGGCTCCTGCCCCATGCATGCACTACTTTTTTTCAAGAGTTCAGTGAACAGTGAGGCACCTAACTCTGCTGTCTAGTAAAAAAAAAAAACAACAAACAACAAAACTCTAAAAACCAACAAAACCAAAACCTGCACAAACAAAAAGTGGGAACAATTTACTTTATAGTCCAGTGTCTGGAGACAGTGAAAACATGAGTTAGTCCACCTCAGCTGGCCAGGAACCAGAGCTAACTCCTTCACATAGGTCACTAAGTCAGCAAAAGAATATTCTTTATCTCTGTCTCTGTTTGTCTTGTTCAAGGCCATGAGTTTGTTGCCTTTATCAATCTGCTGCTTTTCTCACCTACCTGCTTTGCTTGCAGTTAAAGTTCCCTGTTCTGTTTTGCAACATAAAAGATAGTTCCTGACATGAATAGGAAATATTGCTCTATAGTGGGATGATGTATTACATGTATGTATTCTAGAATTCTACAGTATAATATATTGTGCTTTCTATACTGTTCATATCTTTAAACGTGAACTGTAGCTAGACGGTCAGTGACCCAAACACAGCAGAATGCATGATTAACCTATATTAATGTCCTTTAATCCTCCTTTTTTTTTTTTTTTTTTTTAACCACTCAAGAAAGTCACTTAATAAGGACAGAAAGTCAATAATTAAGATGGGGATTTTGTGGGACTGGAAAGCATAATTTGTAATAAAAAAGGTATTGATGTATACAGGGTACAAAACAGGAAAAAATATCAAGGGTCTCTTCAGGCAACCCGCCTGGAATTCTGCTGCTTCTGATGTCCTGGAAACATGTCAGGAATGCTGCTGATTATGTGCAGAGTTATGGAGACAGTCTATTCCCTCTCTTGTAGTTCTCATTGCTTGAAAAGGAGAACCTATTATCTCCTTAGGCAAGCCATTAGTTTGGAAAGGACTTGAGATTAAACATAAGTGGGCTGATGATGCAAAAGTCCCTCATATGCTTTCCTTATTACATTTGTTTCTTATTTCTATTTTCCCCCCCAAATCAAATACCAAGTTACATATAGACACTGATTTCTTTAAAATAGTGAACAGGAAAACTGTCATACTAAACACAGTATATCTGTACCCACTTTCTCCAAATATCACCAGAGCCTTCTTCTCAGTACCTACTTTGGAGTCAAATTCCTGATCCACACTTCCTTTCAAACTTGCATTCTCAATGCATTGACTAATATAACTTATGCAGCGATCAAAAATGTTTTTCCAAAGGTAATTACGGAAATTTGAAGGTGACTTATCTCACCAACCCCACCAAAAGCTGTGAATCCCAGCAAAAACAGAATGGGAGCTGAACATACACTGACACATGACTATGGAGCAGAGGAGTAAGCAACCTCCCAGAATAATTTCTTCCTACATCTTACTTTATCATTCCCAAAATGGTGCTGATGCACAAAACAGAGTTTTGTCTCTTTCCATCTCCTTTTCAGTATCTTTTTAATGGACTGTAATGACCGTGAAGTCATTTTATTCCAATGATTAAATTCATTTATATGAAGAAGAAAAATCTAGAAGAAGAGTCAGGACATGGAAATAAAATCTATAATTTCGTACCAGGATGAAAAAGTGATTTCACCGCAAATGAGGCAGTGATTTCTGAGATCAAAGGTTCCTTACAGCAGAATCCTCCAAAGGAATATCCTCTCTCCTAAAGAGAGCAGTGGAAGACATTTAGTGAAATAATAAGGTGGGTGAAACTACTACAGAGTGATTTCTTGCAGGTACATCCTCCCAAGCCCTGGTAGCTCTTGATGCTAGCACTTCTTAGGGGAAACTACCCTCCATTCCACAGTATTGAATAACTTTCCATGATCCAGTTTCCTCTGGACTATTCTACTACCTTTTTAAATCCTTAGAAACATCCTGTGGTGATGAGAAACTCCATTTAATTGTGTGTTGCATGAAAATTTCATTCATTTTATTCAGACTGTTTTGTCCAAGAAACTCCTGGATACACCCTGATTTCTGGATTTTAAGGACTAAGGATAGAGTGATTCCTTTCCTTTTTTCATCCTGTACCTGACTTTACAGGCCTCTGTGAGGTACCTGACACAATCAACATTTTCTCAAGCTTCAGTCTTTGACTATTGAGTCCTTTTCTGTACAGTACCCATCCACAAACATAGATCATTATTTGTTGCATTTCCCTACATTTGTTTTCCTGAGTCTCATATATCACCTTTTTAGAATCTGTAAGAACTACAAGGAATATTTAAAACATGGATGTGCCTTATACTTTTTTTAAGGCAGCTACATTACAACTCTGTGTCCCCAGTTTCCCTAAGTTCACAGGAACTTACTATTACAGAAGACTGGGATTTAAACAGACTCATTCTCCATCTATGGACCCACAGTCTACTTGTTATTCATCTGCACAGGGGATGTTTTGGCCCTATAAGCAGTGGAACAAACCCTCAAGATAAGTAATGTCTGAGGCAGCTGCTTGAGTGGATCCATCATTATCACTCGAATATACTCTGTGGATAAACAGAGGCCTTCAGTCCCTGGGGCTGCTAATCTGACACCTTTCATGGAGCACTAAAAGAATTCACTTAAAATTAAAAACAATGCACAGCTGTTTCAATGGATAAGTCATGCCATTTGCATGAGGATAATGGATAATCAATATACAATGGTGACACAAATTAAATGTGGATTAAATAGTCATTGTTCCACAGCTATGCTCTGTGTGATTTTCCCAGATACCGTGTGATAGTCCTGTATTTTTTATTATGGCTTCGAGAAAAATGCATTTTCTTCTTTTCGAAGATACTTCTTCTTTATCAGTCACACTGGTACAAAATAAACAAGTGAAAGTGCTAATTTTCCCTGTTTATCTAGCACATCAGAGTTCACTTTTTGGAGTGATAAAGATTATGGAGCGGAACTATTTCTTTTCCTTCTAGTCCTCAGAAACTCTTGGAGCAAGAGATTATGGCAATGGGCATAGTGAGCTTAACTCATTTTAACATTCTAAAAGTTTTCTTATCTCTGATACACGTTTTCTGTAGTTAATATGGAGATGTAGACACTAATCCTAAGAATAGGACATAAGGCAGACAGGATGAATCACTCCCTGGAGACGTCTGTCTCTCTCCACTCAGCACTGAGTGAGCCAAGGCAAACTGCTCAGTTTAGGTGTCCAAATTCTTGGTGGCTACAATTGTATGAAATGAATCTTACTTCTATTTGTTTTTTAAGAGTTATCTAACAATGTTTAGATAAAAAAAATGTTATTCCTGTTTTCAGTTTACTCCTACAATGATAATTAAATATTTCAATGTTGTTAATGTATTTAAATTCACATTTATTCAGCGTTAGGACATGCAGTTATTCTAATGTATAAGAGTAACCTGAGTGATTTATGAGAATTTATACAGAATTTCTTTGAGGCAGAAATATGAGACTCATGAAATCTTATGCTTCAATCATTCTTCCCTTTAAACTCCAGTGGAATTTAGGCACTCAACTCCTATAGTCTCCTTCGAAAGAATTATATTGTAGTATCCAAAGTTTCACTCAAGCCTCAGTGACAGGGATCATCTGAAAGAGGTAGCTGGAAGAAGTTGTACACAGGACCAAAGTTGGATTTTAGACTCTGAATATAGCTCTTAATCATTTCAGATAAGTCGACCAAACCCCATAATTAATAAGAAAAAATAATAATGAACTTCTGTCTAACATACACTACTTAACTAACCTCAATTCAAATCCTTGACCTAGAAGTATTAAACTCCTTTTCCTATTACTGATCAGATGAGAGAAACACTAAGTGCTCATAGAAATGACTTTTTTTCATTTGTTTCATTGAGACAAATTAGGTTCTTTTCAGTTTGTGTGATATTTTTTTCACAGGTAGAACTAATGGCAAAAAACCTCTCCACTTCTTTTTATTTGTAAAAACTTTCATGGAGAGACAAAAGGCTGGAGAGTGTTAAAAATCAGAATTATTTTAGTCATAGTTCTAAAATTCCTAAGAAATTTTCATCCACATAACAAAATTATTTATATTGGAAAAGAAAATACTGGAAAGCCTTATTCTCCTTCTGTTTACCCTGTCATTTACCTTTTAAAATGAAATATTTCTGGCAAAATAAAAATAAGCAATGTAATTTTTTTTTGGTGATAAGTCTATGAACTCAGGGCTTGTCCTTCAACCTGACTGAAAAAGCTTCCACTCCTCCTTGCTATGTGTGACTACTTTAACATCAGCGTTTACAATAAAAAGGCAGCCAGAGACTGAGACAGACTTAAGACCAGATTTTAGAAACTATTAGTTTTGTATTAAAACTGGTTTTTTTGGAAGTCAGCAGCTAAATTCACACTGACCTCATGGGAAACAGAGGAACACCTACACTGTGTACCCATAAATAGCTCGTCTCAAGTCTTTAAAATACACGCCCTTACTTGGCTCTCCTGTTTGATCTGTGCTGTAATGGGAATGGTTTCAGCTGCACTGCTACCAGCCATCTGAGCTGCTCACTATTCCCAAAGAATTTTGCTTTCAAGTTGGCTGCAAACTGACATTGCCTTTTTGTAATATATTTATCTGGGTGTTTGCTGGCAAGGGTAGAGAGAAATGCCAGTTATGTAAGTAAGAAAACCTGTTTTACAAGTGAAAATAATGTCTACAATCTGGAAGATTTAAATGAGTCAGACATTAGGATACACATTTAAACCCCAAACCCTGATGATATATTTTAATCCAGCAAATGCTTGCACATTCATGTAATCCTTTGATGATCACTGAGGAAATGCTCACATGACTTAACTTTTCACGGGGATGACACTTTACATGACTGCTCCCTCAAATGGGAATATTAAAATTTCTGCAAGGGAAGTAGTAAGTGCAGATTCTTACTGAGGGTCACTAACTGTCAGCTGAAAAACCAATTGTGTGATACAACCTGCACAGCACACACCATCAGTTAAACAAAATTGCACTGTGATAAATTAAAAGTGGTCAAATTGCCAGTGCTTATGCCAAGCATTGGTCAGAATTTCAGCTGTTTGGAAAATCAGAGTTCAGATCAATGCCCATCTATTGATATAAGGCTTAAAAAAGTAAAAATAAGAAGCAAAGATTTTAGTTTTATTTATTTTTAATGTTGTCTGGCTGTAGCAACAGCTAATTAGAAATATTAAATGCAGGAAGACATCTGCAAGTTAAAATTGTTTAAGGCTTAAATGTTAGCATTTGCTGGTACAGAAATGATATGTTAGGCGTGTTGCACTCTCTCTCAGTATGATAGCAACTAAAGTGGCTTAAAATTGGATTCATTTATAAAGCTGGACACCATTAATATCACCCCCTGCATGACAGTAATTCATTTCACTCTGGTTTGTCTGCACAGCAGTAGGGTCTCTGGTCCTTGTATTCAGATCACAGTCCTAATTAAGTATTCATTATAGAATACATATTTTTTCATTTTAGACAGAATATCAAGCATTCATACCTGGTATTAAACTTGTTTACCATTGGACTATTGTTTTATTAATAAACAGTGCCATACATGTCAGCACTAACTTCAGGGTCAAAAAGAGAGCTGGATTGAAACTCGACTCTTACATACAAATTTCTTGGGACATTTTGGGAGAAAAGCCGCAACTTTTACATTAGTACCAACCCCTATGATTTCAGGTGGAGTGGTAAAACCTTTTGAGATTCTTTATTTTGTGTTTGAATGCACTTGAAATTTCATGAGGAAAAGTCAATCAAGAGGTTTGTGGTGTCAAATAAAACTCTATGGCAGATATTTAGATTTAGTTTGATTTCAATATTGAGCTCACAAACACAAAGCTGCATCTATAATACAGCTGGTAAATTCTCCAAATCAAGCAGTCTGAGGAAAAATTCTTCATTCTGAGTTGGAATACTGATACCTGAGCCCTGTGTAACAAGAGATGGAAACCCATTCTGTACAAATCAACTTGCACTTATAGAGTCACAGGTGACATCATTCTACTGCACTTCTTTTTTCCCCTCAGACCTGTCTTAACCAAAACCCACAGTAATTCCTCAGTCCAGCTCCAGAGATGTCAGAGGCCAGGAGAACAGCAACAGTCTCCTCTCTGCTGTGCTTAACTTCCCCTGCCCTGATGCTCCTCATCTCTTCTTGGCTTGGCCAAGCAGCAAAACTTTGTGTCCCCTTGGCCTTTACAGCACACCTGGAAGGCATATCTTTTGTCTGACCCCCTTTTACAAGCCCATATGAATTGCGAGTCTGTACCTTGCAAAGAAAGGTATGTAGTCCTGTTAGAAAAAACTTTCCCAAAGTAGAAGAGAGAAGCCAGAGCTACAATTAATATTAGCCAGCTTTGGAAATGTAAAAAGTATGTTCCTAGTTCTCTGCTACAGACTCAAAGGTTGCCCAAGAGCCAATGGATATAAAAAGATGTAACTGTACAGGAAAATGGAGCTGATCAATTTTATATGTGTATCTTAGATTAAGGTGAATCAAGGGATAATCCAGCTACTCTAATACAGGTTTATAATGTAACTAAAGGTTCTGTTGGATGTCTGAGATGCTGTGAGAAGGGGCAGCTGTTAGATTGCAGAATCCAGAGCCTTGTTTCCTTAATCTAGTTTAGAGAAATTCCTTGGGAGCTTCAGGAGACAAGACTGAGTTGCCTCCTGTTTCATTCATTCCCTTCATCTGCTAGTTCTGGATGGATTGAGGTCAATCAAAGTTAACTTGCCTTAGTTTTGAGTATTGTGTCTCCATTTTCTACATTTTTGGTCTAAGATAAGACCTTAAAGACAATAGAGATGGCAAATAGCTGTATAACAGTCATTGGATTTAGGGTATCTTAAAGTAAGTCTAGACAAATCCCAGTATTTACCTCTTCATCGTTTCAACGTATAGAATCTCCCAAAAGTCTCAGAGGATAAATTGAGGTAATTCTTATATATATAGAAAAGTCAGGGAAAATTGAATAAATTCATTATTTAAACAGAAACTTCAATTTGAGAGCACATTTTTCAAATAGGAAAACATACATTTGTGCCCTTCAGAAAAAAAAAAAATCACAAAGCCCCACAAAATAGAAAACAAAACAAAATATAAAACCAAACCCAAAAGAAATAATAATTAAAACCAACCAACCAAACAAACCCCCAAACCAACAAATGAGCAAACAGAAAACCTAACCCAACTTTTAATGAGAGTTGTTGCTTTGGTTTTTTTCCCACTATATTTAAGAGAAGCTAATATAAAGAGAAAGAAGAAACTTTATAGGATGATACAGACTATGAGAAACAACAATAGTTTGAAGAAACCAAGGGAAGGTATTTTCTGGGTGTTTTTCTGACAGTATTGCTCAGAGAGTCCTAGGCGATTGGCCATGGAAGTATTTTGAGATCCATTGTTTGGATTATTTAAATCTTATTAGGACAATTAGCAGAAAAGAAGACTGAAGACAGAAAACACAATGTACAGTGCAGCTTTCTCTAGAGAAAGTTGTTTTGTTGAAAAAGTCATTAAAAGACATATTTTTAGATGAATGTATAATCAGAAGATAAAATGCTCCTTTGAAATTTTCCATTTAATTGAAAGTTCCATTTACTATCTAGATGGGAGTTTTGATGAACTGAGGTATTTTCATGACTGCTTTATGACACACTTCAGTCAAAAAAAAATACATTAACACAGACTTACTATTTGTATTGTTCAAGTTAAACAACTTCATTTTGGATTGAACAGGCTTGGAAGCACAGATGAGAAGTTTTGTTGGGAAAAGGGACATTAATGAATGTCTAGTGGCCAGAAAAGGAGGAAGTGGCCTCTTAATCTGGATAATATGTGCCTATGTCTGAACTCTAGTCAGACCCTATGGGAAACATTGATTTGGATGAGTACAGATATCCTCTGATCTGGTTGCCACCAGATGATTCTTCCCACCTCAAAATAGATATGTAAAACAGACTGTATAAATTGCATCCTGACAGCCCCTAACACCCTCTGTGGAGTAAAAAAGAAGCCAGGATGATGTGTCTGAAGGGAGAGGATACTGTAAATGTAACCCAGATACAGATAGGTGAGATAGACCCAAGAGGATGCAACTCAGTTTCCTGGAGTGACGATTAGAAAGCACATATATATTTACACCTACTTCATGTAACTTGAAGACTAGCATCAGCAGTAGGTTAACAAAGCTAGAAAGAAAAGAAAGTAATAACAATAAAAATGTCTTTGTATTACATTGATTGAAATACAAAGAACATCACAGAATCATAGACTCATATAGTGCTTTGTGTTGGAAGGGACCTTAAACACCCTCTACTTCCAACCCCCTGCCATGGACAGGGATGCTTTCCACTAGACCACATTGCTCAGACTTTGAACGCTTCCAGATATGGGGCATCCACAGCATCTCTGGACAACCTGTTCTAGTGCCTCACTGACTCACTCCAGAGGGAAGAGTTTCTTCCTAGTATCTAATCTAAACTACTCTCATTAAGTATAGTAACTATTCTAAATTGAAGATAAAACTAGGAAATTTTGAAGGCAGTGAGGAGATACGAAAATTTCAAATATTTTCCTACTTTTCAAGGCAGAATCACAAGACATCATAGCCACCAGCTATAAACATCAAAAAAATAAGGTTGCATCTTGCGTTCTATAACCTAATAATATTTAAATCACATGTGATTTCTTGGATTTAATGCTTTTTCTGACTCATATTGGATTCAAACTTACATATCCTCCATCTGCAGGGAAAAGCCCATCAACTGAGGACTGTATATTCTAAAATTGGTTTCTTTCAATGTCGAGATAAATAGACAGCTATTGCATAATCAAGAAAGCATGATTATTATTCAAAGGGCTTCAGGCAGAGATATTTAGAAATATGATACTCACATTGATACCTTTATTCTCATTCTGGAAGAGGAAATACCTGTCCAAAATTTTTACAATCAAATATTTCTAAATTTTTTGTAACTGCCTTTATGAAAGAAACAGTCAATTTGTAATTTGGTTTACTATAAGTACTGAAAACCTTTAAATGCCTTTTTAGAGTTCTTTGAAGTACTTGGAAAAACAACAGGGTTTGGAGGGGGTTTTGTTTGTTTGTTTGTTTGTTTAATTAACCACTATTAATTTATTATGACTTCATATTTATTTCAACTTGAAAAATATGCATATTTTTTAAACAATTTAATAGAAATAAAACTAACATACACAGTCAGAAGTATTTACCAGTTTGTGATAAATATAAATGGCCAGGTTATAAGTATATATATTTACAGAGAATTTCATCATTTCCAAGTCTGACTTCATCTGAATTGAAACAAAGCAATACACTTTCATATTTCTACCAACAAAATGTTCAGGGGAGGACAACAGTTTTACTTTTGTTGGGCAGAAATGTTTCTATTTGTTTTGATATATTGTATTTTAGTATGTCATACATAAACAGTCAAAACAAAGCACCTGAGAAATGAAAAATAAATCACGTTTTTGAAATTGTCAAAACATGATGTTTCAAGTCTATTAAAATTTAGGGATTAATTCCACTTTTTTTCAAAAAACAAAATCAACAAAACAGGCATGATCTTTGGAGAAGTATTTAGGCCTTGTCTTAACTCCATTGTCTGGTAGAAAAACAGGAGAAATCAGTAGAAATATTTTCTAACTACTGCTGTTCAGAAAGCATTTCTCAGTAGTAACACCAAGCACGGCAAAAGCAAGACATGACCTGTGTTATCTACTCTCTGCTGACAAGATCAGGTGGATTGAAGTCTTGTGACATTTTCAGAAGCAACTGCCTGTGATCCAGGCAAGAGTTGGATGTGGAATGAATTGACCTTCTAGAAAGCCTTCACTGGTGTTGGGGTTTTGCTCTTTTTTGTATATATATATAGATAGATAGATAAATAGATAGATAGAGATATATATAGTAAGATAGATATCCCACTGGCTAGAGCAAAAGTTGTTTGGTGAAATTCTACATGGGGCCTGAAGGAAAACAAAAACAAAAGAAAAAAACTCCACACAAAAACAAACAAACAAACAAACAAAAACCCTTAAAACTTACATTAAAAATGTACCTTTTTATTTCAGGTGAGGTGTTCAGAATTTTGGTTCTTCCTGGGATGGTCCTACTAGTGGAACTCAATTTATAGAACTCTCTTGATTGCCCAGTTGAGATCTGAGCTTCTTGGATCAGAAGAGGAGCTCTTTCAAACCATGATGACGACATGTTTTCTGGCTCCCTTATCACTAGAACACCCAGGGACAGCATTGCTTTCTCCAAGCCACATTTCATGTCTCTCCTCACTTTTCATGTCTTTGTGGTGATGTGCCACAATCTCACTATTCTCTCCCAGATCAGGTTCATACTCAAGCACAGAATATGCCATTGAGATCCCCTGTGACAGTAGAAGGCCTCCTGCACAATGGTAGGAGAGAATTTTTTTTGTCCTTCATCTGTACCTTTAAACATGGGAGTGAGAAGGAAATTTTCCGGGCTATTCATTTATAACAGACAGAATGAGCTAGAAAAATGTCCTAGTTATTGCAAACCTGTGAGAAAAGGATGTGGTTTGAATATGACTGAATAAAAATGAGGACACACAAACTCAGTGAAGAGAAGAGATGTTACAGTGCTTAACAATAATGGTTACAGTCTCATTTTCTGACAAACTGGTATAGAATATAATCACAATGTGAGCTCCATAATTAAAGCAAAGATAGCAGTGACATTTTTATTGTATATTTCAACTGCTGAGTAAGTTCTTTTTTTTTCTATTTTACTTTTTTTTTTTTTTAAAAAAAAAAACTCATACAGAAACTATTCATTTTTGCAGGCAGGAACAACCCAGCTAGTGGAACTCTTAATTGCATGCAGCTCTGTGCCAAGAAAAACTCCAATCTAGTGAGTCTGTTTTGTTAAATAGCTATGGTGCAACTCCAAAGCTTGGTTTTGAAGTGCAAATGTTTAGTTATAAAAAAATTGCATCCTTCAAAATGCATTCAGAAAACTAGTCTCTTGTTCTGAATGGGATCTGTATTGGTTCAATTTTTCCCCAAAATACACTGTGTTTTACTGTCTTTCCAAAACAAAGGTAAATGTCCAATTTTGATAATAGTGGAGTCCTAAAATGAAAAACAATATGGAGATATCTTTTAACCAGCAATCAAAGTGAATATAACTAAAACTCAACCATATCCTTTTAGAAGTAAGAAGATTCCTTGACCATTGTATTAATTTATTTCAGTGCTTTCCTTTCTAAAAATTGAATTTAATCTCCTACTCTGCCAATAGTTTGCATCCTGCCTTCAAAGGATATGAAAAGATTTAATTGTTTCTTTCTGCAGAAATATTTTTTTGTCAAACTTTAAGACTTTCAATATATTCTAGGTATTGCATTTCTATGCTACCAGTCATGGTTCTATTGCTTGGTTTTCTCATTCCACTTTATCCACAGGGCTATTCAGAGAGTTTTCTCTCTTCTGAAGTCTTTCTGTATGAAATAAAGATCTCCTCTGCGTAAAAAAAAAATCCTTTCTTTAAGATACCCACAAACATATGCACAAAAACCAAAGGCACACCTTCCTTCTTATCTGATATGAGGTCAGACATCTCAGATGAGAGCTTAGAAGTGAATGAAGAATGAAGAAGCAAAAGCAAAGATAAATTAAATAACCTACATGACATTATATGGAAAAGATGTAGCAGAAGTGGAGAAAAAAGATTTGGGCTTCTAAATATCCAGCTCTCATAACAATGATTCATGCAAAATTTTCACTGACTGGTCACACATAGCTGAAACTTGATAAAGAGATCTCCAGGTTTCCTAAGGTCTAGTGGGTTAGAAACATCCCGAAAATACCTAAAATACCTTTTGTTCTGATGTATTCCATCCTTTTTTTACTGTCTTTCTGAAATCAGGAATCACCCACAAGTTAAAAAAGACAAAGACAGAAATAAAGGTTGATATTGTCAGTTCAACTGATAGTGAAGGTAAATTAATTACTCTGCCAAGAAGTTTAACAAGCTTTTTGATCTTCTAGAGTAGCTTCAAAATTAGGGTATTTTTGTTTGGTTGGTCCTTTTGCTTTGTTTATTCGGGGTTTTTTGTAGGAGATTGTTTGTTTGTTTGTTTGTTTGCTTCTGGTATTTCAGCCAATTCTTAATTTATCTCAACTATTTTTTTTCTTTCTTAAAATCCCTTGAGAAAATTCCCAATAAAAGAACAAATCTGTTGCATGAATTGATTTACTGCACAGCAAGATCATGCTTTTAAAGATGTCTCTATTATAGGAAAATTAATTTCTCAAGCTACTTAACACACTTCTAGTAAAAGCCTTTCACCCCAGGGAGTGTAATGAGCAACAGTACCAATGTAGGCACAGTAGAAAGTTTGTCAATCTGTGTTTTATTTCCTGTTTCTAGGGAAAAACTTTAGGTCATAGCATTGGAAATACAGATGCAAATTTCTTAGAACTATCCGAACTGCAATTCCACTTTTTTTCTTGTCTGGTTACTCAAAAATAGACAGTATGGTGCAAGAGCAAATGTTTACATTAATTCTTTTTTTTTTTTTCTTTTCAAGTAAGTAAATATGAATCTCCTAAATTTTATGGACTATTCTGTGACTCAGAGTACAGAAGTATTCACCATGGCTGAATGATCTGTTCTGAGTACTAAATGGCCTTATATTATATACATTTATATATTCCAAATTTAGGTCCCTTATCTTCTTCCCCAGAGTTTCTGTATCAGATGATCTCACAGGATAAACATTGTCACAGATTCATGGAGTCAAAGAGAACATCTGAAGGTCAGTTACTCCAAGATTCAAGACAGGCTCTACTCACAGCACCAGGTCAGAGTAGATGAGGGTATGAATAGCCACAGCTGGAAAGTTTACAAGGGTAAAGACTCCAGAGCATCCCTAGGTGACATGTTACAGTAGTGTACCCCTGGGCTGATGAGAAATATTTTCCTAATACACACTCTGAACACATCAAACCACAAGTTACTACTCTTTTCTATACCACCTTCTGGAAAAAAATAAAAAAAGTCAGCTTTTTCATCTCTTTTTCAACTCTTATGTCTTCACCGGAAAAGTTGTGAAGTGGGGCAATAAATGACAATTCAGAAGAAAAAACAATTAAAAGAAAATTGTTTAAAATATCTACAGTGGAAAGAATTATGCCACAACTACAAGCATGTGAGATCAATGATCTTCACAGTCATGCAGACTCCTCTTGACCCTTCTGTTTTCCAACTGGGTAAGCTGTCTCTTTTCCTCAAAGATACAACCAGAAACCTCAGGATATCATACCTCCTTCAGAACCTTCTCAAGTCGAGATGGAACCAGTTTAAATAAGAACTATGGCATTCAGCTTTTTCACATAATTTATCTTGTAATTAAGTTTTTGCCAGCTCAGGAGCAGACACTTTCTGGTTCCATGCTCCAACTTTGCTGATGTTGTTTTTCAGATCGGTGAACATTTACCTTGAAAAGAGTCTGGATCCTTCAATAGACTCATAGAATCATAGAATAGTCTGATATGGAAGAGAGCCACAAGGATCATCAAGGAATGTTTGAGGTTCATGTGTGTGCATTCAGGACCTCAGTACTAAAGGAAAACGACCGGCTGTAAATTCTCTTTAAATGTTTGTATTGTAACTATCACATTGGCAGGCTGTGACATTCACATTGCTACTGATCTAATCCCACCCACTGTTCAGACCACAGATTAATCAGAAAAGTTATTAGTAGTCAAAAGAAGTCTACTGCTGTTTGTTAGTAAGGACCTTAACTCCACAATATCAACAACATGTTTTGTATAATGATTTTAAAATATGGTCAGTGCCTTTTTGGTCTGTGTTAATCCTAATAAAATTAATAAAGTATGTTTCCACTGCTGTTAAGTTAGTGGTGCAGTTTGTCTAATAAAATATGTTTTGCTGTCTTGGTTTTATGGGCGAAGTAATAAACTACAGTTTTCAAAAGCAGCTTGATACAGTACAAGAAAAACCTTTACAAGTTTCTACTTAAATTTTAGTCAAAAATAATAAGGTATAGATTATTTTTAGATTAAAGACCATATTTTAGACAATAGACATTTTGAAAAACACTGTGGTTTTCATAATTACGTTCAGGTGCTATTTTCATATTCTGCCCTAGAAGCATAAGATTTTCATTTGTCAGTTATGGGTGGGAAGAAGGAATATAGATATATATTATGTGTCAAAACATAAAGAGAGCTGTTAATCTGCTGTGATTTATTAGATTCTTGATCAGTTTTTATATACCCTCCTCTACCCGCTCCTGAGACAGAACAAGAGCAAGATATTTTCTCTTGCTTATGATTTCTGAGGCTTTATACCACCTGTGTATTTAAGAGTAAAAAAAAAAAGGGGAGGGAGTAACCAATTTCTACTTTTTTCCAAAAAATATAAAGAAATCCATCAGTTAAAAAAAAAAAACAAAAAAAAAAGAAAAAGAGGATTTTCTTAAAAACAAAAGATCCAGGTCTCCAAATAAAAGGGATCACAAAGAACAAATCTATGTCTATCTCAGGCATCAATGATTTTTAAGAAAATGAATTTAAAGATTGAATAATTCAAATGTTATCATGGTTAAATTTTGACAGACTGAGCTTGGACTTGGTGGAGACTATATAGATTAATAGTTCTAAAAGTTTCACTGATGTGTTCTTGGTTAGTGTCTTAAAAGAACATTTATGCACATGATTCAAGTTTGGGTTGGGGTGGAGGGGAGGGGGTTTGATGGTGTAAATAAAAATAGCTTTCAAGTGCTGCATAAAATAAACCAGGATATACCTAATTTTAGACCTTTGCAAGCTGGGGACATTCTCTGTGTTCATAGTCTCACGTCTTTTTCTACCTTCCATGGAGGATTTCACCACCTTCAAAGGTGTGACCTTATGGTACATAGTATAACTACGTTCTTAAACAAATCACTCTCAAATGCCTAGTCAAGTCTCTAAGACAACTAACTTAATTTAGCTTGGAGATGCTTAAGGTTAGGCAAACATATATCTATATAGATAGATAGATAGACATTTATATATGCTCCCTTTAATGCTCTTATGCATTTAGTGCTTAAAATTGGCATATATTTAAATCCCATTGCAGCCTCCTAAGGGATTTAAACACATTTATGTGCAATTCTTTATTGATTCAATCGCAGTAAATCAACAATTTAGGATAGTTTTGTGAAAGTATCCAAGAGATTTTTTTTACTTGTTTGCTTGGGATCTTTTTAGGTAACAATATTTCAGCCAGTCAGTTGGAACATTTTGATCTTTCTACAAATTTTCTTTGAAAAATCGGATCATCATTTCAAACTTGATACAGAAATCTACCAAATTTCAAAGAAAACACATATATTACCTTGTATTTTTTATGACACAAGGGATCATCTTTCAAAATGAAAAGTTGTGTGGCAAAGGGAAAAAAAGTTAAAAATGAGAACTTTCAGGAAATCTATGCTATCTTTTTTGACTTTTAACTTTTATACCTTTTTCCTTATTCAGAATTTTATGGAGATGAGAAATGAAATTTACCTTGAATAGGTTTGGTGATATAAGATGCTTTCCTTAAGACAGGAGATGTTTGCAGACTGGCTTTTTCCAGGTTTCACAGTTTAGAAACAACCTTTTATATGGTGATAAAATCAAAAGTGTTCCCTGGGCACCAGAGTATAGACTACCTTGTTGCAATGATTTCCAAATTTCTACAACAGTTTTAATAGCAGACCCTTGCCTTTCATCAAAAACCCATTTTAGACTATTCTACTGCACTTCTCTGATATATGGAAGATATAGGGACACAACTTTTTTGAAAAAGTAAGATATTGAGCTTAGTTTAACAATGTCCTGTACATATATTTTAATCATTAGACTATAAATCAAAAAAAGTCCAGAATTTTACATATCTTGGGGGTCTTTAATGTGGGCTAGGTGATGAATTAGATTTGTGTGACTCAGGGCAGCACAAAAGCAAACATTTAGCTGCATAAGAGATATTAGTTGATGGAGGAAAAGGTGAGTATTTAGGCTAATGCAAGAGATTAGGGAACCTTTTGCAATAATGAGTATAAGACATTTACTGTAATGTTGACAAAATTTAAGAATACCATTTCTTTTTCAGGTACAGAATCCAAGGAATGCTGAGATGTAGTGAATGTCTTGGCCAGAATTTCCATAAAAATAAGAAATCACAGTACCAGCAAGACTGACTTTGCATATAGCTTTTCAGTGGTGATAAACCTAACAATAAATAACACCCAAACAGCATCAATATGAACATCCAGCAATAACATTTTCCTTCAAAAACATCCCTTTTTCAAGCAAATTTATACAATACCACATGCAAGATAGGCTTGTGTTGAAAGTATTCAATTAAATATCAGGAAAATATTGCAACATCAGTTAATACCTGATGGGTATTAATTGCATATTTTTGTCAGTAAAGAAAAGTTAAAGGTCTGGTCTTTTTCCACACATTCAGGCCAGTTTTCAGAAGAAGTATTGAAAGGAAGGCTGTATCACCTCTCAACTCAGACCTTGAGGAGTGAAGAAAATGTATGGAATTTGACAGGAACTGGATCAGTTTCCAGAAGGACCTGGCAAATATCTTTTACTTTTTCCTTCCTTTATGGATTTTGTTTCTAATTTTATGAAGAAATATCTTACTCTGATCCTGGTTGGAGTAAAATGAACTTGCTATTTTTACTAAATATTTTAAGTAATAAAATGTGATCCCAAATCTCTTTGAAAAACATATATAACTTCTTTTCTTTGTGATCAGTGAACTGTGAAACTCTTTATAAAAGTGTGTCTTCAGACATTTGTGTTCTTTTGTATGTGTTACTAAAGTGTTATTTGGAAAAAAGCAGGAAGTGAGAAGAAAATTAGGACCTGAAAATAGTTACATGTATTATAACCACTAAGAAGACATTTAAAGATCTATATTGCTGGGTTTGGTTCTGTGTAGAAAAGTTAAACTGAGACTTGTTTTATGTTGTCCCTTTGAAACTCAGATCCATCAAGAAGATTTTCATTGATTTCATTTTCTTTGCACTTTACCATCAGCTGTATTGATAGAACTGCTGTGTATAGCTCCAAATAACTCCTTCAATAAAGCCAGAGAAAAAATACATTTTGTTCCATCTAAAGTGTCTCTCCCCAGTTATGTTTGTCAAAAGTAAACCTAGCTTCTATAAGGTGATCTTAGCATCTTTAAGAGGAAATTTCAATTATCAGGCAGAGAATGATCAATGGCTGGAATAAAAGAGGTGGCTTAGTGAGAAAGATAATATGTTGCTTCATTTGTGAATAAAACCGATCAAACTATGGAAGATTCATTCCTGCTTGTGAATAGAGGCACTGGACTAATTTAATTTAAGTTGCTGGTTATAATTTCCACATTTCTTCAGGGTTTACCTGCACCTAAATGTATCCTATGTACTGGAAGCACGGAGAGGGGACTGGAGACCAGGTTGCAGGTGTAGCAGTCCCATTTCCCAGCCTCACAGGAGCAGCTTAGGTCTGGGAGCACTGGTATAGTTATATCACAGATAGAATCTGGACCCAGATTGTGTGGATTTATTGGTTCAAGGCTCACTAAACCATAATATCTGCACTGAGTTGCATTTTGTTGTGTGTACATGCACTTCATAAATTCCACTGGGTGTACAAGCAGTCAGCTGAAGTGAATGAAGATATGAGAAAAGTAGCTCAGACACTTTTCTGGAAAACCTTTTCAATGTCCTATCAGCATGGCACGGATTCCAATATGTGTAAACCCTGTCCTTGGGAGAACAACCCATTTCCTGGGATAGTGTAGGATGTCATTATTTCCGGGAGAAGTTTCTTGTCTCTAAATCTAGTGTCAAGTTCTGCTGGGTAGATTAGATATTTATGAGGACACTCTTTTTATGTATTTGGTGACATGGAAATTCTGTGTGCATAACTAAGGCTTGAGAAACAGAATGTTGGGTATGCAGTAGTAGTGAATGTTTCACTGAAGCAATGCCTGGACCATTTTAAGAACCATCCTTATGTGACTTCAGAAACATGCACTGCTCGCCTCCTGTGAAATACATACTCCTGACTCACAGACACACCTCACATCCTAAAATAAGTAATCTGAGTTTCTGAAGTCCTGAGAATAGTGTATTGTTAACTCAAATTAATGACAGCTCCTTGCCTACCTTTGGCAAATCAATCATTTAGAATTCTAAATGCATTGGTTTAGGTTACTTTCAAGCATCCATTAAAACAAAAAATCCAAAATAATTAGTCAGAATTCTTTAGGATTCTATTAATTGTTGCCTGTGTCTTGGTGAAAAAACTCCCAGATACCTCTAAATTTCACAAACTAACATGAATTTTAGAACAAGATTTAGCATGTCTGACATTTTTTACAGATATTGCTAGCTTACTATTCATACTTTCATTCCTTTTTTTTAATAACAGTGGTTTGGTTGTCAAATTAATGAACAATATTTCACCACACGACTTAGATGAATACTACACAACATGAATAGCAAATTATTGAAGTGAACTGTTCATACGCAAAGCCTAAATGAAAAAAAAAAGCATCTAATTACTCATTGTAATAATTATAATTATAAGACTGACTTGGATGCATGATTGATTTGTGACTTGTTCACACACACAAAATCTTTAAATCATAATACAGACACTCAAGTATGCAGATTGTGTATGACTATATAGATTAAATACAGAGATGAATGAAGAGAATATGAAAAATCATCAAAATGTTATGTGTCAAATATTTCATCAAACTCTATTACTTTCTCACTGTCATTTATTAATAAAGATAATTTGAACGACCTTTTCCTCACAAAATCTTCCAATCAGTGTGATTTGGGAAGAAACTTCTAGAAAAGAGCAGAAATAGATATGTTTTAGCTCTACTGCCAAACACACTGTGCTTTCTTTTCCTCAAGGAAATGCAGTAATGGCTATCACACTTAGCATGAAGGTGATCATGCTAATGAGATGATGCCATGTTTGTTGTAAGATCATTATTCCAAGGACTATGTTAATTCATTCAACAAACCTCCTGTGAACAGTGTGTGGTGGCCGCCCTCTTGGTTGGTACAGCAGAGATTTAACCAGGGGCAGCCAAAGCTGAACACCTGATTAGTTACTTGGTGACCTGGAGTGGCACCACTGGGGACAGAACAAGGCAAGTCCTTTGTAGGTTGCCAGGGAGTGGGGTCTGTAAGTAAACCTGAAGAAAAACAGTGGGTTTACCCAGGTAGTAAGAACTTCCAACATTTTAAAAGAGAAATTTTCATCAAGCGAAAATCAAAACCTAAAATAGAAAAAAAAAAAAAAGAAAGTGGGACAAAAAGAAAAAAAAAGCAAGTCGACTGAAGCAGATTTTCTGATATCTTTTGTTAAGGTCTTTTTTATATTTAACAAATGATAACTGCATACTTACTCTTAATCAAAGGAATATGTTTACATAAAAATGCTGTAGGTTTCACTTTAGAAAATATGTTGAAATATGTTCTTCTTGCAGTTTCAGTTCCATTTCCTCCAACAAACCCTGAGAAAAAAAGTCTCAAGAAAGTAAGAAACCAATTTCTTCTGAAAAGAATCATGATTAATAATTAAATAAAATGATTTCTTTAAAAATAACTCAACTTACTCTATCTGTAAAACACAGTCTTCAGTGAGCTACTTATCTAACAAAAATTTGGTGCTGAAAAAATAATTACTTATTTTCTGAATATCACTTTGAGCAGAGCAATCATGCAGGTAATCAATATTTGTTTCTTTCTCTAATCAATCTGTGTCCTGAGTACTTTGCTAGATATTATAGACAGGGAACTCTTCTCCTTAAAATCTTAACAGGAGGACAAAGGAATTATGACGAGAAAGTACACATGGCTGTAGGATTTTTTCCTCACATATGATTCCCACTTTAGCAATACAAAAACCCCAAGATATTTGCAAGCCCATCAGTGTTTGGGATACAATAGAATTACCCTATATTTGAATCAAAGTGAATGAGAATTAAACTGGGCTTTTAGTCTTTATATCCAGCTATAAAAATGCCAAGCCTACAGAACATACAGTATGATTTGCTATTACTACTGAATAGTAATCTCTTCCAACACTTACACATGCATTTTTCCCTGGCTATAGGAGCAGAAATTTATTAAAAGAGGAAGGGAAAAAAAAAACCAACCAAAGCCACTCTTCACCTCCCCACATCCTCATTACTGGTTAATGGGCTTAATTCCATTGTACCAATGTGTTAACTTTGCACTTTTCCTTCACATATTCTTGTGACATTTTGTTTATTTAGGTTGTGGTGGGTAGCAAAACCATTTAATCTCATAGGTAAAGAGAATGTACTGATTTGAATAATCTTAATATTTTGGCACTCTGACCCTTTGAGCTTTGGAGGGGAGAGTATTATCAGAAAGAAAGAAAAAAACCACACCCCCAAAAACTGAAAGTGGTATTGTGCAATACCTCAACCCCTCACTTTGCATAGACTGGGCCATTTAGAAAGAGCTCTGAGCCAGGCTTGGCGTAGCAGATCTGGTGTCCCAGAGGCAGGCCTGCCTCTTCTGCCCTTTTTTTTTTTTGCAGAATTATCATCTTGCTAATCAATCTGCAGTTCTTCCTTATATCATCAGCCTTCAAAGAGGAACGAGTTCCTTCCTAACACTGCTAAGCTGGCATGTGAAAGCAGACATCGAAGTTTAGATACTTAATTTCTCTTCAGTTATCCGATGCTGTGTCTAACTGAACTGCCAGAGTTAGAAGTGTAATTGTCCTTACCCAGTAAGGACAGTAAGGGAAATCCTTCCCAGTGAGGGAAGGGAAGTCCCTCCGGAAAGTTGTCATCCTGCACACCTCCAGGACAGGTTATAGGATCCAGTGGGCAGCCTTTGGAAGTGCTTATCTTTTGCTCCTCTTAAAATTAGGGAGTGTCACTATGGCAGTCAAACTTGAATTTCTAATTCTGAGGGAGCTCTTTGGGTTAGATTAAGCCAATGCCTTGAATTCTGCATGAGCAAGAAAGTCACATGATGTTCTTTATACTGAGGGATTGTGTTATAAAATTAACAAAATACTGTAAAAAAATATTAATGGGAAAACTGACCCGTGTAGGTGAAAAGATGAGAGAGAATTTCATGTTCCACAGCACAGGAAGCAAGAGAAGCTTATTTAGCTGTAATATCTAGAGATGGTTAGTAGGATCATAAAGAAAATAATATGAAAAAGTAAAAATATCCAGCCAGGGTCAAACCACTACACTCTTTTTCTGGATTCCAAACACAGCAAAAAAATATTTCCTAATTGGCTGAAAATAAGAGTGAACCAACCCTTGAGAATGTAGAGGTGTAGAGGGGATAGAAACTTTCCAGTTATATTTAATAGACCAAATCTTAAATTCCTGGCTGATAAGCAACACAGTGTTGATTCACACCCTATTCTAACCCCAAAGTTGATGGAGTAATCTTTTAAACTTTTGCATACTTATCCAAATTGAATATGTTATCATGAATTTGAGACCTTTCAGCATCAAATAGTTATCAATATCTCTGAAAGAATATCACACTCCAGAGGATGCCTGCAATCCCATTAATCTGTTATCAGTAAACAGAATTTTATTCCCTGCTATGAAAACATGATTATTGAACCTTGATGTAGAAGACAGAAATCAAGAGCTTTTAAGTGAAGACAATAAAACTGACTTTAGGAAGAGCTTTACCACTCTTTGGACTGAAAAGAGGAAGAACCAGGACTCCTGGTGCAGGACTCTTTGCTTTGCAAAAAACTCCTTTTCAGAGAAAGGTGAAAGTTCCTTCCATGGGAGAAAGGTAAGACCTACTTTTTTGGAGATTTACTGCACAAGACAGGCATTACTGGAAAGAACAAGGCCACAAATACTGGAGCATATACAGTGATAAAAGGAGAGCATATAAATAAAGTGCAGGCAGCTGAAGAAAAAAAGCTATGGACTGATAAAAACCCCTCAGTAAAATTAGTAACTGTCCTTGGTAATAGAGGGAAGTAAAGATTACACCCGTTTTGCAAGTATGAGTTGCTCTTTAGTGGCTGTATTTAACAATAAGTTCCTTGTCCCAATTATATACTTTAAAAATTAATTGTGCACACCCAATTTCCTGTCCCTCTGCCATCACTGTATCACTGTTGCATGACGTACCTGTTTATAACTAAAAATCCATCTTACCAAGACCTTTAGGGTGGCATGGCTGAAAATTTTAATCGAAGCTCTGAGATAAAAGTTAAACAAATAAGCCTCATTTCTGATGATTCTCTGTGTTTGGTGTTTTTGTTTTTTTAGTAGTCTCTCTGTTTTAAGAAAAAAGAATCTACATTCAAAGTTGAGGCTTGGCAGTTTGCAGCTAAATGAAGAGAAGTAAAGGTTTTTTTGGGGAGAAAATTAACTGATGATGGCAAAGTGTATGAGGTAATAGCAGAGAAGATGCAGATTTTGGGCTCTGTTCTGTTGCACTATTACATTTAGTGCTGTAAGTGCTTGAGGGAAGGCAGGAGTTACTCCATCCATGTTCAACAGGGCTCATTAGTTCTTGTAAAAAATACAGATTCATGGCTATAGAGCTCCAGAGGGGAACTGGCTATAATCTAACCTTCCATGTAGCTGGTTTATACGAGCAATGTTCAACAAATCCATATACACCCATGACTGTAAAAGCAGTTTTCTGTGTGGACATTTTGGGTGGGATTCAGCTCCAAATTAAGAAAACTCCACTGGTGACCTGTGTGAGGGAAGTTGTCCAAACTGCACAGTCTTCATTGGTTTTGCAATTTATTTGCTGACATAGAGGGCTATAGCACACTGAAATGCCCTTTGGCTTCCCAACAAACATCCCACGGCATTTGTAGTGAGAACACCAGAAATGGAACTCATCACCTATTTTTAGATCCCTGTGATGTAGATATCTATGAATCCCACTGCTAATGTAGGGTGATATTAATACAAGGTGTCTTATATGTTTGCCCTCTTCAAACTGATCATCAGAATCACCCATGGTTACATATTCAATGAATTTTGGTAGCCAACATGCACTCCTTCTGCGCAGACAAATGCTTACTAAAACACAGTTTACTAGCACTGACAGTTTATGCATAGCACAGATACATCACTTAGCCCTCCAAACTGTGATAATAGATTGGTCAATATGACTGCATTCAAAGCAGAGTGGGCAGCAAGACAAGAGAGGGGATTCTGCCCCTCCACTCTGCTCTCATGAGACCTCACCTGCAGTGTTGCCTACAGCTCTGGGGTCTCCAGCACAGGAAGGACATGGATCTATTGGAGTGAGTCCAAAGAAGGCCACCAGGTTGACCAGCAGGATGGAACACCTCCCCTGTGAAGAAAGGCTGTGAGAATCGGCATTGTTCAGCCTGGGAAAAAGAAAGCTTTGGGGTTACCTAATTGAGACCTTTCATTGTGTGGAGGGAACTCAGAGAAAAGATGTGACCAGATTATTTACAAGGGTCTGGAGTGATAGGACACAGGAAAATGAGTTTAGTCCAAGAGTAGGTTTAGATTAGATGTTAGGAAAAAAATTCTTTCCTCTCAGGTGGTGAGGTCCTGGTACAGGTTACCCAGAGAAGTGGCCACCCCATCCCTGTAGGTGTTCAAGCCAGGTTGGATTGGGGGCTGAGCAACCTGGTCTAGTGGAAGGTATCCCTGCCCACATCAGAGGGATTAGAATCAGATGATTATTCTATGATTTTATTTTTTTTTCCCCTGAGATGCCCAAATAAGAAAATATTCAAGACACCATACCTAAGGGAAAAAGTTTTATTCTTTGGTAATATACATGTTTGTCATCAATTGTTATTATGCAGATGTTAAAAGATGTCATCAGCCCAACTGTCCCATGGATTCCTAATAGTCCAGATTCCAGATTCCTCATCTGCCCCCCACCCCAGAGGTGGGAGATAGAGTGGGCACAACTTACATTTCTTGTTAAGAAAATGAAGGAAAAAATATGGAGCCATGTTAAAAGTTAAAAATGGGAGATTAAAGTAAATGTATTAATGTAGCTTGAGAGGGTAAAATCTACAAAGAAATTGTACCTTGCTCCGTAACTGCATAGAGTACATTAAAACCACAGTATTCTGTGTCCTTTTGGGCTTTGGGAAAAACAGGCTGTCCCCTGGATAGTAGAACAAGTGAAACCTCATCTGCTCTTCTTGTTCTACTTGTGATTAAATTGTCTAATATGTGCAAATTATGACTGATAGTTTTTGTTATTTCATGTCTGCAACTAAACTTTCTTGAAATGGATATTTTTTGAGGTCAAATAAAAATCACGTGTACAAAACATACGAGACCACTGCTCTTCTGTTAAATTTAGCTGAATTCAAACACAGATTCAATGACACTGGAGAGGAGCAGTAGGGAGAAAGACATACAGATGTAGATGCACAGACGTAGAAACACAATTTTAAATGCTTTATTTCCTCAGGGAATTAGGCTTACATTGCAAGTATGAGTCAGAGATCTTTCCTCTTCCTCTGATCAGATTTCCTCACATCTTTTCAATTTATCTGGTATTGCTGGCCCCAGAAACAAAACACAGCTTTAGCTAAATTGAAAGGCACAAGCTAGTGCAAAATTTAAATAAATTTATCTAATATTGCTGGTGGTCCTTTCTTGAAATGAGTTTGTATGATGAATCCAATGAGGAATATGTCTCTCGATTGCCTAGAACTGCCTATTTCTCTCATCACAAATTTAAACTCTCTAAAATGGTGAAATTTAATTTTCATTTATGCTTTGTTAAATTCCTTGCTGCAAAGTGTTCATTGGTCAAGACCACACTGGTAATAAGAAACATTAGCTTTTGCTGAGAAAATCAGAATGTAGTTGTTACCTAGGGTATTTCAAAGATAACACATGACAATTAAGGTTTGAAATAACCTAACTACAAATACATGTTATTACTTCAACATAGCCAGTAGCACACCAACAAAAAAAAAAAAAAAAAGAGGGTTAAATATGATTACAGATAGCATAAGAAAATCTGTTTTTTTCAGAAGAGTTCAACTTTTGTTTCTTTCTAACAGATGTATTTTTCACAACTTGGTATTCCCTCCAGGGCCCACCAAAGTTCTGTGAAAGTCAGGAAATTGGACATCTTGTTTTGGTTGGTGTTGGAAAAATTGTATTTATGTTCTGCAGCTGAAGTTCCTGGACTCAAGTATCTGTTTATTTCAGCTGAAGGGAAAGAAAGGAATGGAGGGGTGGGAAATGTCAGGCAGGGGATTGGAGAGAGAAAGCAAGGAGGGAGAAAGGAAGGAAGGAAGGAAGGAAGGAAGGAAGGAGGAAGGAAGGAAAAAAACAAACAGTAGAAGTTGATTATTGGACCATCTGTTTCATTAGACACAATTCAGTGTACTGAGTCATTTACTGCAGGCAGGTTTATAATAATAAAGGTGTCTAGAAATCATAGAAGGATTGACACAAAACAATCCTTCGTCCAGTTGATTCAGGCTTCTAAGATTATTCCTTTTCTCAACCCTTAGAAATGCCTAAATAAATGAATGACAAAAATATACACACTGTGTTTTTGCATAGGAAAGATTTCTGAGTTTGTGATCTGACTCAGATGTTCAGTAAGAATGAAAAAGGAGGGCTACATCTAAGGAAGGATATTAAGGATATTATATAGAGAAATGTTTTTAGACAAATGCTAGAAGGGAAAAAAAACCCCACAAACAACTCAGAAGAGAAAAGACTAGACTGAGTGACAGGAAAAGAGGCTGTTCTTAGTGTCACTGAATTCAGTAAGTGATTACACGACACAGGGTTCATTCAGGACCTAGCGAGTGATCTACAGCCTGTGTTCTACAGGAGGTCAGAATGGAGATTAAAGTGACCTTTTCTAGCCTCAAATTCTATGAATCCAGTTCCGAACCCAGAGTCCCAGTGGAAACTAAGTGACAATATAGAGTCTTTGGAGTAAACTAGCCTATGGCTGACGGACGGTTTTACTTCTTTATTTCCATAGAATCGCCCACCACGTTACTCGCACAAAACAACTTTCTCATTTGTGACATTCAAAAATTTTGCGGACAAAGGAGTAACGGGTACACATACCACAAGTAGCCCCAGGCTGGAAATGAGGAAAGGTTTTAAAACTACTGGGGGATGCAGTTTCTGGATCAACTTTCAAAAAAAAAAAAAAAAAGTTACAAAAAAGCATTTGAGGATGAAACTTCATATGTTCATGTACAAAACTAAAAAAAATTATGGTCTGCAATAACAGGGAATTGGACTAAGCAGTTTGCTTATGTCTCTAAATCTTTGGAAATGACAGTATAGATTTTCCAGTGTCACTTAATGACTGAGACACAGAAAACTTTTCTGTTTTTGTGGTGAGATGAATTGTATGAGCAAGCAATGCCTTAACATGTTCATATGAAAACTCAAGATGAAAGAGATAAAGCTGCATGGATTATTTGAAACAGAAAATCCCACTTTCAGTCACTGTGCATCCTTTCCTCCCTCTCTTTTCAATTAGCTGTCTTCACGGGCCTTTATTTACATGACAAGAACTCACTGGACTCGGTACATCATTCTCAATTTCTGCACTGAATCCATTTGTGTACCTTCACTCTGGGGTAGACAGAGAAAATATAGGCATAGAGAGGGTTAATCCTGAAAGACTACAAGGGAAAAAAAAAACCTGTGTAGAGTGGGAAATTAGTCAGCAGAGACCTGACAAAGTGCTTCCTACACATGCTGTTCTGTCAGGCTGCACAGCTTCTTCTGCTTCAGAGGTAATTACATAGATTTTCTGTCTTGTACTTGCAAAAACACAGCACAGCACTCCACCACTGCTTGTAGCTCAGTGCTTCAGGGCTCCAGCTGCATGGGGCTGGAAAATGTTTACACAATTTCTTTTAAGATTTTTAAACCACAGTAAGGGATGTGGCTAACTCTTCATCTGAGGGGGCATATGAAAGAGTCCCCTCTGAAGATGGACTTGGGTGGAGGGAAGGACTTCATCGTAAAGGAATATGATTATATGTCTCCCAAGGAAATGGCTTCTGCCATACAATAAATCATCCTCGTTTCTGAATGTTTTAACTAGAGAGGAACTCAAAAGAACTTGGACCTTGGTTTGGATTTCAAATTCTCAGTGTTTCAGATACAGAATCCTGGTCTTAAATCCATTGCTAATTTTATACAGCAGTTTTCTGGGTCCCATGAAGAAATCTTTTCATCATTGTTTTTGATTTAACACTTGCACGAGATACATATTCAACATAGACAATGTGTCTATCAGTAAAAATAATGCCTGTGAATATATATATATTCCTTTCTCATTATTTTGAGCTGATTGAATAATTTTATAGTTAATGCAGTACTGAAAAGGGCATTTCAAGTCATCTATAAATTCAAATTTAAATATCCAAACCGATGTTTACCATGTGCACTTTCATTAGGTGGCATGACAAATGGAATGTCCAAATTTTTTGGAAAGACATTTCTATACTTTAATGCATATCTGTACTGAATGCACTTGAGTAGCATGGAACTGCTTGTCATATGATATAGCAGCTTTAAATATGTTCACCTCTATGTGCAAGTCTTGAGATAATGATGAAAACTATAGCAATAATAACTATATTAATAAAAAAATATAAAAAGACCTCCAAAATTCACTGTGAAAGTGACTGTGAAAGTCTACCAAATCACCTTAAGATGGGAGAAATTTTCCTTCTGTTACTTATGACACATTGTCCACTCTCTTTATAAAAGCTTCCAGGTAGGCTTTGCCAGTGTTTCCCTATCTTTACCACTAGAAACTCATTCCTGTTGCTTTTGCTACATCTTCCTTCAGTTGTCAAATGCAATTGCCCTTATCCGTAATGCAGAATTCTGTTCCTCTGTGGTATTGCCTTCAGAATGGCTGAAAAAGTCCCTATCTTTCACTCATCCTTCTTTTTCTTTGACTAACAATGTTCGTATGTTTCCACACTTGTCAAGTTTTTCAGACTTTTCAGGAAGCCTTCTTAAAACTAGTTTCCTGTGCTGTAACGTTAAAATGATGTAGATAAATTGGAGTGTGTATTTTAAAATATTAAAACCATGGGAAATTTTAATTTAATATTTTTTTTTTCATAAAAAAGAAAAAAATTTGCTAATTTGTGACAATAGAGACCCAGTTCATTTTCTGAGTATTCAAAAAAACTATGCATTTTGTTGGCTTAAACCACACTTTCGCTATGAACATAGCAGTAGATTATCACAGATTTTGTCAACATTACACAGAAGCACAGAATTGTTCAGGTTGGAAGGGACCACAGTGGGTCATCTCTTCCAACCTCCCTGCTCAAGCAGGGTCACCTCAGATCACATGGTACAGGATTGTATCCAGAAGGTTCTTGAACAACTCCAATGAGGGAGACTCTACATCCTCTCTGGGCAACCTGTTTTAGTGCTTGGTCACTTGATATTTATACTTGATTTTCAACCCTAAAAGAAGGGATGCATAACCAAGAGCACTACAAAAGCTTGAAATAAAGAAACCATCATATTTGATTACAGTAGGACCTTTGTTTTTTCTTTCAGTACTTATAATTTTTTTTCCTTTTCTAATTTCTATCATGTTTATTTTCATCACAATCATGACTTATGTACCCTTCCTATACACCATCAATTTCTCATCTCCAAAGACGAACAGTTCTTTTCACCTTGTGGCAGATATTTGGCTCCTAAACAATTTTTCTTCTCATTGTGACCTTGCTTCAGGCTGGGATATGAAGATGAGGGAGTGGAAAAGGAAAAATGAAAAAAAAAGGAAAAAATGCAAAAGGACGAAGAGAAACACTACAAAGGGGAAAAGGTGAGGTCAGATCTCAGTCCTCCGGAAAATGTCATCTGATTTGAACAAGAATAGTACAAGTCATGAAGAAGGATCAAAACAAGGTTTAATCATTGCATTTCAGGATTTTTTTTTTCAGGTTTTGGTATTTTCAGGAGCCATTTCTCACATTTTTTCAGGTACACAGGTTTTTCTGTGTGGGTAGAAGGTGAGAAGCTGACAGCATAACTTCACCACTGGTAAATAGGAAAGATTTTCTTTAAAGCAACAGTTAAGAATTTATGTTGTGTCTAGATAAACTCAATGAAGTCTATACTAGATAATTCTCATTAGAAAATGTGCTTGTTTTATTGCTTAGAAATAAAGGCAAATCTACTGGTGGAAAGGAATTTGCATTTTCGCTGCTTGATAATAATTCTCTCTAAATTGAGAGGAGGGATTTCTTTTCTCTGTTTGTTTTGGGGTGGGTTTTTTTTTGTGGGTTTTTTTGTTTGTTTGGTTGGTTGGGTTTTTTGTTTGTTTGGGGTTTTTTGTTTTGGTTTGGTTTGGTTTTTTTTATTGTTTCTGTTTGTTTTTTATTTTTTTGTTTGTTTAATGGAATACATTTATTGGAGAGATTATTTGCACCTATGTCCATGATGGATTGAAGTAATAGGTGTACAGGAATCAGGTTTCTACAAACACTGAGGTAATCATAGTTCATAACAAATTATAGAGATGCCTAAATAACTTCAAAAAACTCAAGGAAAATGGAAAAAGAGTCTTTATCACTACATTAAAAAAAATATTTATTTTCAGACTGAAGCCCTGTCAAGAGTTCAACTTCCTTTTACCCACAAAAAGAAAATCCTCAGGCAGAGCTCCTTTAAGAACCTGTAGAAAAGGTAAATGGCAAAAGCAGAGTCAGAGGGGAAACAACTTCAAGCAAAGTTATTATTTCTCCTCTCTTTGTGGGTTTAGGCCTAGATTGAATTGTGCTGTGCTTGAAGTTTTGTGTTAGAGGATATTGGACATGTGCTGTTACTCCTTGCCATTAAGGTTGTTTTTTATTGCTTGAGTGCAAACCCGCTCTCTCTGTTCTGCAGGTCTTTTATATCTACATAGTCCTTTGGTTTCATCATTTTGCTTTCATTAGGAAGGTATTCAAAATGCTATCTGAACAATTTATATTTATTTGCTGAAAACATCTTGTCATACGATGTCAGCTTAGAAGTGATCGTCACAGTCACTACTGGCAAAATTAAATGCACCTCTTTCTTGAACAGAGTTTAATAATTTCCATCATGAATTTTGGACAGGAAGCAGAATGATGAAGTTTTGGAAATGTTCTCTGCAATATCACAAAACATACACGGGCTTCTGTTTTCACACAAGCTTCGATAGTTTCTCTCCATGAAAACCAGCATATCAGATTTTATTCACAAAGATTTTATTCACAAACTCAGCCAGGTTTTGTTCCTAAGGTCTCTTTCTGCAGAAATTTTGCATTAACAAAAGTTGGTTGGTTCTGAGCTCTTGAAAAATAAAAGTTAGTTTGAACATGATCTCAGTACAGCTCCTAGAAGACAATTAAAATCACTCAAACCATCAACACAATTGTTATTAATTGGTTCCCTTGCCATATTTCAGCAGTATAAGGGTCATGAAGATCATGAGTCTCTTGGAAGATTTGTAATCTGAGGGAAAAAAACCCTTCTCTACCAGTAGTCAAAAACTTTTTTTTTTTTTTAATGAAATTATAAAATTTAAAATTAGGTAATGTCTCAGTGTTTGTTTAGTTGCTTGGCTTTGAGAAAGAGTAAGAAAAAGGTATTAAGTTAGGAAAAGGGACAAGATTAACCCTATAAGCAGTAGTATTTGATTTCCCAGGTGGTTACAGAAACTCATTTTTAATGCTGCAAATTAGTAAGTTATTCTTGGGATGTATTAAGCAATATTTTTACAGTTGTTATTTCTTTGCCTTACGTGAAGTCTCATGTGCTTTATCAAAAGTAAGCATAGCCTCTACCATTTGAAACATGCAAGGTAAATACAAAACCAGAATATAAATGCGTATACAGCAAGCTGACAAACCTTGTCGAAGCTGGGACATTAGATGATTGCAAAAGCGGAAAAAAAATGTTATATCCTCTAGTACCCAGTTCACTGTTCTAATTATTGAATCGAGTTGCTTACATTCATTTCTTTCTAATCATAAGTTAGGGAAAAAATTAATAGCTGTAAAAAGGGAGAGAAAAAAACTAAACTGGTAGAAAAATATTTGCTTTTCACTCTATTGATAACATCACTCATGAGGAATAGGGGTTTTATTTTATTTTATTTTATTTTATTTGTTAATTGGTTGGCAATATTCATTTAACAGGTGTAATTTTATTGAGATACCTTGAACAGCAACATCTAAAATAAATGTAATTGTGACACTAAACAGTTATAAAAAGATTCACAGAAAAATGAAGGAGGTTGGTTTTGTTTGATTTAGTTTTATTTTTTTCTGCTATGATTGTATGCCCTATTACTTCCACATGTTACTAAGAAGAAGAAGAAAAAAGATAACTCCTATCTGAAGGAATATCTATTTCAGTATATTTTCAATTCAAATAAACGGTCTACCTTCAACAGTGAAATTAATAAAAAAATAAAGTGGCAAGTTTTTTCTTTACTTTCCTCCTTTTATTTATATAACCACAATCAGACAAACTATAATGCTATCTAAACAACTATACACATTAAGAAACAAACAAAGATCAATAGCTATAATTTGACACACATACACTGTTCACTGTGAAAACATCAATAGTACAAAAGCTTCATGGGCATAGCAGGGAAAAATCTGTTTGGGAGATGGTGTTGGCAGAAGATTAAATAACCACATGTCAGAAAGAAGGAAAAAAAATTCAATAAACTGAATGCGTACTGGAGATGTGCAAGTACTCTGAGCCAAGCTGTTAGTATTAATAATAAGAAAATTATCTTTGTCTTCCAGTCATTCAATTACTTCATGAACAAATATTTTGGCTTGGATCTCTGATATTCAAATATAGACTGTCTTTCCTATCTACCAAAGGACTGCTCCTGAAAGACAGGAAAACAGGAAATGACTTGCACTTTGGACAACGATATCTTGAGCTGCTATTTCATAAGCGGTGCTACAGGTGACTATTCATCTCATCCCTATCCCTAGCACTCTGAAGGAATCATGAGACAGAGATGCAGCAAGTAATTATCTGGCCAGGACTAAAAGAGACACAAAGTTTATTGAAAGCATCTAACAGAAAGTAGAACTGAGATTCAGGGCTGCATCACCATGTCTTGTATGCGCACAGTGAGCCCTCTTATTGAATCCCATAGTTTACTCTGAGATATACAATTAAGGACATACTGAAAAGCTCCAAGGATCTGACTTTCAGTGCCTCAGCTATCCATTATTCATTAAATTATTTCAAGGTGCTAACTGATTTATAAGACCACAACAAAGTTTAATATCTGTTTACCAACTAACTCCGTTCCTCTCACCATTATGCCTAATCCATAAAACCTTTCTCGTGAGCTTGTTTTATGAACCAGTTTTTCTTCTTTCTTCTTCAGGTAGTCTTCTACTTTTTGTTCTTCAAGAAATGGTAATTATAGTAATTTTTAATTTCAGCTCCAGTTTTGAGTTATAATCACTTAGAAAACTGACCCCAACAACCTCTCTCTCTCTCTCTCTCTCTTTCTGACTTTCCTAAATACAATACAGGTTGGAACATCACTTTGCACTGAAGAGTTTATACGAGAGAAGTCCTTCAAACAGAGCTGATATTGTCAACAAACAAAAGACCATAAAGTTGCATTGAAATATGAAATATGTATCTCACAAAAAGGTATTTCCATATTCCTCCTGCCTGGTGGTTATGTATGACAAATGGGTACTTTCACACATAAATTATACTCTTAAAAGCTAGTTTGTATGTATTTGTGCACCTAGTGAAATTCTGAATATACATATCTATCTCATGTTTGCTACTATGCTGCCAATTCTTCATTTTGTGATGATATAAGTAATGAGATTTCGTTGGTTGTGTTTACATTTTTAAAGACTCATAGAGTGATTTGATTATATGCAAATTCAATTGTAACTAAACCAAACAAATGAAAAAAAAAGAAAAGTGTTCCAAGCTGCTACGGTTAGGAAGAACTTCAGATCCTGTATCTTAATGAAGAAAAAAAAAAAAACCAACAACACTCTTTTATTAAAATTCCTTTACTGAGGCTTTTATAATTTTAGTAAGGTCTGATCCATGATTAATGTCCATATCTAACAATACAGAAATTTAGGAACAGATTAGTCTTTGTAGTTTAAGTTGCTTAGTTGAGTCATGGATCTTACTTATTCTAGACTTTTGGAGATTAGAGATAAGATTCAGATATCTGCACAAGGATATTCATCCAGCACAGGTGTTGGCTACCCTCTAGCCACCCAAAAGGAACATTCAGGTTAACAAGATTCTCATTATTTGAGCCATACTCCTATATACATCCCAGTTAATATTTAGTGTATCAGTGCTACTTAAATTTTAGTTTCTTAAGACAGTGGAGTACAGTAACACAATTTTTAAACCTATTTTTCTGTTCCCTCTATGTGTTGGCAGTTTGTTCAATGTTCTGGTGCCAAGAGTGTCTCTCACCTGTAGCAGATCAGTTCTTAGAGACTTCAGAAAGCCCTATGCAGTGTGAGTCCCAGACATCATGGAAAATCAATGAGGATGCACTTGTTGATGTTTCCCAGAGGCAGGATATGGTCTTTGCCCCTTTTGTGGGTTTCCTATATTGGGTTCAAGAACGTCAAACTTTACTCACCTACAAGAAGTGCTACCATACTCTGTTCCCTTACGGTTTTACTCAAAGATGTTAGTTTACCTAGATAGTTTACTTTAAATGACAAAAGAATATTTGGTTTATCAGGTGGTCCAGTTTTAAGCTATGCAAATTGTTGTGTTTTGCTTTGTTTTGTTTTCCTACTGTGAAAAAATCACATAATCTTCAAATACATGGAAATGGAAAACTAAGAGCAGTCATGGTTTCGACATTTACCAGGTGAATCTGATCTTGTTTATTCTGAGGACTTAATACAGTCCAACTACTCAGAGAATTCAGCATGAGAAAGGCAGTGTGAAAGATTCAAGGCTGTAGCTACAATGCATGAACCCAAATGTGCAGGCCAAAGAGTGCAAATGGGCTCTCTCTCTACAGTTCTCCTCTTCTAAAGCCACAGTTTTCATGCTTCTTGGGATCAGGTTTGGATTTCTTAAGGTTCATTCAGTACTCTGCTGATCCTAAGAATGTTTTTCTTTGCCATTTTTTTCCCTTTTTTTTATTTTTTTTTAAATTGCATTTAAAGACTTAAAGTGCCTGAAATAACACAAATTCTGTGCTGTGACTCATGTCGGTGACTGATATGAGCATCTGACATGATAAGGTCAAGGGTCTGTATTGCATTTCTGACTTATGGAGGACATGTGGAATTCCTACTGCAGCAAGGTATGATTGAAAAAAAGACTACAACACTTCTACAAATAAAGAAGAGGAAGCATGGTACAGCCTCAAACCTCCTGCCTGCAGGCATAAGCTGTGCCCAGAACTTTTATCAGGATTTTACCCCAAAGGAAAACTATTGGTTTAGTCCTGGAGAAAGAATCTGTTTACAAACCAACATGAGAATAATTAAGAAATAAGGAGCAAATTCAGGACTGAAAATATCTGACAATTTAAATGCTTCCCTACAGACTTACTTCATTAATGTTCCTCATGTGAGAATAAGAAAAACTTAGAATCAAAACTTTCTCTTTCCTTCTCTTTCAGTAAATGGTTAATTTACTTTTATAGCAGAGTAAGAGATGAGAATGTTAACCCGGTCATTATCTGGTGTCAAAGGTCATTTATGCTATAGCTTCCAGATTTGAGATATTTTCTAGCCCTAGAGAATCTTGTCCAGTTGATACTCTGATAATTTTGATATTGTCTGAATATTTTTGATATACTGAGAAAGGTCTGCAGACAAGATTAGAAGAAATGTACCTGTTTTCCAGGGTCCATATCTTTACTAAAGTTTTCTTTTTTTTTTTTTTTTTGCTAAAATCTGGCAAATAGCAGAGAATGTTCTTGTAATGAAAAAAATATATATTTCTTCTTCCTTTTATATTATTCCCTTCTTTGTTTAATTCATCTTTCTTCTTTGGTCTACTCACTTGGGTTTCTGTGTCTTATAGTTGAAGTCCTAGAGTGATTTTAGATCAACTGTTTGAAAAGATTTAGGTATCTGTGGTGAATTCAGCCTGGTTGGACGCCAGGTGCCAATAAGCTTTCCTTCTCAGCCAAAAAGGGAGAATAAAACATAGTGAAAGGCTCCTGGGTTGAGGTAAGGACAGGGAGGAATCACTGACCAGTTACTGACATGCGCAAAATGTACTAAGCTTGGGGAAATCAGTTTAACTTCTTACCTAGCAAACCAGAGTAGGATAATGAGAAATAAAACCAAATCTTAAAACACCTTCCCCCCATCCCTTCCTTCTTCCCAGGTTTAACTTCAATCCCAAATTCTCTACCTCCTCTCCCTCAGCAGACCCCGAAAAGTGAGTCCTTTCCACAACTTCAGTCCTTCCCAAACTGCTTCAGTGTTGTTCCCCTGGGGGGTCAGAAGTGTTGCCTGCAAAACTGATCCAGCATGGGCCCCTCTCTCCGCAGGCCCACAGATCCTACCAGGAGCCTGCTCCAGCACAGCTTTCCACAAGGTCATAATCTCCTTTGGGCATTCCCCTGTTCCGGCATGGGCTGCACCATGGGCTGCAGGGGAATCTCTGCTCCTGGAGCACCTGGATCACCTCCTGCTCCTCCTGCTCTGACCTGGGTGTCTGCAGGACTGTTGTTGTCACATGGCCCCACTCTTCTGTCTCTGGCTGCACTTGAACTTCCCCCCCGCCAAACTCCCCATTCTAAATGTCGTATCCCAGAGGCACTGAAACCATCACTGTCAGCCTTGGACAGTGGTGGGTCTGTCCTGGATCTGTCTGGCATTTGCTCTGTCAGTAATGGGAAGCTTCTGACAGCTTCTCACAAGACCCACCCCTGTAGCCTCCCTCCTACCCAAGCCATGCCATACCAGCCCAATATACAGCATCTGAATGAATGTGGAAAATCAGCACGGAATGATCGGCACAGGTCCTGTGATATCCTATGAAGAGAAGGAAAAAGTAGTAGACCAAATGCAAACAAGTAACAAGCATCATCTTGAGATGACACTGCCACGTGCTACTCAGAAGAAAGGACATTACAAGATACAGCCTTCCCAGCTCTATATTTACTAAAGAATATGCAGTTTGCAAGCAAAGTATCAGGTGGATAGGAAAGAAAAGGATGCTTAAATGATGGGAACCATGTATTTCTGTCTGTGACACAGAGCTCTGTACCTGTCCACACCTCCCAGCCACAAGGTAACTTTACTTACAGACTGTGATTGAGAATTAATAAACTAGGGACAATCAAGTCTGTAGAAAATATTTGACGGAGGTGTCAAATATTTCAATTTGAAAACAAAATTACCTGGAAATAAAAATAGCTTTTATATAAAATAAAAATAAAAATAAAAATAATAAATCAAAACCTGACCTAGGAAATTCAAAATAACATCTAAAATTTGTTAATTTTTGTAAATTTAATCAAAGCAAAAGCATTAAGTTGTGTATATAGATGATGCTTCAGAATCAGCTGGTTAGATGTGAAATGCCTCATTGAATATATACAGTTTACCCCATTAACTAAAAGGAATGGGGTAAGAGGAATGGGGTAAGGAGTAGGATACTTCCTCCCCTTTCTGAGGGGAGGAAGTGTGGCAAAAACAATGTGCATGATTATTTAACCCAAGGCTGTGTCATAACATACAAGGTTAATAACATATCAGGATGCACAGTTAAAATTGCAGTTGGAAGGATTACCTGAACTCTAGTAGTTTCTAATTTTTGATTCCTGAAATGGCTTTTTTGGAGAAGATTAATTTAAATATTTTGGGGTTTCTTTTGTGTAGCGAAACACATGAAATGATAGTTTGAAAGGAGTACAAAGGAGTTATCCACCTAATTGTTTTAATAAAGTTTAATTATTTAGAGAGTGCCTTTGAAAATCACAGCAACAAATAAAGAATACAATGAATTCTTCCATCTCTTTTACCAGTCAATACTAGTTTAGCTAACTCTGCTTTCAGCTGTTTTATTTTTCCATGATTAAATATTATTTCCTTTCTTCTGCCCTTCATTCTAACAATAGATAGCATAAAACTTAATTTTTATTCCCTGTTCTTTTAGGAAGCTCAACATTGTTCTTCATAATTTGCTCTTGTCATCTTTGTACTTATTGTCATGCATGGGTTCTTTCATGCATCTTCATACTACCAACAATCTTTGTCCTTTTACATCTGACTTCAAATGCTAGATGTGAGCTTCACACTGTTCACATTTCATTGTTGTTATTGTTTTCATTATTTTTCAAAAGTTGTATTGCTATGTAAGCACTTTGATATCTTCACAAGTGTCTTTTCCCCTGCCAAAGCTTTACATCCCTTTTTCTTCCTTTTTTTTCCTTACTCAATTCTCTTTTACCTCTAGAGAATGTATAGAATAATGTAAATATTAATGGCAAATGGGATTTTTTTTTTTTATATGTTGGCCACGGGTTGCTCAAAGCCAAAATAATCTACATATTCATGTTCATTTTGATGTTCCTGGAGTCTCCCAGGCACACTGTAAACAGACCTGCATTCATGATGTTGAATTTACCATGTTTGTGCTTAATACATTAGAGACTTTTTTTTTATTTTTCCCAGGTTTAGCCTTGTTAAAATAACCTGTATTATTGGCAAGGTCAGGGAAAAATGTCAGTTGTTTGTTCTGTAGGTGCCGGACAGGCAAGCTAGAACTCCCTAGAGGCTCTTCTAACTTGTCTAACCAGGTTTCCAGAAACAAATAGACTTCTTTTTTTTTCTTCTCATAAATCTGCAAGCTCTGTGGTTCATGCCACTCTGACCCTTTGCCAACTAGCAGTTCCTTGGATGAATAAGCTACACTTAGGATTTGTGGGCTCTTTCTTCCCCTTCTGTATTGTGTATGTTCCTAATGGGAGTCATATTTGCTTTTCAGAGCTATGCGATTCTGAGTCTTTAAACAAGAGAAAACTGAGTATGACATAACCTATGTGTTTTTTTTTTTCCTATACTTCCTACACAGCTTTGTTCGAACCTGATACAATAGTACAGATGTCCCCCGTTTCCATTTTAAAAGCTAACAGAAATGATCAAGCACTACTACCAGTCTGTTTCTTGTTGGCCATATAGAGGGAATATTCAGAGTTCATCCCAGATACTGAAGGAGAAGGAGCACACTTAATGGAACATGTCTTAAGCAGATTTTTATCTCCTGAAGGCTTTTCCTCTTAATCTTCTCTCCTTTCTTTTCACATTTCCCTTCATTAAATACAGATTTCAAAGAACCTTATTTAATAAAATAAAATCCATAGGCAGAGATTTGTCTGGATTCCTGCGGGTCTTCCCTCTCACACCATCTTCATCTCCATGACCAGTCCTCAGATTTTCTTCCAACACTAACTTATATCAGTATGTTTCCTTTTTTCTCATAGTATCATAGAAATGCTTGGTTTGGAGGGGACCTTAAAGGTCAACTTGTCCCAACTCCCTCACCATGGGCAGGGACATCTTCCACCAGACCAGGTTGCCCAAAGCCCCACCCAACCTGGGATGGAGAATCCTCCACTTCTCTGAACAACCTGTTACAGTGCCTCAGCACCCCCACAATAAAGAATTTCTTCCTAAAACTTAATCTAAGTCTCTTGTCTTTTAGTTTAAAACTATTCCCCTTTGTCCTATCACTGTCTGTTGTTTTAGATGTAAACTCGCTTCCACACCAGTAACAAAAGTACAGTACTTCTGTGATACTGCAATAAGTTATCCTTTCCTCAGTGCCACCCTTTTGTATTTCTCCCCTTCATTCTTCTCACTAAGTACAAGTGAATCTTCCCCACAGGAACCTCTTCCAGGCATTTTCAGTGGGATTGGCTTTCTCATGACATGGTACTCATTGCCAGGTGATGCCTGGTACACGCAATCCTAGAAATCAAAGGACACTCTTCTAACATAGCTTTTCTGCCTGGTTATGTTTCCCTGGAAAATATCATATAATTAGGAGAAGTTATAGGGTTAAATGAGCCATGTCAGAATTCCTGCTGAAGAGAGTATTTAGTGTTAGTTTTTCAATACTATCATCCGAAAAGAAAACTGGGAGGAGAGCTGTACACTCTCTCTGCAAAGCTTTGTTTTCGGGGATAGATAATAACTCCATGCAATTGTCAGTGCAACCTGAGGGGTACCAGAAATAGAAGTTTATATCTTGTATTAGATAACATTTGAAAATTGAACTACTCTGTAAAAATGTATCCCTAAATTTACTTATGTTGGTAAGAGAAAATTTCTGATGGACATTGTATGTCAGAACTTAAGATCACATGCAGACAATTTGGCTCACAGGTCCATGGAAGTCACTATCCTTTTGATAAACTGCAAGCTTATCAGAAAAGACCTTGGATATTAAATATACAATAACAAGCTTAGCGTTTCTATGTTAGATACATAGATAGGATTAGTGTCTCTATCTATGTCCATCAGTCCATATAAACATGTATTTTAAGGCAAGAAAGGTCACAAATTCATTCAATAATGTATTGCAATTGAAGTGTACAAAGTTTATAGTTAGCAAAAACACAAGCTATCAGTGTTCCAAATTTTAAATAGCAGCCATTTGAACACGTGCTATTCCAGAAAATGAAATTTGAAAAGAACATTCTTTTCAAAAGAACTTCATTATATTTACCTTTGCAGGAAAATTCAAATTTAGGAAGCTAAGACTTGTACTTCATGAATAAGTCAAAAAGTGAAATGGGTGTAATGCCCTGAAAAATTTATTAGGATCCTACTTGCTTCCAAAGTTTCATATCTGGAAGCAATCAAGCACCCATCTGATGACTGTGTAGTAGCCTATGGGAAGTGAGTTTCTGTCTTTTTAGTTCAGTGTCAAAATGTTAATTCTCCATAACACTGATGAAAGCATCATGACTGGCAGTGATTGACGCTCTTTACTGATTTAGTAGCAAAAGTACAGGCAATGGTGATTGAACTGACTAATATCACACCAAGAAGTGGTCTCTCAGGAAAAGAGTCTTGGTGAAATTGCTGGAAGCAACATACTGCCTGTCCTGTGGATAAACTGGGAAGTTTGGGTACTGGAAATGAGAAAGAAGCAGTTATACAGAAAACTCTGAGATAATAGATTGCTTAGGAAGGAGAGGCATATCTTGGCAAAGGTCTAACAAAAGGGGGAAAAAGCTTGTAGGTGTTTTGAAACAATTTATAAAATCAGAGAATATTAAAATTTTTATAGACATGAATTAGAATACTCTGAAATTTCTCAATCAGATCCATATGAACACATATATATTTGTTGGTTTTTTGTGGGTTTTTTTGCTTTTCATTTACTGTTGCTTTGGTTACATAGCTTTTAGTGTCTTAAGGTGATGCTTAGCTTCCCACCATTAGCGCTCCCATAATTTGTGCTTTCAGATACATCATACAATGGAAGCCATCAGACTAAATGTGTGTATGTACTTCCAGTGCTCAATTAATTCACAATGTAGGTCTTTAATAGAACCCATTTTTCTCCATGCATTGTGAAGGGATACTAAGATAATTATTAACATCATTTTTTAGATATTTGAAGTGAGGGGAAACAACTTTTACTCAGACAGTCTAGGAATCATATATATCAGCTTTTGAACAATCAAAACAGTAAAAATCTAATCTCTATGTCGATTACAATGAGTCTCTGGTCACATTGCTCCATCTCAAACACCTTTACCTCTTGCATGAGAAAGTCTGAAACCAGAGCTTTCCCTGCTCCCTAAAAATGTGCTCCAGTTCACACCAAAGTCGAAGGAAGCATTTCCATTGACTTTAATGAAAGGTGACTTAGATTCCCCACACACTGCAAAAATAAATGTATGAAATCTAGGTCCAATCTTTTTGGCTTGTTTCTCTATGTCCATTTTGAGGGCTATGGATCACTACATTCTCCATTATTAGCTAAGAGAACTCAAATAAATGGAGCACAGGGAATTTCTTGCTTGGAGGTCATAGCTCTTTCGAGGACAAAGAGTTAGGGGAAGAAACTATGCATGCCTAATGTTGATGGAGAGAGTCTCTTGTAGACTGCATGTTACAGCCATGGGTTCTGCCAGAGTTATTGTGTGATGATGTGTTTGAGACCCACAGGTAGCTGGTGCCAGATCCTGTCGGGAAGATTTGCTATAACCATTGACTTGCTGCAAATAAGTGACTAGAGAAACTGTCAGTCACAATCTAGTGTGTGGAAGCAAATTTATCTTCCATATCTATCTTACATCTGTCTACAAATTCATGCCCATTTTCATGTTCCTGGAATCTTTTCAGTTCATAGGAAATGAACTGTAAAGAATGGATGATGCCTACATCAAGGGACATTTGGTGAAATTCTGGGCACTCCAAAAACTCGATACACACTGGGGTTTTTTGGCTTTAAAGACAAAGTAAAATAGTTACAGAGCTTACATACCCTGAGGCATTGCTTCAGCAGCAATTTTCATTTGTGCACCAAGTTGTATTATCTCATTTGAGATATAAATCTTTGTGGATATTAGACAAAGGGTAGTAGATCTGACAGCCTGCTTACTGTAATTCGGATTATGACATACTGACTAAACTGAAATTTTCCATGGAGGCTGGGGTTCATTGTCAAATAATAGTCACTGGGATCAGGTACTTGCCTTTTAGAAACTGGCTTTGTTCCAATGAGTTTTGGAGGAAGGCTGATTTATGCTTGCTGGGATCTAACCCAGGCTCTTCACTATCTGCCAGGGAGAGGAGGAGGGCAGGCAGCCTCGTGGACTGCCAAAGGGGAATTGCTTCAGAGCGTCAAAATCACCCACACTGCAGACATAGTCATTCTGTAACTAAATGGCAAAGTCATCCCTTTTTCTCTCCGACTTGATCAATTCCATTGTACTACAGATTCCCTAGGAAACACCAACATTTCCACAAATTTATTTCAAGCTTTTTATATAATGGAAGATGTTGTTTGGCATATAGATTTAGAAAATAAATAAGAAAAAATCTGAAATCAGAAATGAAATAAGGTTGCTTGAGCAGTGGAGGAGAGGAGGGCAGCACATTTATAACATTTTTTTTGCTGTGAACACTTAGATTTAGAAGGCAGGAAATGGCAACACTCTCTTTAATTTGAAGAAAAAGTGAGATCGTTTGATGAGTACAGCCTAATCCTCAGTGAATGTTCATCAACTTCATAAAACCTAGTTCCAAAGCCTCATGGCCATCCTTCAAGTAGCAATCCTTTCAGTAAGTTTCCACTGAGGATATTACTCTGGTGCCATGGAGAGTGCCTCAGAGTTTGCTACAAAACTGCAATGCATCAGTGCACACCTTCAAATGAACCCTGAGAAGTAGAAGGGAAAGCTTAAAGTTGGAAGTCATTTTGTTACTTAAGGACAAATTTGACCCAGGTGGCCCCTTGGAAGTGAGTGAGAGATGCACACACTAAAGAACTCATTTGTCTCTTTCTACCAGGAATGAACAAATCATTTCCAGTAATTAATATTTTTTTGAGAAAAGTAATTGCCTCTTTTCCTATAGCCAAGGGAAAAAAAAAAAAAAAAAAAAAGGTTCTTTGTAATTATTCTAAACTGAAGAAAAAATTCCTGATTTGGATATTAGGATGGTTTACATTAGTAGGTTTTCAGTAAGTTCATTAAGTTATGTTGTGTATAAGCTAAGGGTTTGCCTTTTCAGGGCACAGATCTGATATGTTTCTATAATCAGCTTTTCCTGAAACAATTGTCAGAACTGGGTCCGGCTAGTAATTCTTGTTACACTGCTTTTCATTTGTGGTTGGTTTGGATTATCAGCATTTCTTGCCTTAAAGTGAGTGAATATTCGCCAGTTCATCATATTCTTGCAGATTATCTCTACATCTGAGAACTAGAAAGGTCATTGGACTGATTTAATGTTTTACCTCTACAGTTTTCCTTCCTGTGTAATACCCATCACCACTTGAGTCAAGTGACAACTCATATCTCATTATCCTCTGTTCCTATATTTTGTGGTTATTAGGTTCACTTCTTTCATTATTACTATTAATATCTTATTATCACTATTACTGCAGCATTTAGGGTCTATAGATAGGTAATGGACAAAATCCTAACAATTTTTTTATCTCAATTATTCGTAGTTTTCAAATGTACCATACATAGAAATAATATAATGTAAAACAAAACCAAATAACTACTTACATTGTTAAGTGACTCACCCGTATTCAAGGGTGATATCCAAGGAGGAACTGGGAGCTTTATCCAGGTGAGAACATAGCTACAATTCTTTTCCTAAAATACAAAAGCAGAAGTGAAGTCCTGGCCTTATTAAGGCTACTGGCTTCTCAACCTTTGCATTTAAGTGGTTAGAATTCAAAGCCACTTTTTCTTTCCATTTTTTTTCTTTCTTTTTTTTTTTTTTTAATAAAACCTTGCAACTATTCTTTAGTGAATCCATCAGAGCTGTTTGGTATAGATTCAGAGTCCATATACAAGGATCAAAAAATGTCTGTGTGGTACTGAGTAAATCCGATATGTTCCTTCTGAGAACTACAAAGTCCAGGCTTCTACAAAAGTAAAGTTTGAAAGGGGTGGAAGGTATGTTTTCATAATGCAGCTTTCTTCAATTAAAACAACTGAAAGAAATATATTAGGGAAAAAAAAAAGGAAAGAAAAAAAGACTCATCTTTAGTTGCCACATTGGAGTCAACTCAAAACCTTCAAACCAGTTGTACTGATACAGCTACAGAGAGAAAGAGAGCTTTCCAGGCTGGAATCTCTCAAGGGATCTGGAGGTGATGCAGTCTTTTTCTTTTCTCTGTCTCCCTATTTTTTCATTTGCCCTACAGTCTCACAAAATGGGAACACATGAAGTTAAAAGGAATAAGCTTGTCTAACAGCTAGTAAGAGAAGAATCTGTCACTGCCAGTGATGTGAATGGGAATACAAAAGCTGTAGGCATGTATATTCCTTCGGCAGCAAAAGCACAACAAGGCAAAAGGTTAGCCTAAGATCTGCTCTCGGTTGCTTTGGAAGCCCTGTTTAATTGTTAGTCACGATGCACTGTGGGCAGAACAATTAGTTGTATCTATATTAGATCTAAACTGTAATTATTTGTTACATTAATCATGACTACAGAGAGAATTTAATTAGTCACGAACATTACATGATTTTTTTTTTTAATATTATTATTTTTATTTTTTTTTTTTATTTTGTAGAGGGAGAAATGTCCAGTTTTCTTACTAAATATGACTTAATAAATCGAGTCCTGGGTGCCTGTAAGCCAGTGTCATACCCAGGGTCTTTCCACCTACTGAATATGCAGGTTTCCACCCCAGGAGCAGAGCCTAATAATGACTTGCTTTTACAAAGCCAGGTATCAGTCAGGATTGAATTCAGACACACTGGTTGGAGGGGTGGGGGAATCAGTTGCAGGGTGTTTGCAACAAGGTCTCATTACTTAGAGCTCATTAAAATGTGCTAAGTGGGGTGAGGTGCCTTCCTCAACTGTGTTTGCCTCACTCCAGCTAAAGTGGTTCCCAAACAGAACAATTTATTCCCCTCCTTGCGTCCAGTGTGGGATGGGCAAATGGCATTTTGTTCCCATTTCCCTGCACTAGCAACATTTATCACAGGGTACTACTGCTGCGAGACCTTCCCCAGCACAAGGGCTCCCCTGTTGCCATGCATGGTAGTATTTTGGGTCCCTTGATCCTCTGAGCAGCTGCAGATTCAGGGGGAAGCAGGGAATGTTGGGGGAACAGCTGGGACTTCTTCCCTGCTCATTGACAGACGGGGTAGCCGTGGCTGAACAGGGATTTCTTGAGCCACTCTTTGACCCCTGCAATCTCTGTCACTGTTACCACAGTACCTCAACTCCTAATTGCTCATCAGTCCCTCTGCAGTGTGACATGCAGTATGAACACAGGCAAAGTGACATCACCCCTTTCCCAAGAAGGCTAAGGAAAATGTAAATGATGGTCCCTAGATCCAGGTAGAGGATGTTACCCTCTCCAAATAGGCAATGATATCCATGTCCTGTCTCCTGAACAATACTGGGTGTTTTGCAGGGTTAGCAGCAGAGGAAGAAACTGATTTAACGTTGGGAAAAAGGAGAGCAAGATATATTTTCATGTGTTTTAAAAGAGTTATCTCCCCTAGTGCAAGGGACAGTGTTGGTAAAAGTGTGAAGGAGCTATTTTGGAAAGGTTGGGGAGAGGGGGGAAAACAAGGCTGGACTAATGTGTCGGTTGAAGGAGAAGCCATTTTTTCAGCAAAAGAGAGATGACAGACTTTTTCTGTTCCTGGGATGGCCTGTCCTATGAATTGTCCTGTGGCTCACTTTCCTGCTTTGCATGCCCACATCTCTGCTGTGTTTGTACATCTCTGCACCAAGGTCTATAGGGGTCTGAGCTGCCATCAGATTCCTCTTTGCAGGAATGGGTCTTACATTACAAAACCCATTGATGCTGATCTACAGAAACAGTCCCACCACAGGGATTGAGACTATTTGTGTAAGCGCTCTCTCTGACATGACAGAACTTACCTGAAGCTGAAGGGTAATTTTCGGACATCTGCTCCTTGCAGAAGGGGCTTCTTCTCCCACAGACCACATTTCAGCATTTGGGAGTTCCTTCGTTATGCTTTCTAAGGTGAGTTCATCTATTATAGACCAGGCAGCAACTTACCAAATGTATTCCAGTGTCTCATGTCAATTCAGATAAATAATATTAATATTATTATAGTAGTTGACTCCTCTTGATGTGCCTAAGGTTTTGTCTTTCTTTCTACTGCTAATTAAGAGTTTAAATAAAAGCAGGGGCAATACTGCAATGGAAGTTTTAGGTACTAAAACATGTCTTGTTACTGAAATATGTGACCTATCAGAACTCTATGTAACACTGACCTTATCTATCAACTTTAGCAATCTATCTTTTTGTGAATTGTTTGGTATTTGTAAGTTTTGTTATTATTATTTTTGTTGTTGTTGTTAATGTAAGAAAATACATTAGGCTAGTTTGAGTCACTTTGTTATTTTTCTCATTTGTATGTTGATGGCTGGAGCAATAGTGAATGAAAGATTAATTGTCAGGACAAAACTTACTCCTCAATGCGTCTCAAGATGTTAAAAACAAAGTAAAACATTTGCTATCTTAACATCTCCACCCCCAACATGAGAAATGTAGAGAGGACGTTTTGAAAACCTAGTCCACTTACCAAGGGCATCTTTGGGGTGTAAGAATTGCTTCTTACAGCCATTTTGAACCCATCTTGCTACTATTGCATGCATGTGAGAAACACACATTTATGGGAAAAATGCCCCTTGGGTTTTTTCTTCCAATACTGTTTGAAGACTTAGTAACTCATCATGTCTTCATGAACTGGCATTTGCAATGAAGAAGCAGGCATATTTATTTCCAGTGACAACAGTGTCTTGATGCGTGGACAGCTAACTGAATATTTTATTTCTATTTATTTATTTAATTACATATTTATTCTAATGGAAAATAAAAGTAAAAAATGATAGATGAGAAGTCATGAGTTCTTTTCTACATTTCCATCAGGCCTAAATAAATTCCAGTAACTCAAACAACACTGCTACTTGACAAATTTCCTATTTAGGCGTTTAATTCTAAAAGGTTGTAAATGCCTCATTAGCACACCCTTACCGTGCATTTATTAAAACATTTTGCAGTGTTTGCAAATAGTAATGAGCAAAGGTTTAGCCACTGAGCAATGAAACACTAGCTCTGAGTCTATAGTAATGCACAAGTCTCTGAGAATTACCACCCTCATTGAACAGCACAATCCCTTGGCATTTCAATCCTTTTTTTCTTTTTCTTCTTTTTTTTCCTGTTAGACCTTCATTTGTTTCACCTTGTAGGTGTGAGGCACATTGTTCCCTTTTGCTGAGAGGTCAGTGTACCAATGACAATTTCTGTGCTCAAGATGAAGGAAGGGGATGTTAGTCTACATAATAGCACCATGCCATGAATCAAACCTATGACCTTTCAGTCTGAAAGTTGAGACCTTGAAAATCTTTTGCTGAAGGATTAACACATTTATCAGTCAGTAACCTTACCAGCAGAGGGAGATATGGCATCAGGCAGTGCGTCACTCTAATACATCATTTGTCTATTAGAAAAACTAATTCTGAGTATTCTATACTGTGTAAAGTCTAGTCTTACACCAGGGTAAAACATACCTGAGTCTGTTGCTGAGTAGGTGTGTGGACACTTCAGCACAGGGAATGATGTTTGACATAATACCCAATCCAAACAGAAATATACTTATGCAGCATAAACAAACTAGAGGGTTAGGTAATTAAGTATTATTAAATACATATTATTATCTATAAGCATAACCTCTAGGTGCTTGAGTTCAGTAATCAAACCCTTCAGGGGATATCAGAATAGCTGACGAAAATTTTCATTTCAGCAAGTGAATACAAGACTCTTAAAATCCCTGCACTACAGTAAGTCCAGGATCATAGTGGTTTGCTGGCATCCCAGTACTCCTTTGGCCGTAGATGTGTGTACCTTGCCTTTACGGATAGCCAGTGTTAAGGCTTATAATCGGTTGGTTGTCATTTCCACTTCCCATTGCACCTGTTCCAAACACTACTTATTCCCTTTCCAGGGTTCGCTGTCCTTTACACAATTCCATTTCCCTAAAATTCTATAGTTGTGGCCCTGCAAGTGGAGGAAAGGATTTGTTTTCTTTGGTCCTCCCGGTATTGTAATGCACATTTATTGCATCATTGCCCTTTAGATTGTCATGTTTATATTATATCTCCTTATTTGTATTAGATTGTCAGCATATGTCCCTGAATGCAATTTTATTTGGTTGCATTTAGAAGATTTCTGAAATATGCCAGATATTAGAGAAAATATCATTGCTGTTTTAGACACTAAAAGAAAATCCTCTGACAATTGTTCGGTAAGCAGGCTCTTAACAAAAATGAAAAATGGAAGTTCCACTATTTTGAGCTAGTTTTCCAAGAACAATCTTTTTGAAAATTACTCCTAATTTAAAGGAAACTAAGGTATTGCTCACCTCACCGACAGGGTAAATGGTTCTTTTTGGACCAATCATAGAAATGAGCTTCCTTAAGTACATTGCACCTTAAAGCTGACATTATTGCAGAAAAGCATATACAGCACCTTGTCAACATGGAATAACTGGGCTTGGCCAAGTTGTCATTTCTGACAGGTTGGTGTAATGAGCAATAGAGCGCTGAGATGGTCGAAAAGTTTTTTTTACTTGTTGTTGATGTGGTTTTTTTTCACCTGAATCAGCAGGGTAGAGCTGTTTGGGGTGATAAGACCATATATATGTGTCTCATTATGAGCTCTACATTATCAAGTTTTTGTCACCCAGGCTATCGCACTTAGCCACATTTATGTTGGGGATTCATTTCGTGCAATTTCTTTACATTCTTAACCTGGGAACAGCAGAAAATCTGATTCTTGGGAGCAGCAGACATTAGCTAGCAGGACTGTCCATACGTGTTAAACCTACGTGCACTTGCAAAATCACTAATAATGAGAGTCGCTAATTGGATCAGAATTTCTCTTTTGCATTCACACTTTCTTAAAAGATCTTGAAACAGGTACTTCCATTGAAAAAGAGGGGAGAAAAAAAAAAGAGGAGTTGGATTCAGTAAAGGAGAAAAGCTGACTTCTATTTCAATTCTAATGACTAAGATATTTTTGTTCAAATTCTATAAGGAAGGCAACACAGCACACTAGAGAGGGAAGATTCTTGGAAAATCTGGAATTTATTTCAACACTGGTTTTCCTGAGTTATTTTTGCATATGACCCTTTGCTTCTCTTTGCCTTGGTCCCCAGCATGTCAAGTAAGAACAGTGTTTCCAGTCTCCTTTGTGAAGCATTTTAAGATGTACAGATGAGAAGCCCTTTATAAGACTTAGGGATTAGTAAAAGCACAACAATAAAAAAAGATGAAAGGGATCAGAGGTTAGAATTTAAAACACTAATAATAATCACACTGGCGCAGAATTAAGATCATCAAAAATAAATCCTTTTAAGCTGCAGCTTGAATAGTGGGAATGGGAAAGGGACAAGAACAACAGAGAAATAAAACCTTCTTTTAGTCAGTTGTCAATATCATCAGTACAAAAACACACATACATACTTTGTGATGCTGTTTGAATTATGTAAGGAAATTTGAAATAGGGCAAGAAATAGAAGCTATTCTTGTGCAGAAAAAGATCAGATAAGTAAATTAAACTATATGTTGAATTCTGCTGTAAGCAGATATCCCTTAAGGCTACAAAAATAATGATTTGATTATCAAAGCTGTAGAATGTGTGGCTCATCTCCTTTTGTGTTACAAGGAGCCTTTCCATTAAATTTGTTGTTAAGCAAAATGTCTACGGGAGACTCATTTTGGATACTGATTATGCACCTCTTAGGAGAGGAACTCATTGCCTTCCTTCCCCACGCTGGAGTTACATTCCAGCAAGGAGCTGCAAGGTCAAGCCATCAACCCCATGTCTTCAATATACCTGGAATGAGTATATTCTGCCAGTATATTCAATAAAGCAATTACAATAGCATTAATGCAAATGACCAGTGCATCAGATGCAGTGTAGGTGCAGAAGCTGAAATCACTTTAGCGTATTCCACCCCAAATTTTTGAAGCTCCTTTATTTCATGTGGGTCCAGAGGAATGAAGGTCAGCCAAACAGGCAGCCCACTGCAGAGGACTGTATAGGTGACATGGAGGGGAGGGGTGAACAGTCAGGGCTGTCTTGGTCGCTTTGCCTCAGCACTTGAAGGCAACCACATTCATTTTCCAGGGCACTAGGTCGTTGGTGCTGAGGTGCTTAACACCTCTGTTCTGGTGTGCAGCAGCTAAATGGACACAAGGAGCTGCTTTCCTCATCTGACCTGATGAGGAGACAAGTAGCAAAACATTAATCTCTGTTCATATACGAGTAATGAAGGAATGGAGAATGGATGGTAATACCGTAGCGTTTGCTGGATGGATATATTGTGGGGGATACAGCAGGTCTTCCTGAGAATTCTCCTCTTTAGAAACTTTTGGCAGCTGCTGTGCATCAGACACCCTCTTTGAAGGTGAAATGAAGTCTGCTGGATGTGAAGAGTGGCTGTCATGTAGAGAAAAGTATGAAGGATATGCTTATGACCAACCAGATGCCTCCTGCCACAACACATCATATGTTGCAATGAGATTTGGGCATATGTTACCACTGTTTCAGCAATGTGGGTAGGCTAAGGACAGCCACTGCTAAAGTAACCAGGATGGGAACTATGCAAGTAGGCTGCTAAGGTGAAACGTGATAGCCCGAGAACTCTCAGACTAAGTCATTTGACCCTCTGTGGTCTGTCACTTCATTTCCTTTTTTCATTATAGTTTCTCCCCCCCACACATTCTCATTGCAGTCAGTAAGGTACAACTACATCTCTGTCATTTCCTTCTTCAGATCTGTTTGGTTTAACCCCAAACAGCATCTAAACCCCACTCAGCTGCACTCACTCTGCCCCACTGGGATGAGGGAGAGGATCAGAAAGGTAAAAGTGAGAAAACGTGGTTGAGATACAGAAAGTTTAACACATAAAATGAAAGTCACATACAAAAGGAAATAAAACAAGGAATCCATCCACCGCTTCCCAGTGGCAGGCAGGTGTTCAGCTACCCCAACCCCAGGAAAGCATTACTGTGTCCTATATAATGGTGACTTGGGGAGATAAATGCAATCACATCCCCTTTTCTTTCTTCTTCCCTCAGCTTTACAGGCTGAACATGGCATCATATGGTCTGGAATATCTCTTTGGTCGGTTTTGGTCCTCTGCTCGTGATGTGTCTCCTCTCAACTCCCTGTGAATCCCCAACCCCCTCACTGGTGGGATGGTGAGAGAAGAAGAAAAGGCCTTGACTCAGTGCAGGCACTGCCCAGCAGTGATGATACCTCTGTATTATCGTCACTGTTTCCAGCACAAATCCAAAACACAGCCCCATACAAAGCACTGTGAAAAAAATGTTAACTCTGCTGCAGCCGAAACCAGCACACCAACACTTTGCATGTAAAACTGATGTTTTACCACATCAGTATTCTACATTGAAATTCTACGTATCACATATTAAAGTTCTGATATCTATTCTTTTTTTTTTCCAGTAAAGAACAAATTCAAAGCAAGAAAATATTATTCATTCAGCACCAGTCAAAAAAAAAAAAAAAAAAAGAACAACTGTTTAAAATTACTAAATATAACTTTCTCAGGGGTGTTAGACTGGAGGAAGCATTTGGTGATGGGTTTGTGGTAGCTTGGCAGGATTTGCAGACTACAGAGAGCATCCTGCAGCTGTACCAGTAAGACTTAAAAATGACAAGATTCATGCTAAACTGTATTTCAAAAGTAGCTCAGCTTGATGTCTGATTAATTTCTGTAAGAAATGAACTCCAGAGGCAAATCTGACTTGGGTGTTCTATATGTCTTTATTTGCAGAGCTCTGGAGGAAGGAAATTGGCAGCATGGCCATGTGGTCAGAATTCCACTGATGCTTTACCAGAAACTGGACAAACCTGATAGTAAATCTGATAGGTTTAGAGACCCATTACCAATGCTGGCTCAAATACTGCTACCAGTCCATTCTACCAACTTCATGGGGTTCCATGAACATATATGGGATTTAAGGGGTAGAAAGGAGATCAAGACTGTCCTACATTGCTGAGTCTGCACCTTTTTCCTTCCTCTTCCTCTTACTTTTGCTCCTTCCATTCTTTCTTCACTCCTGATCAGCAGACTCCCTTGCAGGAGTCACAGTATTAATTTTTGATCCTTAAAACCATACAAATAGCATTGCAAGAAATGCACAGAAAGGGAGAATCTGATCTGGTATGGGTTTGAACAGGTGAAAGATTGTACCACAAGGAAAAGACTACAGCAGTATGGTGTTCTGCAACTGAAGTGTCCTGACCACCTCTTCTCCACAGCTGCATTGTGATCACCTCAGGACAAGCAGTCTTGAGCATCCTGTTCCCCATGGTGAAACCCTTTTGCTAAGTGACCATCACTACCTCCCTGTGACTGCTTGCTGTGTCCCCACTCCTGCTCGTGACAGAACGTGTCTGACCAATGTGCAAAGTGGCAGCAAAGAGATGTTTCTTCTGACTCTTACTTCTGCAGGGAGCTGAGCTCACAACTTACCCTGAAGTGATTAGAGACATAAAAATCCCCCCTCCCTCTGTCTCTCGACTCAGTGCATTATTGCAATTGCTAATTTAAGCGGGATGTGAGGTGAGTTCTTTCAAAGAGTGAACCTGACCTCTCACCTCCCCAGCACTACCCGTGGCTGTTGCAAAGCAATTGTGCCCGTCAATGGAGAACAGAGAGCAGTAAAAGTAATGAGAAAGGTAATAAGAGTTAAAACAAAGGTAGATGGACCTCAAATGAAAACAGGAAGATTTAGGATACCTGGAGAAAGACAAGTCAGCATTATATAGAGACGAATTAATACTTTGGGATTAAACTGTGTGTGAAGGGTAGGGGCATAGTGCACTAAAAATAGGAACAGGGTAATTTAGAAGCTAATCAAGCTCTGTCACAGACAAAATTAATAAGTAAAAAAAGTTTTAACAAGACATTAGCCATCCAAAGAACATAGAAGGCCTGTGGAGGAGGATATTGTATCAGAAGGTGTTATTAACACTGCTATTATTAGATTGGGTATGATTAACAGGACTTGGTCAGAAAGAAGCAAGGTGAGGTTTGGAAGCGCAGTGGTGGATCACCCAGAATGTCATTATAAAGGTGAAAATTGTAAAAGGGAGCAGGAAGTAGAGGAAAGAGTTTTGGAAAATGAAATGAACTCTTCTATATGGCCTAAAGACACAATGAGTGAGAGCAAGTAGGTGATGAAGTTGTTTTCTGTCCATGTTTTAAGTGTAATATTCCAATGATTATCATGTGTAAAGATGAGACTTCATAGATAGAGGACCTTTACAGGTCTCTACAACTGTGTTTTTTTCCTAGAATGATTTGCAACTGGAATTTCATAAGAAATTGAGAGTCAGATATTCAGTTGATGTTAATTATTGATGCTTCAAATCAGTGAAAACAAACTGATTTTTATAATTCTTGTAATTTAACATTCTTTTCGAAACAGGGTAAAAAAATATGAGTTTCATAAAGGTGAATTTTTGAAGGACAGGTCTGCTTGTAATCACCAGGTGAAGAAGCAATTTGCTGAGTGTCAAAGAAGATGGGGGTACAATGGGAAAAATATCAGTGGCTTCAGGAATTGATTTCAAAGAATCTATTACTGAGCACCCCCAGAGGCAAGGTCCCGGTCCTGATGAATGCCTATCTATTTTTTTTTACTGTTGTTTTAATTAAAAGTAAATATCCAATTGCTCAGAAATGCACCCATTTTTTCTGAGCCTTATTGCAGGATTTGCTGGGTTTGCTTATATTTTGGACGACAGGTACTGTGGATCAGAGGACACTTTTTTTCCGAGGCTTCCTTGCTGTTGCTTTTCATCAGCACATGTCATCAGATACTCCAAATGATCCTTTCTCCTCACCTGGATTCCTCTCAATCCATTACCAATTCTCTTTGCCATTAGCCTGATCCCTAAAAAGCAAAATCTTACAGAGTCATTAGGTAGGGTTTTTTTGTGTGCTTTGGTTAGACATAATAGAGCCTTAATTAATCAGGAACATCTAGTATCTACTCAATGCAGATTGTTATTATTCACAAAGAACAGCATTTCACCTGGAACACAGGTGATGTTTCAGCACTCTGTCACTGCCACATTTCATTCCCACCCCTTCAGACAGATTCTTTAGCCTGTGGTGCCAATCAGGAGTGATTTCCCTGGACTAAGTGCCATTACATGGGGGGTAAACCTGACTGTGAGCTCAGACTCTGTATACCTGCATCTTTTAGGCTTTAACCATGCACTAATCAACAGGGTATCCAGTCACCATTATTCCTGCAGAGACAATTTGACAGGTGACACTGTGACAGTAACATCGCTGCTGACCACCAGCTAAGTCCCTGCCTCTGGAGCAGCACAACCACTGGAAAACTCAGCAGATCCCTTCTTTCCTGCCTGCATGTGCTCACCGCGTTTCAGCTGAGCAAAGGCATCCTCCTCTCCCTGCAAATCACATTACACTCTCTGTTTTCTGATGGAAAGCAGGAGTGAACCTGTAGAGTCCTGAAACACATAATATGCATGGCTGCTGTTTTACACTTGTAACATCTTGCATGCACTGAAATGTACAGCTGTTTACACTTGTAGCTCTGTCAAGTAAACAAGTGGTGATTTCTTATGATAGAGGGGAAATTGGCACAGGGCTGCTATTCACTCACCTACAGCCTGGCAACTCCTGGTGGTGGAAATCATTCTTTAGGCACCAAATTGGCATCAAGCATGCTGTAAAACTGGCTTCTCTGAGATGGAGGGGAGTTAAGAGGAAATCTGTTGGCTGCATCTGCACCTCTGGAAAAGGCAGCTGCTGGGTGTCTGATGGGCTCTGTCTCCTGCTGCATCCACCCACATAAGTGCCTCACAAATAGCCTGTGCAGTGGTTGTGCCAGGGTGTGCTGGCACACAAATCTGTACCAGACATTTTCAGTTGACTCTTCACCAAGAGCTGTAGAGCTTGTAATCTAACTAACTTGCGAGTCTGCACTGGAAAAAGGCTTGGGGATACCTTTATCCCCTAGAGAAGATGCTGTTGTAGCTTTTAGGATTAGTAAAGATGATTAAAAGTTCTAAAATAACAAAATCCAGATGATGTTCTCAGACATGAACTGGAGAGAGTATCTATTGAAGCTAGTGAGCTGCAAGTTTGTAACAATCAAAAAGAAGCTGTGTAGATACTACTTTGGTATTGCTTTACAACAGAAGGCTAGTGTGTCTAGGAGATATCATGAATTCTCAGGGAATCTGGGCAAACTTGTGGAGATGAAGTCCTTAAAATATTTTTTTAAAAAAATTAAGACATATAATCACTGAATCATAGAATGGTTTGGATTGAAAGGGACCTTAAACATCATCTAGTTCCAACCATTCTGACAAGTGGTTGAACATGGACAGGGACACCTTCCACTAGATCAGGTTGCTCAGAGCCCATTCAACCTGGTTTTGAACACCTCAAGGGATGGGTCATCCACAACTTCCCTGGGCAACCTGTTCCAATGACTCATCACCCTCACAGTGAAGAACTTTTTCCCTGATATCTAAGCTAAATCTCCCCTCTTTCATTTTATAACCATTCCCACTTGTTCTGTCACTAAATGCTCATACAAAAAGTCCCTCTCCATCTTTCTTGTAGGCTGGCCTTAGGTACAATTAGATCATTCTTAAGCCTCCTCTTTTCCAGCCTGAAAAAAAACAATTTCTTTCAACCTAGAATAAAATAGAATAGGGTGGAAGAGACCCTTAGAGAACATCAAGCCTCACTATAAACATAACATTGTTGAATCTACCACTAAGCTGGGTCCCTAAGTGCCACATCTGCATGTCTTTTAAATAACTTCAGGGATGGTGACTCCACCATTTCCCTGGACGACCTGTTCCAAGATCTGACTACCCCATCTGCGAAGAATTTTGTCCTACTATCCAATCTAAACTTCCTCTCTATACAACTTGAGGCCATTTTATCTCATCCTGTCACTTGTTGCTTGGAAAAGACATCACCCCCACCTGGCTATAATCACTTTTCAGATAGTTGTAGAGATTAATAAGGTCTTCCCAAGCCTCCTTTTCTCCAGGCTAAACACCTCCATCTCCCTCAGCCCTTTCTCATCAGACTCCTCTAGACCCTTCACCAGCTCTGTTGCCCTTCTCTGGACACACTCCAGCACCTCGATGTCTTTCCTGTCATGAGGGGCCCAGAACCGAACATAGTACTCAAGCATCTCAGCAGTGTCCAGCACAGGGAGATACTCACTGCTCTAGTCCTGCTGATATAGGCTGTGATACCACTGACCTTCTTGCCCACTTGGGCACACCAGGGCTCTTGTTTGGATGCTACCGACCAGCACCCCCAGGTCCTCTTCCATCAGTCATTTGTAGCTTTTCCTGGTGTTGTTACGACTCAAGTGCAGGACCTGGAACTTTGAATTGTAGAGTCAAAGAGACATTTCTGTCTCATCAGAGTTGACCTGCAAACTGCTGGAAGCTTGGAGAGTCTCTAGGGATGTGTTTGTTTCCCCTACTCTTATGAGTGCTCTTTCTATACGTCTTTATATGCTTGTCCTATTCCTACCCTCAGACACAGACATCTGCTTCTGATCATAGCTGAAGAGAGGACATGGGACTAAATGGTTCTTTCCTAGAGAAAAGTGTTTAAATTCTCTTCAGGTTTTCACTGTATTAAAAATTTAAATCTCTTTTTATAACATAGTCTCTATCCAAGGAAAATTTTAGTCCAGTTTAAGACACAGTAAATTAGCTTTTACCGTCTTTTTCTGGCCCCCAATTTTACCAAATGATCAAGCTAGAAGAATCATGCTTGTTCTTTGTGGTAGCCTCTGTTTCAACTAAAAAGAAAAAAATAATTTCAAAGAGAAACCTGAATATATCCTCCACAAACAATTACACAGTTCCACCACCACAGGCTGGGGGCAACAGCACAGGATAACACAGCTGACATGTAGAGATGTAAAATAAAATAAAATCTGAAAGATGATTACTGCTAAAGTTGTAGCAGTTAAGGAAAAGACACCTACAACCTCACTCTACCCATCTGATAGCTGGGCAAGGGGAAAGCAGATCCATCCCTTGAGATACAGTTCTCAGGTTTACCTGTGAGTGGTGAAATGGTATTTAAAGTCACACTATGGTGCTTGTGAAAGGACATCTCATGTTGCATCTGACAAGAGGGTAAGAGCTGGTGACTGCTCAGTACTGAGGGTTTAGGGGAAGATACAGGAGATGTTACCCTGGGCAGCTACAGAGTAGAGAATGTAGAGTCATCTTCCCTTCCAAGGGCACGTGGGTTCAGTAACGACTGAAGGTGTTTTGTCTGAAACGTACCAAAAATAATCATGGAGCAATTTTTTTTTTTTCCCCCCAACACTTATATGAAGAAACAGAGCAAAACAAATGAAGTAGTCAGAAATATCTGAATTCCAGTTTAATACTGGGGGCTGGTGATCTGAGGAAAAAATGTCTGAGCACATTGTTAATTTTCTATAATTAATGCTTTTGGCTTACATTTTTGAGACTTCCCCCCTGCACCCCTCATCCCGGGAAGAAGAAGCAAGATTGGAATGAGGGTTGAATATAACTCTGTCTGAACTTCAGGGAAAACTCAACCATGTTCGCCATCTTTATTCACAGTTGATTTTTCAGCTTTGTTTTAGTGCCTATAACACATACCAGGACTGTTACACTAGCTTGGAGAATTGTAGAGCACCTGAGTCCTACCAGGGTGCAATGCTCCTCTCCTGATACCAGAGGAATAAAGACAAAATAGTCCATTATTAACCTCCATGTGTACATGCATATTCATATATATGTGCTTTATTTATGGGTAAATGTTCCTCTCATTTCTTGTGATATAGAAGAAAGCATTTGAAATTTATATTTGTGTGACTCAGGTAGAATGGAGCAAATTGCCTTTAAATAAAACCTACTGAGAAAAAAAACCCTAAAATCACCATTTACATTTCACCCAATATGCATGTTTTAAAAGTCCTGAAGTATTGATCACAGTAGTTAGGCATAATCAAAAAACCTCCAACAGGGTCATAAGCACTGCTCTGCCTGTATGGTTTTTTGTTCTCAGCATTAGGTACATCTCCCTTGAGTTTTTCTGGAGCTGTATTAATTGGATGATTAAAGCAAAAGCCAGATCAATTGGAATTTGAGGAGATGGTGAATGCTATAATAAAACAAAAAATAAAACGTTGTATCTACATGGTTAAAAAAATCAATAAAGTTTAGAGGAATAATGCAAAGAAAGAAAATAAGAAAAGGCTAATTGCTCCATCTTTTCACAGAGTTATTTCCTCAGTCACTTTCCAATCTTTATTCTTTTCTTTTTATGTCTCTGCAGAATGACCCTTGCTCTCCTTTTTCACACATATGCAAAACCACAGCTACATTAACAACTCTGCTGCTTGCTCCCTTGATTCCTTTTCTTTCCTGCTTAAGATTGCCCTTTCTGGCCTTATTACACACAGTGGCTAATGCACTCAGCTTGGATAGAGGAGATTTAGGTTCAACCCATCGTTCTACCCCTAAATAACTGTATAATCTAGGGCACAATATTTAATGAGTTCCCTGCTTGTGTAATAGGACTGGCAGTATTCACTTGTCTATTCTGACTATTTAAATTGTCAGCCCATCTAGTAGGATCATTTCCTTTTCAGAGTCAGAGTTCAGATCCCATTCTTAGTTTGGGTCGATTGGCACTACAGTAGTTGGGAGGGAAAAAAAAAAAGGAATAACACAAGTAAATTCAGTTCCATAGGGGGAAGTGGCAATATTTGCAGTTATATTAAGGATCTGTTTAAACACTCGCTTGTCTCAGCAGTGCTCAACTCTGAGAAAAAAACAGGGAGCTGCACAGCAATACTTCTGCTGCTCAAAGTGTACCTCCATTAATTGGCAGAATGAAGGACAGGCTGTTAACTTTCCTGCTGGTGCTCTGTGTACTGAAAAGATGAATCTTCTAAATAAGACATTGTATCCTGTGGTTCAGTATCATTTACGGGCACCAACCTAGCCTCTGTTTCTTTTTGAAACTTGGGCAATGACATGTTCTTCTCTGATGGCCTGGAGGTGGTCTTTTCAACTCAAATTGGAACACCTAAATAAATGTGTTACCTTGAAAAGATCCTACCTACTCAGCTGTCGTGGTTTAACCCCAGACAGCCACCAAGCCCCATGCAGCCGCTCACTCACTCCCGCACCAGTGGGATCGGGGAAAGAATAGAAGGGTAAAAGCTGGGAAACTCATGGGTTGGGATAAACACAGTTTAATAGGGAAAGCATAAGCTGTGCACACAAGCAAACCAAAACAATAACTAGGAATTAATTCACTATTTCCTATGGCTAGGCAAGGGTTCAGCCATCTCCAGGAGAGTAGGGCTCCATCACATGCAGTGCTTACTTGGGAAGACAAACACCATCACTCCAAACTGAGAGGTCGACTAAAGGACGTAGAGATCGCTTCTATACTTGGGGGTCTCTGACGAGTTGGACACAAATTATAGACTAAAATAAACTATCACCTGTCTTAAGAAAATGTCTTCATGCCCTGGACCTCTCTTGTACCACATGAAGAAAAGTAATTCCCAGCAACCTCCTGGTGTTCTTACCTCTTCAGGTTTCTCCTGGGCCTTTTTCTGTTAAATGTTGTCATGTTATGCCTTCAGATGTCTCACAATTTAGCTCCTGAAGCTTGAACTCATCCTAGTGTTCTATCTCCTCCCCCCTGTCTCCCCACCCTGATTGCTTCAACTTTGCCAGTAATGTCCTTCCCTTCAGCAAAATCAGAAGACCAAAGAACAGGCTTCTCCATCTGTAAAATGCTGTCTTTGTCTCTCCTGAGGACTGTGCCACCAGTGTTGGGGCAAAGAATGAACAGGTGTGTTGTGAAGCACTTCCTTATCATCCGGAGTGCTCTGACACAGAAGGACTTAACTGATTCAGATCAACTGAGTGAAAAGTTGCAGGAAAGTGCCCTGATTCATATAGCAGGCAGTAGAAATATAGAGGTATATGGAGGCAGTGTGAATCAGAAGACTGCTATTGATTTCAAGTCAGAGGAGTGACACTGATTTACAGTAGCAGAGGAGTTTACATTTTAAGATAAAAGGTGAAACCTTGATTCCTTTGAAGCCAATAGCATCTTGGTCGTTGACTTCACCAAGGCAGTATTCAATTTTAGGAAGACTGACCTGTTCTTATTTAAGGCAAAAATTAAGTAGCCTTGGGGACAATTTTTAAAGAATTCTTACCCCCTTGTTCCTCCTCTTGGTAAGTGTCACATTTCAGGGCTTACACTAAAGTAACAACAATAATAATTAAAAATCCCTATGTTTGTTTTATTTAGTGTCTTAAATTTACTAGATATATCCCAGGCAAACAAGTGAATTCCATTCACCTTGCCCTGAAGAATAGAAACTCCAAGGACAACCTAGATGTAGAGATTAGAAGGAAAGAAAAAAAGAAAGATATATTGCTTTTAATTAAAGTACATATCCACTAGGCAAGTATAGGCCTTTAGGAAACAGACTTTAAAACAGAAGAAGTGAGAGACCTGTGAGTTGTCCCAAATAACCTTACTGGGAGGGGAAGAGAATGGAGGGGAGAGAGAGGAGGGATAGAAGGCAGGAGTTTTTGAATGAGAGAGAGGGGGTGAAAATGAAACAAATAAATGATTAAGCAAGTTTCCAACTGGAAATCAGCTGAGCTGTGCTATGCTTTAAAGTAAATCATAACTGAAGTTTTATCTTCACATACCTATCCTTTGGTTTATGTGATGTGTCTAGCGAGGTTGTGTCTGTGGGACACTTTTCAAATGTCACTCCAGAGAATGGTAATATTTTCTTTTTTAATTTTTTCTCCTTATTAATTTCCCATCCATTAAGGAACCATTCTGTTTTGTGCAAGTTTTGAAAATTAAAATATTAGAGGAGGCAGCATTCACTAATAAAAAGCTTTTCCTCTCTTTACATCTGTGTCTTTAAAGACCACCTTTTCCCCTCCCTTTTACTCTTCTCTGCAATTTCTGACTGACTTATTATATGGTGTTATTTTGCACTTTGCTGTTCCTCAGCTGGTACTTAAACCTGTGACCTTAATTATATCTAAGTGGCCTTTCTATTGCAGCAGAAGTAGCAACAGGAGAAATATATATGTTTGTATCTACGTATATAGATATATATTTATTTCTATATCTATATAGTTTTTTAGTTCATGATATACAAATTTAATGTCCTTATACCTTCTTTTCCAGGGAAAACTCGAGGTTTCCTTTACAATTTTGATTTTGGGTGAGTGAGCAAATAAACATCTATTCACCCAAAAAGATGAAACTTTTACTTGATGTTTAGGCCAGGGATCTATCTTGGGCTTATGAGATTTGTAAGGCTTTAGTAGTTGCTGAGGGGAACATGCCACATCTCCCTTATTTACGAGTGATTTTGAACTTACGGAGAAGCTCATTTGTATACATCTGGATAATCTATTTCTATGATTAAAGCCACCCTGGAAAAAAAAATTAACCTTGGAAAGCAAAAATAATAAAAATAATACAAAACCAACTGTATAGAAAAATGTGTAGATGTTAGTTGAACACAATGAGGCATTTGCTAGGGGACGAGGAACCAGAAAATTGCAAGCATTTAAGAGAAATGCTGCTTATTTTAAATTCACTTGCACATCCCATAGTAATATGCCTCACTATGGCAAACTGCTAGGCAGGGGGAAAAAAAGCTTTGCGAGTTCAATAGCTACCCACTGATTGTAAACATGAGAAGGAACTCTGAGAACACAGTGCTGAAATATAGGGTAATTTCCTCTTTATTAGAGTCCATGAACTCTGCTACATTAATGGTTAGGCTCTGTATACAGTACATATAACAGAATTATACAGATATTTTCTGCAGTTCTTTACTTGCTTCTTTAACTTCCTTCAGGGACAAAAAAATAAAAAGGGCACAACAGCCCTATTTTTTCCTTTCCTTCTCTCATGATACTTTCCACGTCTCATATTAATATATAGTGCAACATATTCTGTGACTGACATCCCTGTGATACCCTACAATGTCCTACACTGATTTTAAGGTGAATTTAACTTGTATCAAGTACCTCAGCTCCGTCACATTTGTTGTATTTTAAGGAGAAGAAAGAGAAAGAAAATGAGCGTTTGAGGTAGAAAAGGAAATTAACCAGTGCATGATCTAGTCAGTCTAAAGGCTGGGCACTCTAACAAATGAAGTCTTCACTCAGAGGGAAACTCAGATCTCAAAATGAGAAAGGAGCCATGGTCACTCCCGTGGGTCACACTAGGATGACTGTGGAGAACACAGAGTGGTACTGTCACTGTCACTTGGTTATAACCCAAGTGACCCTTGGAAAACAGCTTGGTTCTCTGCTCAACATGCGTGAAATAAGTCCTACAGGGGCAGTGTCAGGACCCTAAGGGCACCAGTGCTCCTGAATGACCCTGAAGAACCTCACCCAAGACCCCTATCTACCTACCGCCATGGTGCAGGAGTCCCACTTCACCTCAGTCTTGGACATAAGTCCCTGCCTCAATGACACTATAACATGCTGGCCTCTAGCTCTGCGTCCTGAGTCAACCTCAGACTTGCACTGTGGGTTGCTCATCTCCTGAATAGATCTGTCAGATATAAGCCACGACTTTTCTCCAGCTCTGTCTCTTCTTCATCCTACCTCACCTTGAATATTGTGTGCAGTCACTGCAATATGAGAAAGGTATCAAGTTATTGGAGAGTGTCCAAAGGAGGGCAGTGAAGATGGTGAAGGGCCTTGTGGGGAAGCCGTGTGAGGAGCAACTGAGGGCACTTGATGTGTTCATCTGGAGAAGAGGAGACTGAGGGGAGACCTCATTGCAGTTACAGCTTCCTGGGGAGGAGAAGAGGAGGGGCAGGTGCTACTCTGTGTGACCAGTGACAGGACTCAAGGGAATGGCCTGAAGTGATGTCAGAGGAAGCTTATACTGGATCTTAGAAAAAGGTTCTTGACCTTTTTACTTTAAGCCTTGAAAGTTATTTTGTACCAGGGTGGTTGGGCACTAGAACAACCCTATTTCAGGCTTCTGGAGAACATGGGCAACACCAGAGAAAAAAAATATTGTCTTTGTCACACATGGGACAAAACTCAACTGGAAGTTATTTCTCTTCATTTCTCTTCTTTTCTATAACAGTTGCTCCAAGATTAGACATTAATGATGACATTAACATTGATTTAAAATTGTGAAATTTGTGGAAAAGTTGTCCATGGCTTGTTTGTTAAAGGAAGAGGAACAATTTTTACCTTATTGTGGATAGAACTTACCTTTCAGAACTCCTTGGCATGCCAAATCCCTAGTGCTTTACTGTGATTATTGATTAAAAACCAACCAAGCAAACAAATAAATAGATAAAAAAGGTTAAGGGTAATAAAAAAGTCTTTTTCTTCTATGGTAATGTAAAAGATAATTGAAAGGTTGAGATAAACAACTACGAATCAGTTGATTGCTGTTACTATTAGAAATTTCTGATATCACTGTTTGTAAACTTGTCCAGTGTGCCAGAACTACACAGAGAGTGTGTTTTAGGTCTAGATTTTATAATGATGATTAATATTATTAGCAGCAATAAAATTAGAAAAAGACCTGAAACAACATGATTTTTTGTTCCTTTAATGCTAGTCAGGGGTGACGTCAAATCCTGGTGGGTTTTTTTGTTTGTTTGTTTGTTTATTTGTTTGTTTTTTGTTTGTTTTTTTGGTTTTGGGTTTTTTTGTGGTTTTTTAGGGGTTTTTTAGGGGGTTTTGTAGTTTTTTTTTTTTAGTTGTTGTTTTTGGTCTTTTTTTTACAGATGTAATTTAAGTGAAGGCTTATCAGAAGTGTTACTTCTGTTATCTGAGTTGCTTTGACTGTCATTCCTCCTTTCTCTTTGCCAAGCCAGTGTTTGCAAAACAGAAAACCCGAATCCAAGTCCCTGCATCTGGTGTCAATTGAAATAAAACAAAGACAGGCTCATTTTAGCCACATAATTTAAGAAAGAAGACAGTATGATAACATTTAGAACAAGCCTCATACACACCAGCCAACCATTATCCTTCAGAAGCAGGTGGCAGATGGCATGAAATCATCTTCGTCAGACCTCCAAAGCTTTGCTGCCACATTTGGGAGCATGCTTCTTGTAATGACTACTTGCATATTCATACTGTGTGATGGGCACTTCTCGATTTCTGTGCACCTCATTTTGGAAAGAAGTTAATGTGGCTACACATGTACTTTATTGCACCATTCACATTTGGCATCATTAAGAGGAAGGAGAAGATGATTTTTTTTTTTTTCCCCCCTGTGTGCGTCCTTCTCTGCTTGCGTCAGAATGGCACAGGGAATCAAAATGCATGGCAAAGTCTGGAGCACCATGACTTGCCTAAAGCAGTGATGAGATCAGCCTCTGTGTAACGCCTCCTGTGAAATAAGATAGGAATTATTCCTCTGTGTCACACAGACACGTCTGGCAAAAAATAGATTCTCCTTCAGGTCTAGAGCTCAAAGGTTGCTCTCCAGTTTTCATAACATGGTTGTCAAAATCCTTTTCAAAACCAGTTATGCAAAGACATCTGCAGTTTACAAATCAGTAAGGTGAGGTATATTGCTTTTCCAAGACTGCCAAGAGAATCAATGGCAAATCTAGGGAATTTACTTTGGGTCATAAAAGAGTAATTTGCTCATACCTTACTTGCACTGCTGAGTCTGTTTTGCTGATGGGTGTTCAGGCAAGTCCGTGATAAGATTCCTTTTGACTTCAGCAGGGTTTCTCAGTATTGACAAGTTTCAGGACTGGTCCATAAGCCTTCTAGTACCTTATGCTTCAGTTAAGGACCTTTGTAAGTTAGTGAGGATTCAGGACTCAGTTGTGTTACTGCATAGCGTTAAAGATAAAGTTTCTCATTCCTTCAAGTACTGAGAAAGGCAAAAACCCTGAATCCTAAAAGCTTAAAAAGGCTGCAGAAAGAAAACAGATTCATTACTTCAGTCTGCTTGAACATTTGCCCCGTCAGCTTCTAAGCCTGAAACCACTATTACAGAAAGGGAACAAAGAGAACCATGACTGAGTTTGATCTTTCAACTGAGTGTTGCCTTTGTGGTCAAAAGCAACATGGTGCCTTGGAAATCCTCTAATAAATTACATGTGGTTTTCAGAAGTCACTACCACTAACATTTCCACTGGCCAAAAAATGAATTCTAACGCTGCCTCTAGCACTCTCATTTCTCAGCCTGACTGCCCACAGCAGAGAGAAAGGCAAGGCCCACAGATCCAGAAGTGGTCATGCTTCACCCGACACATGTGAGTGAGAGCGTGCAAGCACATGTGGGAAAGCAGACCAGACAAGCCTGCAGAGCTGCAGAAGAATCAGAAACAGAGTAAGTAGTAACCTACCTTGGTTCAGAGGACTGGTCCACTGTGTTTCGTGGCTTCTGGGATATTTCTTATAATGGATCTTCATCAAATCCCCAGGTAACAAAAGGCTTGTGCTCAATTTAAACACATGCTTAATTTAAGCATGTAAATAGTCCAATTTACGTTGGATCAAGGCCCAATTCTTTCTCATTAAAATCTTATTTTAAAAACCTAGTAATGCTGCTACCGGTTACTTTCATCCTCTTCACCTATGAGTGGCACTTTTCTCCCTCTTTTTACCCTTTTAATTTTGTTGCCTTAAAATGTTGCATATTCATATGACAGATACGACTTTTATCTGGGAACAATACACTGCATTCTAAGACTATTCTGCTCAGCCAGAAGATATTATTAAATACCATAAACAAATACAGATACGCACTGTGACATCTGGATGGAAACAGCCCAAAGTCACATTTTACAAAGGAAGCCCAAGCAGAGGAAGAGCTCAGAAACGTAAAATGAACATTAATGGCATCTTAATGTGCCTCAGCTGCCTCTAGAGGGTTCAAATATGTTGCATCACAGTTAGTTCTAGAGGAAGTTTATCAGCAGATGGAGCCTTGTAGGAACTCAAAGTGCTCTATCAGATACGTTAATGCCCCAAACTGATACATTATGATGTCGTTTTGGGGAAGGAGGAATGCTTATGATTAATTATATATATTTTGTTGTTGTTGTTAAGTCAATCAGTATTTGCTTGCAGGCATGGAAATCTAGTAATTTTACTTTTTTTTTTTTTTCCAAGGGTGATTCATATGAGTAGAACATTATGAGAATATTGAGAGGGGAAGAAATCTTTTTTTTTTTTTTAATTTTGAGTTGATTGGTTTCAGCAGAACTTTATAGTTCACCTACAGCAAAAATAAAAGTGGACACTGAAATGACAAAAGAATTTGGGCTGTGTATATGAATGTTTCTGTGCATGTTTATGCCACTGTGAATACAGGGTTCAAGCTGATATGATATATGAATGCAAAGAAACTCACTGGATGAGAGAAGGCAGTTAAAGAAAAAAATCAGTAAAGCAGAAACTGTAAAAAGGGAGATATTTGTCAAATTTTTTTAACCAACTAGTATTGGTCTAAAATCTGTTGTTAGAAGATCTGTAAGACCTTTTTACAGACATCATAAGTCATATTAGACTGATTGTTCTTCATGTTGCAAAAACCATTGACCCTTGGAAAAAACCCAATCTGATGCATGTTTTCTTTGTATTCAGTTTTATGAGATTATGCTGTTTCAGGTCATTGTGAGAGAGGAACTGTTGAAGGGATTGGATTTTCTTATGTGCAACAAAACACTTGTTACAGGAATTAGTTTTTGAGGTTCAATTGCTCTTCAGCACTGTGATATTGGTATTAGTTTTTTGATTCTGGAAGACCGAATGGCCTTGCCCATTAAGTTTTTTCAGCCCAGGGCCAATACAAGCACCTATCAGTTCTCAGTGGTTTGTCTTCATGGAGCAAACATGGTTTGTCACTTGTGTCACTGCCTAGAAGAAAATAAACTGCTTTCAGGTTGAAACTGTATTTTTAGTCAGATACATTGGTTTAATCTAATTCCTTCATGGGATGGCCAAAGAATAAACCATGGTTAATTGCCTAGTAAACTGTACATTGGGTAACATTTCTGTTACACAAACAGCTGATACAGGGTGCTAAATAATATAATCTGATTGAAACTACATGAATAATTTTGTTTAGTGTGATTTAATTTATATTTTATAGGTTGATTAATATTATATTAGCTTTTTGAGATATGCAGTGTATTTGTAGGTACTGTAGTTTTTTAGGTCTGTAAGATTGTTCATCTAATGGATGTCATAGTACAGGCATATTTTGCACATACGTGTAGATAGGTAAAAAGACATTATTTTTTTTTCCTCTTTGGTTCCCAATAGCTATACTTCTATTTTATAATCTGAACCAAAAAAAAAAAAAAAAAATTTTTTTTTCAAATAATTTCCTTATCTAAGAAAACCATCACAGTTCACATTCATGCACACCCAGAAAGTTTTGTATTAATTACTCTCTCTAAGAACTTTAACTTGTGATTTGGTGAGCCATGATTATCTTTAAACCCTGTTTCTTCACCCATTCTTTGTCCATTCTATTTGCATTATAATCTTCTACAACAAACACTATGACTATATGTTTGAAATATCTCTGAAATGACAAATAGTAATTTCACTTAATGCCTTCTGGAGTTAATAATAAACAAAAAGACCATTCACTTAAGAGCTGGACTTGGTTATCCTTGTGGGTCCCTTCCAACCCAGAACATCCTGTGAAATCTGTGAAACATGTCGTGAATAGTGAACCCACTTCAGAGTAGGTTTAAATAGATCTTTTTGGTTTCACACCAAAGACCAAGCTCCTGGTTCATTAATTCCTCATCCCTGGAGTGTTCGAGGCCAGGATGAATCAAACCCTGAGCAGCTCGAGTTAGTGGGAGGTGTCCCTGCCCATGACAGGGAGTTGGAACTAGGTGGTCTTTAAGGTTCCTTCCAGCTCAAGCCCTTCTATGATTCTGTGGTTCCGAAATCTTCAGGAACTGCATTGCATATGTGAATGTCGGCTGTCTCTTTCCACTGATTATATCAGGAATTTCAGGCAACAACAGTTTGATTTCAGATAAGTCATCTAAGTGTTTAAAATTAGTTGAGATCAATTAATGCATTCATGTCTTAGATGAACCCCTGAAACAGTGTGTGTCCTTCCCAGTCACTTTGTTGGATCTTTGCTAATTATCCCCAGTTTTACTCTACTGAGGGAACCACTGCCTCACTGTATTCTCTGTCATGCTACATTGCTGAAGAGGTACAGGGGTTAAAACTGTAAATGTTAAGCAACGATTGGTATATGCCATGAATTAGGGAAAAAAAACAACAACAACAACAAAACAACAAAAACCAGCAAGATGAACTTGAAGACTTGAAGTTTAGTTTCACAGGAAGGCTGTTATTGTCCCTGTTAGCAGCTAAAAATTCACACACAGCCACATCTTAAGTAATGTGTTGAGCTGTCCAAAAGGTAATTTACATGCTGTCAAGGCAAACAAGAATATGCTCACAAATTCAAGAGCAATATATGTGCAATTTGCACAACATCAATTTCTTTGGTTGTTTTTTCGATAGAGCCATCGCCATCAATTAAGTTAGTGACTCTTTGATTCAAATTACTTTTTGACACATAGTGAACAGAATGGCTCACAAGAGCATCATTTTCCCCATTGTTCCCTTGGCAGCCATAGAGTAAATGCAAACAGGTGGAATTGTGGAACATCACTGCTGCTGAATCACATAACTGACCAACTAGGAAGAATCAGCATAATAAATATAAAGATTATTTTGAGATGGGAGATAGTGGAAATGGATATTTATGTCCTCCCTGTTTTAAGTGTTTGACGTAACAGCACAGTCTGCCAAAGTAAGTTTAATAAAAACACTGAGCCAGATTTTCAGATGGTGAAATATGCTATAACTCTGCAATGTACCCATAAGATAGAGCCATTATTGGAGTCAGAACATATGACTGGCACTCTGTAATAGTATATTCTAAGGTGCAAAATTCATCTAATAAACTCCATGGTTCTTCCACTGAAGACTATTAGCACAGGAGCAATGGGTAAACATGAGCCATGAGATAAGAATCAAATGACAGGTTTGTTTCAGTTACGTTACCATAGAGACTTGCCATTAGCATGATATTTAACTAGTTCGTCAAAATAAGATCTCACAAACCAAACAGGACACAAACAACAGTAACTCATAGTGAAGTCACTTCTCTTTCTGTGCTATGCATCACAGTCTAAGTGCAGCTGTGGGTCACAGAGGTTTTGTGAGTATTTGGTGGATTAAGATTTCATCTTGAGTCAAACCTAGCTCTGTGCCTCCATTTCCTTTTTATTTCTCAGTCTGAGACTCATCATTACAGAGTGCTTTTTTTTTCCCTCTGAACTTTACACAGCTCAGAGCCTACCGTGTTATTAGCAACATGCATATGGAAGAAAAACCATATCATTCTGACAAAAAAAGATACTGAATGTTAAATTAATATCTAATAAACTGCTAAATAAAGTGCCTTGGGCAACCATTTAAAGTGAGATGGGAGGCAGCTGGGTCTTGCCACAGATCTAGACCTCAGTCTGCCTCTCTGATGATGATTTTTATACAGCAGAGGCACGGAGCAATGAGCAGGATCATCGCATCGCCTGGAGATGTGTTGGTTTGGGAAGTCCTGACATCATTGTTAGCAAAACCTCATACACTGTAGAAGGTTATGATGTTCATGCAAGGGCTTTCATACTCTCATTTAAGCTTAACAGATTGCAAAGGAGCATTTCCATTTATAGAGGTCCTTTGGGGCTGCTAGCTGGTCTGTTTGGCATGAATGACTGACACACCACAAAACAGCAGCAATGATATGCACTATACATAAGCTAACAATGATTGATTAAAGTAATACGAGAGGGAAGATACTATGCTTGAAGAGACAAATGATATAAGCAGCTTGACTACCACTATGGAGATAACTGAAATAAGAATAAGTGTTGACAAAGGATTATGTAAGTCATTGATGGCATTCAGATTTCTGAAAAAGATGCAGAAAAACTAAAGTGTGAATCACTTCATTACTTTTTCCTGTTCATTTTCCTTCTCCATCTCTAGCTTCTTATTCCCCTAACTGAACATTCATTAAAGATAAATCTCAGGCCTTTTGCTAATGACTGGGCCATACCTGGAGGGTCAGGGAGGAACAGTGTGGTCATCAGCTCTGTACACCTCCTTTATCAATTGTACCTGGCAGCAATCAGAAACTGTTCTGGGCTTGGTCTCTGATAATAAGCCAGAGCATGACATATATGACAGAAATAGTGGAGCAACTAAGGTCTACTTTAGTGATCATAATATATTCAGATATGAATTTTTCCTCCGGGTATATGTGAAAATAGAATCTCAGAAGTTAATGTAACTTCTTCCCCACCCCATATCTCCCCCCACCCTCTTTTTTCTTCTTTTAAGACTGATTTGGAGAATCTAATATATGGAATAATTTTCAGGAAGTGAAATGATATCAACAGCAGTGCAGAAAATCGACCATTATGAAGTAGCAGAAAAAAAAAGTATGAAGTTCTGTATCTAATTGGTAGATATAGAGGATAGATACCAACTATATTCATCCCAGTAAAAAGTATCAAAAATAGGACAAGAGACAAGGATGTGGTTAAGCAAAGATAATAAGGAGGAGCAGAAGGCATTTGAAAAGTTCAAAGGATATGTTAAGTGGGAGGAATGGGCAGATTATATGTGTAGATAAAGCAAGTAAGAAATAATTGGAGTGAAAATGAACACTGAACATGAAACAGGCCAAGACATCTCAACCCCACAGGGTTTTAAGATATTTACACAATAGTCAACTGGGAAAAAGGCAGTCTTTGTAATCTTGATAATGAATTAAATTTTATATAATGTATCAGCACCACAAAACATTCTGCTCCTCATTCCAGTACCTTATTCAAAGTCTGCTGGAGTTGGTGGCAGTCTTTCAGTAGCTTTTCAATGATTAGATCAAGTTCTATTAAAAGTATATATCAGGTAGGTTGAACATTCATAACCTAGGAATTTAGGCTCAAATCCTCAGCAGGCAGCTAGGCACCTCAGACCCACCTGCTCTTGGTCTCTGAAATGTCTTTGAATATCCTATCAATTTGTTTTTAAAACAGGTTTCACCTCCATTCAAAGATTTCTTTAATATATAATAAAATATAATATTTTAAAAAAATGCAAAAAATGATAAAAAGAAATGCAGTCTAATAAAAATCTTAATAAATTCATAATGAATTGAAAACTAAGAACACCTCCTATGAAATTATATAAAAAAATAGGTCAATAAAACTGTAATTCAAATATTAGCTATTTTCATATTGATTTTAAACCCCTCTGATTAGGGAAGAAAAATAAAGGCTTACAAGAATTTTACAATATGGAAAAAAATAGTCTAAGATATTTTCAGCAGGATAGTTGCAAGTAGAAATATCCTCATCAGCAGTGATAGTCACCTGGCAATTTCATTTGGCCAGACCCTTCCCGTGGTGCATTTGTCCACTAAAATGAAAGATCAAACTGCGAGCAGAGCAGTAGTTTCTCAGTGTGGCGCAAGGCGAGTGAATAGAGACAGGCATTCACAACAAGTCAAAGTAGGACAGACCTATTATGTTCATTGCTTGTGGTGTTAAAAACCATTCCTCAATTCAGGTGCAGAAAACACGGTAATTTGTTCAGTTCTTAGGCTACGTATAAACACAGAACTGTAGATTCCTGTGGAGCACCACTGGTGACCAGACACCAGCTGGATGTAATTCCATTCACCAGGATGTAATTCCATTCACCACCACTCCCGTGGCTCAGCTATCAGCCAGATTTTTACCCAGTGAAGATTGCACTCCCCCAAGCGAGGAGCAGCCAGTGTCTCCAGGAGAATAAATGCTGTGGGAAATGGTACCAAAGGCTTTACTGAAGTCTACATAGATATGTCCACAGTTTTTCCTTCATCCTCTAAGCAGGTCACCCTTTCATAGAAGGAGATGAGGCTGGTCAAGCAGGACCTGCTTTTCATAAACCTTTACTGGCATAATTGTGTAGTGAGAGGAATGACAGACTATGAAGACAACATACTGCATCTACTAAGCTTCTACAGAACAGGTTTTCTTTTTGGTATTATGTAATTTTTTATTCAAAGGCATGATAGGGTAAAGAGAAGAACAGCTTTACCCATGCCCATGTAATGATATGTTAACTTTTTCTGTTTCCTTCATCACCAGACCACCTTTCTCTCATGCGTCTGTTAATTCTTGTTCCCCACCACAAGATATGTAATGTCTGTAGAGTTACTGATGAAATCAAAGCAAAATATTCAGCATTATGTGACTCTTCTCGACTCAGAATTCTGTCTCATTAGTGAACTGCATTGCCATACTGAGGTTAGTAAATAGTATTAACTCTAATTTAATGGTTGAGAGAGTGAGGCAAATGTTAAGAGTAGTTTGTTTCACAACTAGAGTGTGAATCAGAAGTTGAGCAGGATAGAGTACAGATATTTTGTTTCCCTGGTACCCTACAGTTTCTTCTCCCTCTGTTTTCAATACTAAACATGACACTTTGTCATATGAATTAAAATAATACAGACTCCTCTCTTAAAAACTTTGAGTGGTTGTTTTTTGGTTTTGTTTTTTTGTTTGTTTGTTTTTTTTCCATTTGTTTGTTTGCTTTTAAGTTTGTTTTCTAGCAGTGTACCATGACTTAGCAAATCAGTTCCGAAAGAAAAGGGGTGAGGGGGAGTAAAAATCAGTAAGTATATTTTATTAATTGGGTCAGGTCATCTACCTGTCAGCAAAAGGGGAAGACGTTCATTTGGCATATTGCTGCTGAGCATGCTTTCTATTTCATCCCAGTGCACACCTCAGCTCTACCCAGCACTTAATAAGCATTATATTTAGTGCCTTAAAAAAAAAAAGAAATGATTGAATTATTGCTCTTTTTATGGTTCTGTAAAGCCTTTAATAATTTGAGGGCAGCAGTTTCATCTTACCTGCCTGGCCAGTCCTCAGTGAGTGGTTAAATTATTCATATAGGTTTAACATATCTGTGTTTACTGTGACCAGATCATGGTGTCTTTATTTTGGAATCTGCAAACCAAGTAAGTGCATGTATCTAGTGGTTTCTGGACATGAGTGGGCTGCATTGGGGATGGCAATGAGGCGAAAATCAGCAAGCCCTTAGGTAAAAAGTTCTTCCCCATAGGAAAAAAAAAAAAAAAGAATAAATAAACTCCACAGAAAACGTATGCAAAGAGAGTATTTATACAAAATTCTTTTCAATAACTACCCAGACTGGCTTGGAGGACACTGAGGGAAGGAAAAAACTTGGAGGAGCTACTTTGAGGCAAAATTGCCAGAGCGTTTTCTTTCACTGCCAAGGCTGAAATTGGGAAAAGAACCATGGAAGTCAAAGTAAAGAGTCTCATCTAGGGTTGAGGCAGGATTTTGTATTTCTATAGGTACAGAAAGTAACAGTGAAATCATTTAGTTAAATGTGCAGCAGCTTACTTAAAACCTTGTTCTTTCCTTCACATGTAGAGAAAATTGGTTAATTTATATTGTCAATATTAGTCACTTATATTAGTCAGAAGACAAGTAAACTTCTAGGATAAAACAACTTTGTCCCATGATGTCATCACGTGTGATTCCATTTGTTTTTATGTGAGATCTACCCATACATCCTTAAAACCACAGTGCTGTTTCAAAAAGTCAATAAGGAGACTACTTTGAGCTACGGAACCCATTTTAGCATTCTTTATGTGCAACTTTAATGAATTTACAGTAAATAGCTTGTGGAAATAAGTGCTTGAAAAAAAAATCCTATGTCTTTATGGTTATCAGCTTAATAAGTTCAGAAGTACCTGGGTAACTAAAAGATTATTTTGCAGCAAAGGAGTCTCTAATTTCCTGGTGAAAATTTACAACAGGTTAATAAATTTCTTCTCTTGTTTTATGCTGCTTTCTGGACCCGGTAGATTGTCCTTTTTGTGTTTCTGGGGTGACAGGAGGGGATAGAAATAGGAAAAAAAAAGGAAAAAAAAAATTGTCTGTTCTGTTGAGAAAGGAGGAATGCTTAAAAATAGAAATACAAACTTAAAATGCATTTTATTACAGCACACAGAGATTTTAGACTGTCAGCACTTGTTACTTTCTACAGCAGACACAGATCTGGAAGTTTTCATCATTTTTTTTGTTTGTTTCGTTGCTTGCTTTTTTTTTCATCCATGGTTTTGGGGTTTTTTTGAGTGTGAGGAGCATCATGTAAAAAAAAAGATAAACCAAAGAAACGGATGGCATCCTAGTCCTCAGCAGAGTATTTTTAAATGTTTCCTGTTCCAGGAATTATCTTCACATCTGTCATGCTTTGCAATTTCCTTCTCTCTCTTTTATTGTTGATAACTAGTCTCTTTCCATAAAATTCATCTATCCTCACTGGAAAATCCTCTTTCTTTTGTTATTCTAGTTGTTCTTTCCTTCTGTGAAGATTACACACAATCTCAACTGACATAATGTGTTTTAAGTAGCTGAATGTTGGGATTATTACAGAATTTTTACAGTCTTAAATTATGTCAGACACTAATTTCAGTAAGAGGGTCCTACCATGCAGGTACTGGTACAAAAAAAGACACTCAATGACCTGTGTTATTAAAGTCTGATTCACTGTAGGATTTCTTCAATCACTTCCCCATCAAAAATTCCGAAGACTTATAAAAAGACAAAATTGTAGTCAAGCTGCAGTAAATCAGGTCCTTATACAAACTAACCTTTAATTTAAGGTATACCAAAGAAATGAAGAGTTGTGTCTCGGGCCAGGGAGAATGTTTCATGATCATTCATTGCTTAGACAAACAGCAAAGAAGGGAAGCATCTGGGAAAGGCACATTGACTAAGAGCAAAGGACATAACCCACTTCATATCTACGCATGGCAAATCAATTTAATGTCTTTCATTACTGCTGGAAAACGGAAACTTACATGTGAACAATAAACTTTAATCTGGTTGACAACAGTTTAAAAAATGCACTGAAAGCAAGTTTCAGCTGCATGACATACTTTATGACACTTATTAAAAAGACATACTTGTAAGTCAATTAACCTGCCCAATGGTACATTTTAACTTGTTTTCTATTAGGAAAGGCAGCAAAAGGGCAAAGTTTTTCATTTGGGAAAGTTCTAAGTTGATTTCTTTTTCCTCTTTAAGTGAAGGACATTGCTGGTGTCATCACTCCTAACCAGTCCAATATGAAATATAAGCCATTGGTGCCCACCAACCCATATTGTCATAGGTAACGGTTGCTTATTCCCTAAAACTTTATAGTCATTGCAGTTTGCTATGGTAATTCATTAATTACAGTAATGATGACACCACAGGATGAGGCAGTTAACAAGACACATCTATCTGGATATTACAGAGAGCATCATTTGCACCCAACAATATATAAGGTCGTAAAAGTATTTTAACCAAGCTTCTCTCATCCCAAAACTTTCCCAAATGTTTGGGTGTTCTTGTTATTGTTCCATTTTCCATCCCCCTCCGTCTCATTAAAGTTTGTGCTATTAAAATATAAGCATACACACACACAGACACAGTCTGTTGTACGTAAAAATTATTATGTATCTATAAATAAATAATCTATAAATTCTCTCTATAAAAATGTATAAATATATATAATGTGTATCATTTATATGTATACACAGATATATTATAAATATGCTTCATTTATGTGTGACGTGTGCACGTATATATATACATAAGTACAAAAGTATACATAAGGACCTTGTCTGGATCTTTAGAAAAATTAATTAATTGTTATTGATTTTTGGTGGTTTAGCTTTACAAGAACATATGTTTTGGAAAGGCACAAATGGAAGGAAGGAAAGAACTAAGATTTTGTCCTTTGGGAAAGTATACTGGATTACACCTTTGTTTCTGGCTATAAGAAGTTTTGTCACCAAACAGGGCTTAAATATCGAAGTGACAATGGATCATGTAGAACAATGTAAATGTAGGAAGGATGGGATCTTTTGTCCATAGTACTGTGGTTTCAACAGAAGAGATACAAAAAGAAAAAGCTATATAAATGGTATGTCTAGTTACATTCTGATGGATTTAGCTTGCAATGACTAGTTCAATCTGGATTCAGAGGCACACTTTTGCTCTGAATGCTGCCTAACTTGAATAATTTTAAGTCCCCTGCCTACTTTTCCTGCTTTTAAAATCATGAAGGCAAAACTGAAACTGGTTGATCTAGTTGGAGTCTGACAACTAAGAACAGTGAAATTCTGTTCAGTTTTGTCTCATTCATGTGTCAGACCTGGTTCACCGACAGTTTCAAGTTCAGTGACACTGGATGTGTTAGTTCCTTGAAGTTTACCAAAGTCATTTTCATCTGCAAACTTCTTAAAATTCTTGAAAGGCTTGCAAATGTTCTAATTTGGTTATGATTCAAAGGACACTTTTTTCTTATGAGATATTTGATAATTTTACATCATGTCTTTGCTTAGTTTTGGAAGTGTTGAACTGGAACAGCAGCTGTATTTTAATTTCTGTAATAAATATCAGAGGGCAATTGAGCAGTTTAGAAATATAGATATACACATATTAAACCGGATACTGAGCTATCCCTGAACCGTTATTATTTTTGTATCAGGGTTTTGTTTCTTTGCTTTAATTGCATGTGAAGTTCTTAATCAAATGAAATTCGTACAAATGTTTAGAACGTTTCTATCGCCTAATGGTAATGGCTTGTTGTGTAACTTCATATATTAACATTCTTCTTTAGACCTCGGAATCCCTAGAATACTTTAGAAACATGGCTGTTTTCATTATGAATTTCAGTTTGGGTATATAACCTTCATCTAACATCACTGCTCAAGAGTGGAAATGAACTGGGCTTGAAGGAATATTTGGTTTGTGGTCACATTATTTAACTGCTGGATCCTGCCAAGTTGTGATGAGTGCTAGAGCAAATGCTGTGGTGTGTGCACAACTGTAATATCGCTCTGTGCTTAGTCCAGCTGTAACCCTAAATATCTCCTGCCTCAGGAGCAAGGAGGCAATCTGATGGGTAAGTCACCAGGGAAACCTCAAGTAGAGACCTTCTTTAGTAAGAATTAATGTAACAGGATATTTAGACAGCTAAGACAGAGTTAGTACTGCTTTCTAGAGGAAGTAAGATCAGTAAAGTTATAGTGGAACTATCCTGGATTCTTCTGGAACATCGATTCTCTGATTTCGGGGGTGGCCATAAAGAACAAGTGGAAAGGGATGCATTGTTGTATAAATATTTAAAAGCTACTGTGGGAATTATAATGGTTTTCAGAGTGTGGCTTTCTTGGATGAGTTTATTGCTAAATGTATATTTTTAGTGTCTGTATTTATATGCACGTGTGCATATTTTTGCATACATATGCAGAAAATAAGCTTGAAAAATCCATAAGAACAGAGGAAGGTCTTTGAGCGTTTCATAGCAGTGTTTCTTCAAATATCAAGAACCAAGCAAAAAAGAAAGGAGACAGGTAGTCACTGAATAGATAGCTAACCTATAGTGGAGAAATGTGGGGGGAAAATGAAGAAAAAACCACAAAAACCTTTTAAAATGCATACAAAGCAAGTCTCAGAAGGACCTACAAACTCAAATGCTCTCAAGAGGGTTTGGGAGGGAAAAGTGCTTTCAGCAACTGTTTTTTATCTTCAAGTTTTTCACTTTATCTCACTTTCTCGAAGGCTGGAAGTTGACCCCAAGAGGGTCATGGAATCTGATTTATTGAACTATGTTTAAATCAAAAAAGTCAGTTTCTCAAAGCTGTGCTGGAAGTTGGTGGTAATGTTTCTTGAACTTCCCTACCTTCCTCTTCCTTCCTCCTTCATGTTTGTTTAGAGTGAGAAAGACTCTGATATCAGAAGGCCAAGAACATAAAAGATATCATAATCATAAGGGTTGCGTTCCAGTAATTTTCCAATTACAGCGTGAACCGAGTTATGCTTTTCCCCCCCTTTTTTCCTTTGTTTCTCTTTTTTTTTTTTAAGTGAATAAAATTTAATTTCTTTCAGTGAATGATCATTCAGTGAATGATCAGATCTTTGTTTTAATTCTATAGGCACTGATATCTGAGTCTAAACTTCATATTTTTTCTTTAATATTTCAAAATCTCAAAATATCTGAGAAAAATGTGCGTGACGTCACAAATGACCAAGAAAAATCAAGGCAACTAGAATGTATTAAACTAATCAAAGTTAATTTTACATTAAGATAAACAAGATAATTTATTCAGTATTTTGACCACTGACTATGAGGGGATGGGGAATTTTATCATTGCTTCCAAATTAAGAATGTACATTGGTTAGAGCGAACTAGAATCATAGAGTTGATTAATTTGCCCTGATTAACTTTCTTTTAGCATTCCCATTAAAATTTAGAAAAAGGGAATGTTTTTGTTTGTTATAGAAGACCAGAAGTGACTTGGGTTGGTGGGGAAGATATAATTTCTGTTAAATTTTAGCAATTTAAATTGAAAACTTGTATTACAATCTCCTAAACTTCACAGCTGCCTATTTACGGCCTGGACTGAGCCTCTTACTTTATAAGGTGGAAGTTCAACACTGAGTTGAGGCTGGATTATACTTAATTTTAATCATCACAGGTGGGCATGATGCAATTAACCCAAATAATTTGCATTGAATAAATCTGTCTTAAATTCCACCACAGCTCCTCAATACAATAGATATTGTACCATAATCTGAAGTGTGATTCTGAGCTTGTAAACCAAGATGCTGCTCCCAAACATGCATTTGGGGTGCCTGACAATGAAACGAGTTTGAAAAACCTGTTCGGCTTACTCCATCTGACATTTGCATCATTGTTCTAAGGACTTGAAATGATTTCAGCATAAATCCCAGGAATGATCTTGCCATATTTCCATGTGGCATAGGAGCTTGTCTGGATTATTCTTAACGTCTATATCAAAATAATCAACAACAGAAAATGATATTTATCTGGAAATGAACAAGAACCCTTTGGGGTAGAGCTCATAACATAACACAAGTGACTATAATTTTTTTTATTGTAGAAGTAGATTAAAAATACAAACAAGTCTCAAAGGCTAGAAAAATTACAGATATAGAAGAGAAAAGATAATGTAGTATTGTGATTCTTCTCCTGCCAAACTGTGCTAACAGGTCTTTCATTGTGTTAATGCATCATTGTAAAAATGGTGTAGGTACAGTTATTTTAAATTAAACATGTATATATACGTAAGTATGTCACGCTTCCGTGACAGACGGTTGCTACTTTGTAAATATTTTGTAAATAATAATTATTGTTAATAAAGCAGGCTAGGATTGTGTTTTATCGTAGGGGTTTGGAGATTTTTAAGAGTGGTGTTGGTATTTGAAATTCTCTGACTTTAATGTTGAAAGGGATGCTTCCAGTAGCATCATATGATCCCTTGTGAGCCACAGGTTAAGTCAATTTTTGTATTACAGCTTTTAGAAAAACATTAAAGTCTTTGCATAAAGAGTTAAAGCAACACAGACTCTAGCATGCTGGTAAACCTAACATTTGAATAGTCATCCTTAACTCCCTTTCTGTCCTTCCATTCCCATTTCCAACCCAAAATTTGAAGTTTCAGCTTTCAACAACTTAGTCATGGTTATTCTTTTGTTTGGTTTTGTTGTTTCCGTGGTGGTTTGGTTTTTCTTAAATTCCCACTTACAGATTGCAATCGAGTCAAGTCCTTAATTTAATAAAGCAAATAGACTGCACTACTCTATTTTCTCATCATAAATAAAGTTCTAAAAACCTCAGATCATGTGGTAGCCATAAGATCATAGAAAAAATTCAAACCCAGTAGAAAAATTAATTTTTCTTGTCCCACATCCTACATTAATAATTTCCTTATCTTTTATCTAGTTGTTTCTATATTTAGTATAGCAGCCTACACTATGGCAAACATTGTCTAGAAAAGTCTGTGGTGTTAAATTAAAGCCACCAGGAAAAACTACCATTCCCTTTGGCAGCTTGTTCTAACATTTCTTTTATCTAGGCTTGTTAAAACTGTGAGCCTGATTTATCACTTGGATTTAATTTAGTGTTCAGACATTGACTGTTACCTTTCTCTGTTCAATGAAACAAATTTTCAAATTTCTAGTATTTTCTCCTCTTTACATTTACATTTTCTATTTAAAAACATTTCTTCCAGTCCTTAGGTCATTTTTTTGTGAATCTTCTCTACACTTAAGCCTAAATGCCCAGTGTGGATACTACCACTCTGTGTAATATGCCACAGCCTTTCTTCCCAAAGCAGTGCCTGCCCTACTCTGTAAAAACAACCTTGTCTCTTTGCAGGGAAGCACGGCATGGGAGCACTGAGTGGTGTTTCTTTGCTTGTTAATTTTGTGACTGGTATGATACTGCTGCCTCCCTCAGATTCTGCTTCTCTTTTTCTGTACCTGTGGCTTGAAGGGGCATTTCTGAAAAAAACCCAAGAGCTTTCTCTTTTTTTACTTAATTAAGATACTTTTTTTTTTTTTAATAGACTCAGTTTATTTTCTTTTATTTGTTAACCAGTTGTTTTTTCATTTAGCAAATATTTTGTTGATATCTCGCACTCCTAACTTTTTCAGTGGAATCTAGGTTTGTGCCCTTTCCACATATATTATGAAGAATGATTTAGAGAATGATTAATAACTACCATATTGGTGTGCCATAATAAAACAAGAAGGGTTTATTGAAGTTTCATTCTGAGCCAGAGAAGAACGAGGATTGAGAAGGACAAAATTGCTCCTGTGGATAATTTTCTTCAGGATGTTGTAGAAAAGGACATGTCTCAGGGAGAATTTAAATATCTTATTATCTCATGGGTAGTATAAACAGTCTTATAAATAAGTACGGGGAAAAAAAGAAGAGGTCATTAAAAGAAAAAGGTGCTGAAATAAGTAATAATGAAATTACCTTCAAAATCAGGATTATAGAACATAATTCAATAGTCCCACATGTAACTTTAATGTGGGTCAGGGAAATGGCTAAAGCATAGATTGCTTTCACCTCATCTGACCATAGAAAGAGAGGGTCTGACACATAATGTGGTTTATTCACCACATTCTTAAATTCAGACTATAATATCTGTAATCATCCTGGTAATAAATAGCCGTACAACAAGTCCCTTTTGTCAGAAATGCATCACTGAGTGTGCAATAACATGAAATTTCCCACCTTACACAAAAGCCCCGTTGTCTATGGTACAACAGCACTGTATGTTTCAGTCTGTTTCAATAGGAATTGCTATTCCTGTTGTGCTGGTTGTCACTTTTGAGCAGTGCATTTTAAAATCATAACCGCAGACAAGCCCCACAGACACCGTTAAGTAAGAAGTCTCACAAAGCTGTCCAGGGCTTTCTAATGCAAAGCGTAGGGCATTGCTGTGAAAGGCTGAATGTCATCTCCTTTCAAGGAAGGAACAAGAGAGCTCTGAACCGGTAATATCCAAGCGTTAAGAGTAAATCTGAAGCCCAGTGACATCAAAGGAGAAACCTCATGGATTTCATGGGGCCCTGGATTGGATACTTACCACATTCAGCAAAGCACTTAACACATATGCAGATGGTCCTCATTCTCCAAATCGTTTAAGGACACACTGAACTTTCAGTAAGTGCTTACAGCTCTGTTGAAGTCAATTTAAGCATATTTTAAAGTGGTTTGTTGAACTGGGAGGAAATGATGAATCTGGACCTCAGTGAGTTCTATGGAAATGCATGATGTATTTAAATTTAACATATTTATGTAGTAAACTCTCAAATTTCTCCACTGAGTCCAACTGAAAAATGAATAATACATAACCTCTGGCCCTGTGCTTGCTTTGAGCTAGAAAGGCCAAGCAGCCCAGAAGCTAAATGGTTACCTATTTTTATGCCAGTCTTTTCCTCAAATCCCAGCAGGAAGTTTCTACTTAATGGAGAGACTAAACTTCTGTGTTCAGCTTTCTATTCATTCCTTGCCAAGATTGTGGAAAACAGCAAGAAGAGCTTCAGAGGGGGAAGAAAAATTAATAAATTTGTTAATTTTATTTGCACCATTTCTGACTAGTTCAATTCATATGCCCTCAGATTATGATTGCCTTCATATAAATTGGACTCAGAAGTCGACAACTTTCATAAACTCTCTGTCAATGAGAAATACCAGTTATGCATAAAATTTAGTGCTTAATACAGTTTTTATTTTATTGCTAAAGGTTTCTGTGTAGCTGAGATGATTTAAACAGTCAGTAAGCTTCAAGGCAAAGTGCATAGTAAAATCAAGGAACAATGTCTTGCTCTTCTCTGTAGCTCTTAACTTTGCCAAGACATGTATTTCTTCCAACTTGTGTTTTTGTTACAGGAACTCGATTCACTGAAGAAAGAAAAAAAAAAAAAAACAAACGAACAAAACAGAAGACCTAAAATTTGGCATAAACTTTTTAAAATGAAGATTTCTATTTAATTCAAATATGTCTGCAAGGAAAAAATAATCACGCAATATTTTCACTGGAATGAGATTTATGGGGCACTTCAGACAACTACCTGCACGTTGAAATGCACTCAGTTCTGTGAGTGATCTCCAGAGCTTCAGGTTTGTTTCCAACCATTTTGTGCCTTATGTTGCTAAATTCTATAACTCTGCTTGCCAGGCAGCATTTAGCAAAGCAAATGAGATGGATTTATCTTTTCTGACAATATCCAGGGTTTCTGCTACTGTTGTTAAAGCCTTAATACTGTAAACACTGATGTATCAGATTTACTTATATAAGTCAAATAGGATGACTCACAAGAACGAAACAGTATAGCTAAGTATTAGGTGCATAGCTATAGGCATAAATTGCTGTCTTGCTCTATGGTACCCAATTTTACAGACAAGACAGAAAACTGCTTCTCCAAATATGCACTTGTAGGTACTTTCAGTCTCACTGTTGTCAGAGGCAGCAAAAATATCATGCTGAACAAGGTGCAAATGATACCATAAAGTAATTGATATTATTAAAAATGGCTTTATTTTCATTGTGAGATTCAGCATATCTGTAAGTTAATGTAACTCAAGGAAGTGAATACCTGAAAGAAGTAGTACTGAAGGGAATATCTTTCTTCAGGTCAGAATCTGGATAAGCAGGAAAACCTATATGGGCACACTGCAATTAAGGATTTTTTATTACTACTAAATGTTCTTCATAAAGTGTAAAAAAAAAAAAAGGCAACGAATTTGTGCCATTTTGTGAACTATTTTTTCCTCAACCGTGGCAGGAAGCCAGATGAAAAACAGTTAGAAAAGAAGGTGGCTCTGGCAAAAGTTTTGCAGACATGTAGCATGAGAGAGGATAATTTCAGAGGCATGACTATTTTTGTCATTTTAATAGAGTTACTGGTCCTGTATTAACAGAAAGTGACTCTTAGAGATATTTACCATAGTTACCTGTCATCTGTATGTGCTAATATCTAGGGTGTGGGAGATTTTCACTAAAGGCAAGTTTCAGGGCTGGCCTGAAGCTATATGATGGATTTTGCAAGCATTTAGACAGAGACCCTTGAGAGCTATATAAAATCTTGAACATAGACCTACTTTCAGGCTTTCTCCCACTTGAGTAGCCCTTGCACACACCAGATTTGTTATGATCATGAATGCTCACAGCTGAATACTGGTGTTGTTCATTTAAGACTTCTCTGAGCAGTCTATCGTGTTGCAGACTGTGACACCACTACACTCTCTGTAGCCCCAACTAAAATATAAAAGTGAGAATCCTAATATCAGGAGATATTACCCAAGACAAACTGTTACCAAATACCAAATATCGTATCAGTAAAAAATAAAATTTTTACTGGAGAAAAATCACATTTAACAGATATGGTTCTATTTTGAAAGCAGTGGTTGGAATGCATTTTACCTCTACACAGCTGCATAAATGAAAATAATGGTAATGTATCTCCAAGATTTTTATGTCTGTTAATCCTGGGTAGCAATGACACAATTTAATCTAAGTTATAAAATATTCATATTTTTCTATATGTTTTTCTATATGCATATATATGCAGAAATGAACATGGGGATGTAAATACATACCTGTGATTATGGTAAAGATACATTACTTTTCATTTTTAGATTACAAAATGCTAAAGAAAAAGGTAAGAGTGAGTCCTGCTGTTTTACACCTGTTTTACTCCTGTTTTACAGGAATAAAAGAAGATGTGAAACAAGTTACATAGTCAACAACTTCTTAAATTGGGGAAAAAAAAGTACCAAAGCCTTGTTTCCTGGTTGCAGGCTCCTTCTGTCTACTTGGAACCACTGTTTCTCCTAATTCAATCCCAGCTATTGAGTGTATGAGAAAAGCATGAAAAAATTGTCTCAATTGTTAACTCCACTGTTCTGATTGAAAAATAAAAAGAGCAATAACAACCACAAAAAAACCTCCAAACAAACAAATAACAACAATAACAACAAAACACCACACTGTAAAACAAAGGCTAATATCAGCCAAAAGACTAGAGCATTGGTCGTAGGTCTCGCAGGCATTTGTACCAAGTCTTCTCTTCTCCTCCTTACTCCTCGATAATTAACCGTCATTTCTGCACTTCCTCATCTTCTTCGTATTGATCTTTCATCATATAATGGGTGCAAACAGCAAGAGGAAGGCTTAATAACAAACATTAAAATGAATAAATAATTGCAGCCACAAATCTTCCTCAACGAACTGATTATTTGTTCAGTGACAATATTACAAGAAATTGGCTTTACATAATTTAAAAGGACACCAGCAGTAGGGATTTTTTTTAATAGCATTTTTCCTCTCTACACTCTCTGAAAAGGCAGTGAGGTGGGTGGCGGTGGTCTTCTCTTCAAAAGAGTACAAGGGTTTAACTTCCTAACCACTTTTCCAGCATCTTCATGATAATCAGTAAATTTCTGAGGAGGTAAGAATGACTTATCAGTGATCAGGAGTGAATCACCTTTCTTGGAGATCTGAAAGAGCATTGACCCAAGGTGTTTGTGTGCCTGATTTTCCTGTCTTGAGCTTGGGAGCTCTAACTAGACCACTGAAGGCAGACAAAATGAAAAGACTGAAGACCCGACCTTGGCAGAAGAGACCTTGGATGAGGAGAAAATTTCCCATGTGGGATGAGGAGAAAACTTCCCTTGTCGTATGAGCTGAATTCATCTTCTCTCCTTCTCTCCGAGCAGCACTGTTGCTGTGGCATCCTCACAGCCACGTGATGGCATAGGAACAGAAGCAGTGTTTGGACTCCTACAAAGTCAAGAAACCTGCTACTTCTTCCTCTACAGGACAGAGCTCAAACCTGTGCCCTGGCCCTTGCTTAGGCACATCCTTAGTCCTGTCCTTATTAAGATAGTTGAGGTTCCTGTGGAAGTGACTCAAGGTTACTAAGAACAGTTCAATAATCCGTAGCTGACTTGAAATGCTGGTGAACATGAGGGAATGTCCACCTTCAGTAAGGGAATACTGGACCATGGTGGTATGACAGGTTCCAGTACAAGCTTGATACTATATTCTTAATTCAGAAATCCAATTTCATGCACTCACTCTTATCAGAGAGACTACAAGCATCAGCGTCATAGGGGTATCAGACTTTTATATTACCTCTGCCTCGAACAGTCTATGACCTTAGGGCGCACCTCAGTGTACATTTCAGAACTATCATGGATCTGCCTGACAAGAACACCTATCTGTGACATGTCCCAGACTTCTGAAACAAGAGGAATTACGAATACTGCCTTTTTTTAAGACAAAAGTTAGAATAGGACAGGTCAAATGTGCTTTATTCACTAACATACTTCTCATTCAGAAAGCTCTGTAACTAGATGTCTACACATTTTACAAGTAATGACCTGAAAACAGCACGATTTACAGGATGATATGCTGGCAGAAAGTTTTCTAACACCTCCCAGAAGTGCACTTTCCAGAAACCCACTGTACATAAACATAAAGGTCTGCAATCTGTCAGTTAATATTAATGTGGTCATTTGCTGGTAAGTTGTAATAACATGATGCACATGGGACTTGCTACATTGACCTTTTTGGTGGAAGTGATTCATTAAATGGTCACTCATTTAGACAGCAGTAACTATTTGCACAGCTATTAACATTTTAGAACTTAACTACGTATTTATTGCTTTCAAAAAGAAATTTTTTACCAAGGTTAGCTGAAGACCAGATTTTTCATTATTCAGTAAAGAAAAGAATTTAAAATACAGAAGCATCCATTACAAAGGGGTGGGACATTTATATAAAATGTCTAACTTCAGATTAGTCTAAATGTCCGAGCTATTATCTGTGTGCTTTTGAGCCCAGAACTACAAATCATTGCTTTCACTGTCAAAGGCTAAAAAAACCCCTTTCTTTCTTTCCTGAGCTGTTTTTATCTCCTTCAATCCAACACTGTTTAAAGAGTACAGAGAAAACATGGAAAGTGGTAAAAGCTGTTAAATCACTAATAATACACCCCTAAACCAAAAGCCATCAACTTCAATAGCTACCTGCTTATGTCACCAACTTTACCTGACTCCTGCTAATCTGGATTTAAAATTTACTCCAACTAAAATAAAACATAGATACAGAAATTCCTATGCAAATTTATTTTAGCAAATTCCTAACACAAACAAAGTAATTTTTCTTGATGTCTTGATGGGTGCCAGGCACCTTCTCTTTCAGTTTACTTTTAAAATTTCTCAGAAGTGTCCCAGAGGCAAAAGCTCTGAGCTGGTAGATATTCACACTCAGCTGCTGTTCTTTCTCTACTCCCTTGGCTTTCTGGTCATAGGTCAGAGCAGCAGGGTTGTTAGTCTCATCTACACTCGTTTTAACTCCCTCTGCCATAAAGTGGTGGGATGGTCTTTCTATTTTGTGAAAAATTTAGAAACTTAAGTGAAATAGAGAATATATTTTGGTCCTAAGGTGTGTGGGAGCATCAGTGATGACTGTAGCAAGATTTCGGTCTGGGCAGCGATCAAGTGGAATTAAGTACATGGGTGTGGGGGAATAACATCCTCTTTCATTTAATGATTTTTGTTCCACATTTGTAGATATGTGACCACGGGTCAGTCACAAAACACAACGGCCCTTTGGGCCTTGCGTGGCACAAACCTAAGCATATTTTTGTCTTCTTTTAAGTTTCAATGTATCCAGGAAGTTAATAAGCCTGAAACGCGTAATGAGAACCTATAAATAGCCTTACCATTCAATCAGCAGCAGTATCCTTCAAGAAGAGTGGCATCTTTTCAAATTTCCCAATGTGGTGCCTCCAGAGATGGTGTGATGAGGCATGCCATACATGGCCAGCCATCAAATATTGAGAGCAACCGTAGGAGTGACAAGATCGTTCAGCTGAACAGTTACAGTCAGTCTGGCTAGCAAGGGATCCTTCTTTGCTTCCCAATGAACTGTTACAGGGCTTGCATTTTTGCAAGTCTCTTCAGTGTCTCCTCTGTTTGCAAAAAGCATTAAAGCAAATCTAGAAAAACACAACTCCACCGGGAAATGGAGCAGCCATGCAAAATCCTAACAACCCTAAACACTCCAAACTAGGCTGTTGTTTCATAACATGTTGATCACAGCAAGTCTGAATGGCATGTGCATGTGCTGTAGATAGATGGTACATTTACTTATAAATGAAGTGGGGAAAACAGTCGGGGGAAAATCAGCCGTTAGCTTGGCCCATGGGAGAACAGAGTTCAAGTTCTGATTTAACCACACAAACATCCATAGACTAATGTGACAGTTTACTCACTCATACCTCACTTTGCTTTTGCAAAATGACTGTGGTAGTTGCCTTTCCATATCATTATTAAAAGAAAACAATCCCTTTTGTTAGCTTTCATTCACTGTAAGACACTTAGTGATTTGCAAACCTATAGATTGACACTTCAACCCAAAAACAACTGTAAATAACTAAACCTTAATTATAAAATACATATGCAAAAGGATTCAAGACTATGGTAACAGACAGCCCACAAGTTATTTGTACTATTATGCCAGCATAAAAGAAAATAACAATTAGCAATCGAAATAAATACAATATAGTTCTTGCATAAGACAAATTTACCATATGAATTCTTCAGTGTTCTCACAACTCTTGCTTTGCCTTCCTCTTTTTTTTTAGCATTTAGCAGCATTATTTCATGAGTACTTTACACTATGTTCAGTATTAATGGCATAATTAGCTGTGGAAAATATTTAGTTGTCGCCTTGTATTTATTTATGTTCCTGGGATCATGTAAAGTTCTGCTACATTAAAATTTAATTTGAAAGAAAAAGAATTTTATTCATTTTTCAGTGTAATGACCATTTCTGCTTGGCTTATAGGAATGATAAAATATTGTTTGAACACATTTTTCCATTTGTTTTCAAAGCATTTATGTAAACTACTAAAGAAAACACTGCAATGCTTTGTTGGCTGACTATTTGACAAAAGAATTGTAGACACATATTTTATTCTCAGCATCTTGTCAGGAAATGTTCATAGTCCCATCCATTATTTAGCACTTAATTTGTTAATCAATTGATTGATTGATTGGGGGATATTTTACACTGGGATTAACATGCACACACACAAAAATCTTGTCTCTATGGTAAATTCAGGAAAATTGTATCAGAATGTAAAATGTTCTGGTGTTTACAGATGCAGATTGAATCTGTCATGGGTTGGCAACTACTGAAAATAATTCATTGCTTTGAACATAAATATTTTGGATCAAATCTCAGAACTCATTTGATTTGGTGTGATTATTCCTTCCATGTTCAAAAGAATGTGAGGCCATTCTGCAGGATGGAAAATATGTTTATTACATCATTTCTTCTGAAGAAATTATTTCCCAGTATAGAAGCAAAAGAAAGCTATTGTCAGCCTCAGAAGTTCAATGTTCTTCAGTGCCATGGTGTTTAAGGGCCTTAGACCTTTTCACCATATTTCCCCTCACAACAGTAGTTTAATGCTCTAGGAAGCCCTTTAATTGATAATTACTGGAAGCTGTACATATATATTCCTTTTATGGTGTTCATCACAGGCAGGGCTGTAGTCTGAGGCTTGTATTTCTTGGCAACAGTACTGCTTTAAGCAACTCCACATTTCCCTCCCTTTCCCTGAGTCGTGCAAGATGACCATTTGTGAGACTGCACTTTTGCTTATGGAAATGGGGCAGGCTGACCCTTGATTAGGTGGAATACGAGTGTTGTTATGATCCCTAACTGATGCATACTGTGGTCCTCCTGCCACCCAGAATTTAGAGACACTCATGTTCTCAGCCCTAGCTCTTAATGCTTTAAAGTCACTGCACTTCATACTCTGCTGCTGAGCCTCCTTCAAAAGTTAGTCTGGGTAAAACTCAGTGGAGCTGCTGAGGTCCCTTCTGAGTCCTAATCTGGATATATTCCACCCGATATATTCAACAGTGCAGTTCCAAGTCTGTAATACCAGAGATGGGGAATTGTATGATTTGCTCAGTGCTCTACTGTGCTACTAATTCTTTAAACTTGTAGCATTTTGACAATTATGACACCAGGGTTCTTGTGGGGTGTCCAAAATAAAATTACCTTTAACTTAACTTTGGCTTGAGCAAAGTGCTTTCATACAGAGCAAAATAGCTACGTTTATCTGACCAAAAATCCTTCATGCGGCTTTTGAACTAACACAACAACAAATATTAAGAAGGATGTTAAATGGTGCAATTGCATAACCTCATATCTTACTCATATGTTTTCTTCACTTTTTGATTTTGATAATATTGCAGTTTTGTGTTCCATGTTGCCTTTTGTGTTAGTGTGTGATTGTGCACAAAGGCAAGGACTCCCTTTTTGGTGAATAGAGAAAGAAGGACCTATTGTAAAACTGGGATGAAATCCAGCCATGATAGGCCAAATGTGATTGTAGATTTCCAACTGCCTTTCACTGTGTTCTGCACATAAGCATCCAAAAGTGGAGTCGAGTCTCTCATATTTGGATTTTTTAGTTTAGCAGGTTGTACATTGAGAATACTGGGACATGGACCAACGTGGGAGACAATCCAGAGCCTAAGAAAACTGTCACTGTGCTAACTGAACTGCCTGAATTAAATCTCAAACACCTCACCATTAGATGCTCAAGTGATTTCCACTTCCATCTGAATGTGTTCCAGATTTACCATGAGGCTTACCTTTTGGGTTTGGAAACACTTTTTCCCCTGTTGATTTGACTGTGGTAAAACATCTCACATACACAAGAACATATGCAAGTGAAAGAAAAAGAAATGGGCAGGAGAAGGGGGGGAGGTGATGGGGACCAACAACTTGTTTATCAGATTCAAGTTGAACCATCTGTTGTTAATGATTAGATCTTCAGCTTCCAATTTTCATTTGAATGTTATTGCTCATTTCTAGCTGGGTACCAAAACGTCACTTACCAGTGCACGTAGGATTCTAAATAAGAGACTATTTAGATTGGAAATCTGTTGGAGGAGGAAATTATGTTCCCTATTATACAGCAAAATACGTTTTCTGACACTGACACTTTCTGGTATTGTATTGTTGACTTTTTAAGGAAGGAGACTCAATGTCTGAGGCTGAAAAATGAACTCACTGGTGGTGCAAATTACATTTGGAGTAGAGGAGATTTGGTGAATATCACAGGTTCAGGTCCTGACCTTAGGCACAGTGGTGTAAAACAAGAAAAAACCTGAAGACATCAAGTATTTATTCCACATCTACAGCAAAGGGAAGGGACTCAACATCTGCCAGTGGAAGTTTAAGATGGTGCTTTCTGTGCCACACTGCTAGAAACGTATTTTAAAATAGCAATAACACCATTTGCACCTGCTTACACTTTTTTTTACTTGTTTTCACTATTTTAGCCCCTTCTAATTCCTTTTGTAAATATAGCAACACAATAGTAACTTTCAGGCTGGCTGGATGCTTGTTCTAGTGCAGAGAGTAGGAATGAACAAACCTCAAGGTACTTAAATCTCCAATAGCAAACCTGTGAATGGCTATCTGCAGATACTTCACAATGTAGAAGTAATAACTTTTTTTTTGTGTACAAAAAAAAGTCAATGTCACTGCAGTTTTATTGTCTATCGCTAGAACAGCTGACTATTTTACCATACTCTTTATACTACTAACATTTCCGAAAGGGAAAGATATACTGAGTTTTATTTAAAAAGAAAAAAAATTGTAAGACATTGTTTCTTAACATCATTTCATTGTGTAGCCCCTCTTTCTTTGATTGTCTATGAGCAATTAAAGATACTCATGAAATTATTTCAAAGATTTAAAATGAAAATATAAAGCATGAATACATATATTAATACAAACAACATAAAGAAAAAAACAACCCCAAATCAATGAAATAAAGAACAGTACAAAGTCTAGCCTCATTGTGAATCGATTGTATATAAAAATCATTGTGGCAGCTCAGCACAAGATGATCTATGTTTTTTGGCTTTGTTTCCTTCCTCTTTTTTTCTTTCTATTGTTTTTTTTTTTTTAATTCTCCAAAAAGAGGTTAGGTGGTCCTCTTGCCTTTATTTTTTTGTTTACCAAGTGACAATATGACTTATCAAAGGACACCCATAGCAGAAAATCCAAAAATATTATTTGGGTATTGAAAAATCCTTCAGCAATATGAGGCACTTCCTTGTCTTTTTAAGTTAAAACCAAGAAAATCTAGAAGTATCCTTCTCCAAAGCACCTAAATGACTTCTGTATACACACATAAATCATAGAGGTACTTTAGAGTCTAGATCCCACTGGGATCCTAAATGCTTATATGATTTATGAAAATAGGACGTATAAGGCTGTGTTACTTAGATAATTCAGAAAAAAATTGCTCCTAAAGGAAGAGCTGATCTGGTTGGTTTTTGCAGTTACTTTGTTTGTTTTGCAATCATATTTTACTTATGGAATCTCTGTGCTCTTATGCTTGAGGGCTGTGACAGAGCATTAATTTGCTATTTTTCACAGCTTGTATTAAGCCTATAGAATTTTTTCTATTGATTGCAGGTAATTAAATTGTATTTGTTTGCTTTCATCACTAATGTGGTTTGTATGGGAGTCTGACCATATCTATGGTGCATATAATAATCTTTTAACTGTGTTGTACCTCAGTTTTAGCATCAAAAAAATAGCAGAGAGAGCACTTGGTGGTTTGAACTAAAAACGTAGAAATACTTGTATTACCATGTTGAAAAGCTTAATAATTTGTATTCTATTTCTCTTATCATGCCCTGGAAAAGGAATGAGATGAAGTAATTTATTGTTGACTCAAATGTGCTTTCTGTATCTTGTATGCGGCAAGAAGAGACACATCACTGCAAACTGATTTAAGTGCTGTGTGTAAGTTAAAGGAATGCTATGCAAACCTAAGAAATGGAAATCCTTATGGTTTCTGTGCAGTAGAAGTAAGATGAATATTAGAATTATGACTGATATCCAGCTACATGATAAACCAATGAGCAGGATGTTTGCAGCCCATCAAAACAATAAAAATGGTCTATGAATGTCATCTATGATATTGGATATTGAACACTGTGTAGTCATGGAAGTATATAAATACAGTACTTAAAAAACATACACTTTGAACCAAAAATGTTATATTGGCAACAACCAGGCTTGAGTCCCCTTTAGTGTATGAACCGAGTAATTAATCCATTAAAAAGCAAACAATGGGTAGGTGTAGAGTAGAAGAATGATATGTAACAGGAGGATCCATTATGTGGTGTATGAGGAATTGACTAAATGAAGAGGAAGGCCATGTGGTCTCTAGATTCAGGCACTTGGAAAGTGCTTTTAGCTACAGCTTTGCAAGAATACTTGAGGGTATTCTGCACTTACCCTCCACCGGACAAGAGTGTGTTTGTCTAGTTCCTGAAAGAGAGAGTCTGAAAACAGACCCTGGAGCAGGTACTTGTAAGTCCCTGCACTTGTGTCATTAACTTGTGGAGTTCCATGGAGAACTTGAAGATCCAGGTATCTTGGGAATGAACGTGTAGACAACATGACCTGTGGGAAAAAACAACATAGCAAAAACTTCTGAATTTCCTTTTCTCCAAGTGTGTAAAAACATCAGCCAAAAATTTATCTATTTAAAGTTGGAATACTTTAAAAAATTCATCTGCTGACAGTGGCATTTTAGCTGAAACAATAGAAACCAGTGTTTTTCATTTAGAACCTGAGTTCTGTTTCAATAGCTGGTGAGCATTGCTAGTAGACCAACACTGTGTGGATTGCAAACCACTGAGCAGTGTGGTGTCATCTTATCTCCTTGTCCTTTCTCTAAAGGATAATTTTAAGGATCTAAATGTTCAGTAAGACGTACCTATCTTTGACAAAAAGAAATTTTAACAGAGAAGCATTCAATTTCTACAGAAGACCTTATTTGTGGTTCTGCTCAAATTTTCACCCCTCAGTGCATGGTGCATGAATGTAAGTGTGATGGTTGCCATCAGGGCCACCAAACTGCTGCTTCAGTGCACGTGAAGCATCACGGTCTCCAATCAAATGCATAACCAGTTCTGTGCTCTGGAGCCAGAACTAAATAGCTGGGGTCTAAAATGCACCTGTGTCGTCTGCGAACTGGGAAGAACTGTATTGTACAATTGTGTTTCATTCTACACATTTCTCATCACTGAGTTACACTTGGTTTCACAAGAATAAAGTTTGTTTGTAGAATCTGTTTTGGGGAAATATCAGAGACATATACCCTCAGACTCTACCATCTTTGGGACCTAGACAGCATTTTTCCCCCACTGTTGTTTTCAGAGCAAATGAAAAATGAAGACATTTAGAGAATTTTGACTGTTTTTTGAAATACTCAGAGTTTGGATGAAGAAAAAGCAAACAGAAAAAGCAAAAGACATTCTCCAATTCCAAAGCCAAATATTTTATTTGAACATTTTTAAAATGCTTTAAAATTTGGAGCAACTTATACTTAGAAATATATACAGATCTAGAAATATTTCCTTTAACTAAAAAAGGGAAGAAATATTTCAATTAAGACATTATAAAATTGAATCTAAACTTAATCTTTAATTGTGATTGCAATAAACTGCAACAGAACAAAGCAAAATGGCTGAGACCTATAGCATGGTTCACATCTCAACATTTAAATTGGGCCTGCACATCCTCAAGATTGTCTCTCTAACCTCTACCCCAGTGAGAAAGTTGTTGGGAGGGGTCATAACTGGGACAGCTGACCCAAATTGACCAAAGGGATATTCCCTGTTCTATGATGTTCTGCTCATCAACACAAGTTGAGAAAAAGGAGGAGGGCGGGACACGGTGAGTGAGAGAAGCATTCATTATTAGGGTCTTCCAAAGCAAACACTACACATAATAAGGTCCTACTTCCCAGGAATTGGATGGACATCCTCTGCTGTTGGGAAGCAGAGAATAAACATTCTTGCTTGTTTGTTTGTTTCCACATGTGACCTTTGATTTCTTTCATTAAAATGCTTTTATCTCGATCCAGAGATTTTTAATTCTGCTTTCTCTCCCTTGTCCTACCCAACAGCAAGAGTGAGAAAGTGGTTTAGTCAGCACCCAACAGCCAGCCCAGGTCAACTCTCATGATGTCCTTTTAGTTTCTGAACATCATACCTTTTTTTTTTTTCTTTTTTTTTCCCCCCTTCAAGTTCCTGTATTATGAAAAACACTGAATAACTCTTCCTCTTTGACCTGTTCCTCATTTATCACTGAACTCTTTTCATCACAGGTTGTAGGTTTCCATGAGCAACTTTTTCTTACCTCCCTAGAGCTTCACCCTTTTTCTTGTTGGAAAATACACTGCCTTGTACTGATTAGTCCCAAGCCAGGACATTTGTTCTCCAAAGCAAGTTCTGTGTTGATGAAGGAGAATGTGAAGGCCCCTAGATTCCAGGTGGTTTAATTACCCACTTATCTAAATGTTGTTGCACCTACGGACAATAGATGTATTTTGACTGCATTCTATCACTACTATCAAATTAACTTTGGCAAAAGCCAATTAACTACTGTAAATTATTCTACTTCAATTAAGAGAAACAGAAATTGTGAAGGACTTTAATATATTAGTTTGAATTCAAAGACTTATGAGGCACCAGAAAGAAAAGTTGGATTCGTTTTTTGTAAGAAATGAGAGATTATCTGGAAGGAATGCAATAAAAAATAAGGATCAGGCTAAGTGTCATTATCATTTTAACTTAATTTGTCAACAGAGTAATATATCTAGCTATATTACTCAGTTGACAAATCAATTACAGTTATAATGAAACTTTATACGATTTTACTTTTATTTAATTAGTTGCATCAATATGTGTTTTTTTATTTCAGTTGCACATGAATGCATCAAAATATAAATGATGGAAGTAGGTTAATTATAAGCCCTCAAAACATACATATTTTAGAAACAAAAAGAAATTTACAGTGCAAAATGCTATAAGTAATGCAATTTGCAAGATGGTTTGTTAAGCTGGCTAAAGGCCATTTTCTTAAATAATACTACTAATAGCAAAAATAATCCATGTCTTTGTCCCAAGTTATTTGAATTTTACAGAACTGTGGTGGGTTGCCCCTGGCTGTACACCAGGTCCCCACCAAAGCTGCTCTGTCATTCCTCTCTGCAGCTGAACAGGGGAGAGAAAATATAACAAAAGGCCTGTGTGTCAATGTAAGAACAGTGTGAGATCACTCACTGTCATGGGCAAAACACACTCAACTTGGAGAAATTATTTTAATTTATTACCAATTATATCGCAGGAAAGCAATGAGAAATAAAACCACATCAAAAAAACACCTTTTACCCACCCCTCCCTTCTTCCTGGGCTCAATTTTACTCCTGAATCCACAGAATCACAGAATATCCTGAGTTAGAAAGGACCCACAAGGATCGTCGAGTTCAACTCCTGGCCCTACACAGAACCATCCCCAAGAGTCACACCATGTGCCTGAGAGAATCATCCAAATGCTTCTTGAACTCTGTCAGGCTTGGTGCTGTGACCACTTCCCTGGGGAGCCTGTTCCAGTGCCCAGCTATCCTCTGGGTGAAGAGCCTCTTTCTAATACCCAACCTAAACCTCCCCTGGCACAACTTCAGACCATTCCCTCAGGTCCTGTCACTCCACCTGCTCCCCCACAGCAACCCAGGGGAAGGGAGAATGGGGCTGGGTTCAGTTCTGTGCAGGTTATCTCCACTGTTCCTGCATCGCAGGGGTTGGATTCCTCACACCCCTCCCCTTCTTCACTATAGGGTCCTTCACTTGGAGGACAGTCCTTCACAAAGTACTCCAAAGTGAGTCCTTCCCACAGGTTGCTGTTGTTCACAAGCTGCTCCAGCATGGATACCCCACAAGATCACAAGTCCTGCTCCAGCATGGGCTCCTTTCTCCACAGAGCCACAGGTTCTACCAGGAGCCTCCTCCAGCATGGGTTTCTCATGGGATCAGTGCCTCTTTTAGTTATTCACCTGCTCCCTCGTGGACCTCCATGGGCTACAGGGGCACAACTGCCCCGCCATGGGCTGCATCTCAGGCTGCAGGGGAATCTGTTCCAGCACCTGGAGCTCCTCCTGCCCCTCCTTCTGCACTGACCTGAGTGTCTGCAGGTCTGTCCAGTTGCAAAGGTTTCTGGGCAGTAACTTTTTTTGCCTTGTTAAATACATCATCCCAGAGGCACTACTACCTTGGTCGTTTTGGAGCTGTCTAATGTTGGCCCCACTGGACATAAGGAAGTTTCTGGTAGCTTCTCACGGAAGCAATCCCAGTAGCCCCCCTGCTACTGAAACCTGGCCACGCAAACCCAGCACAAGAACCATCTCAAATAATTGATGTGAAGTTATTCCCTCAGATTTTTTTCCCTTCAAATCTCTTTGCTCCCAAGGGTAACACATTTTATTCTCTGAAATGGAATGTGACTCCAACATGAAGATAGTGAGTCATCTAAAAAAGTGTTATCCGGTTCACTGGTGCTAAGTACATTTGATGCATTATGCATAGAGGGAGGGAGTGGTAATTTAAGAGGAATTTACACTATGCTATTTTATGTATTTATTTATCTTTTTTTAACACTGTTACAATGTTACAATCTAAGCAACTGCTGAATCAAATGACGATTATACTAACATTAAGCTATAGATCACCTCCTTAAACAGACACTGGGAATTACATTTCTGTGGTGCTACACAGCACTTTTAAAGTAGGCTGTTGCAATTATGCCACACAATTACCTAAGTGGCCCTGATTCAGGAATGTATTAAACATGCTTAAAATTAAATTAAAATGAAGCTTGTGTTTAAATACTTTCCTACATAGGAAGGTGTCCTAATTTTTTCTGTTAGGTAGGAAATTGCTGTGTTAAATCAATAGGTACTTTATTCAGGTGTTCGCTGTCATCCCCAGGAACACTTGCACTGAAGCCACAGACAGATGACATCTCAAAGGTGTTAAAACAGCCATCGCTATTGTCCCATCATTACAGCTTTTCCTCTCCCAGTCTGTGGTACATCACAGGGCAATGGATGAAGATGCATGCTTGGCTGTCAGGAGCAGGGGCAGTATCCAGTAGTATGATTTTCATAATAAAAATGTCAATCAAAATGTCTCTTCTCAAAGTTAGACTAGATAGATCCTGGCCAGAGAAGATGAAGATTTAGTTATTCTTTAATAGAATGTGTGCACTTCCATCATCATTTGGAGTAGATTCAAGCCTACATTTCTCACCCCTAAGTAAAGCACTTTAATCACTATGATGATGGCTATTTAATAAGGGGAGAGCATGGTTCTTATTCTTCTGAACATAAAAGAATTAAGTTTTGTTGGACTGACAAAAGAGAAAGATTTAGAAAAGCTCTAAAACCTCAAGCTGCAATTCCTTGTTCAGTGGCAAGTTCTTGGCACTTTCTTGACTTCTCTTCCCTCTTGTAAAGATTATTTCATGTAGAAGTCATACATTGCCTAGACCTCAAGTTTACCCTTCTTCCAACTAAATGTCCCAACACTGATAGCAGAAATTTATATTGAGTGTTATTCTTTGACATTTTATTTGCTTATTCTTGACTCTACCTCTCTGTCTTGTGGAAGCCCCATCTAAAGGAGGACTGGGGAATAGAAAACTAGATTTGCAAAACCTAAATATGCTTTCTGGTCTGCCAGAACCTCCTGTACTGGGGACATGGAAAGCACAGTTGTATGAATACTGCTCCTACTAAAAAAAAAATAAGATAAATACCTGCCAGGGGTAGTGTGGTGTTGGACAGTGGTAGCATTGTGTTACCCAAGAGAGTAGTGAGTGAGCAGGTATGTCCACAATGCAGTACAAAGTGGAGCAGAGATACAGTTTCAGACCACCAAAGGTGTAGTGGTTGCACAGCTGAGTGCCTTCTGATTAACTGGCCATGCTACCATGCTGGTACACCTTGATAAAGTGGGTGTAGCAATTTCATCTCCAGAATCAACTCCTGAGAATCATTGTGACTCCACTTGTGGATCCTGCTTTCTATTCCCGTCCCCTGTTTTTAGTTTTCCACGCGGTAAATCAATAATTAATTATTGTAATGATAATATTCCCCTCGTATCAGTCAGGCTGTAAGCATGACTTCTTATCTCAGCCTTTTCTTGTCAAGAAGGATTTCTTCCCTTACGAGTCAGTGGCTATTTATATAACTTTACTCCTCAGATATTTTTTAAAGGCTCGACTTCGCCTCCCTCCTTGCAGAAAAAAGAGTTCTTTTGCTCTGCTTCTGCACTCAGAAAAGGATTTAAAGAATTGAAGGAACCAGGCCATACCACAGCAGTCAATCGAAGGGACTGGACCATCAAAGAAGATAATGTGAAATTTATACAATGTGAATATTCAGGTAAAAATATGCCATTTAAAGGGTCAGTACATCACTAAAGTTGCAATTCACAAGTGAACTTTTGTTGCTTCTACTGGGTCTCTTCTGGAGTGTTTCCTTTCGTCCCTTTCTTTCGAAGGTTGTGGTCTTAATGTCCCTTTGGGAATAGTCAAGAGATGTAGAGGATTGAATACATGATATCTCAGGGGTAAAAGGAAACAAACAAACAAACAACAACAATAAAAAAAAAAAAACAACCAAACAAAAAAAACCAGAAAAAAAGTCCTTATTTTTCTCTTGGGCATTTTGTTTTCATGACATAATTTTTGAAAAAAATAAACCACAAAAGTTTGAGAAATCATGTGCAGATTTCATCTTATAGAACTGTGACAAGAAAAAGAAAGCAAGGTACCAAATGTTTACCTCTACACCGAGGACCAAAGATCCTCCCAACAGACATAACAAATCTTTTAAAAGGAAACTTCAGTGTTTTCTTATTTGTAATGAACTTGGAGGTACATTGAATAGGTAAAATATATTTCAGTAGGTATGTTGAAGAGGTAGGTATATTTAATTGCTTACATATAAATTCAAAGGAGAAGGAAACATAGAATTGTAGAATCATAGAATCATAGAATAAGCCAGATTAGAAGGGACCTCCAAGATCACCAAGTCCAACCCCTCATCCACTACCACTGAGGTTATGAGACCATGGTACTAATGCCACATCCAGTTTCATCTTTAAAACCTCCAGGGACAGAAAATCCACCACTTCCCTGAGCAGTCCATTCCAATGCCTAATTACTCTCTCTGTGAAGAATTTCTTCCTAATATCTAACCTAAACTCCCCCTGGCAGAGCTTAAGACCATTCCCTCTTGTCTTACTGATCACTACCTGGGAGAAGAGACCAACCCCCACCTGGCACAACCTCCTGTCAGGGAGTTGTAGAGAGTGATGAGGTCTCCCCGGAGCCTCCTCTTCTCCAGGCTGAACAATCCCAGCTCCCTCAGCCTCTCTTCACAGGACTTGTGCTCCAGTCCCTTCACCAGCCTTGTTGCTCTTCTCTGGACCTGCTCCAGCACCTCAATGTCCTTCCTGAACTGAGGGGCCCAGAACTGGACACAGTACGACAGGTGAGGCCTCACCAGTGCTGAGCACAGGGGAAGAATCACTTCCCTGGACCTGCTGGCCACAATGTTCCTGATCCAGGCAGGGATCCATTGGCCTTCTTGGCCACCTGGGCACACTACTGGCTCATGTTCAGCTTCCTGTCAATCCAAACTCCCAGGTCCCTTTCTGCCTGGTTGCTCTCCAGCCACTCTGTCCGCAGCCTATAGTACTGCAGGGGGTTGTTGTGGCCAAAGTGCAGGACCCAGCACTTGGCCTTGTTGAACCTCATCCCGTTGGAATAAACCCAACTCTCCAGTCGGTCCAGGTCCCTCTGAAGAACCCTCCTGCCTTCCAGCAGATCAACACTCCCCCCGAACTTGGTGTCATCTCCAAATTTGCTGATGGTGGACTCAATCCCCTCATCTAAATCATCAATAAAGATATTAAACAGAACTGGGCCCAACACTGATCCCTGGGGGACACCACTAGTGACTGGATCCCAACTGGATGCAGCTCCATTTGCCACCACTCTCTGGGCCTGGCCCTCCAACCAGTTCCTAATCCAGCACAGGGTGCCCCTGTCCAAACCATGGGCTGCAGCTTTTTCAGGAGTGTGCTGTGGGAGATGGTGTCAAAGGCTTTGTTGAAGTCCAGGTAGACACATCCACAGCCTTCCCCTCCTCCACCAGGTAGGTCACCTGATCATAAAAGGAGATCAGGTTGGTCAGATAGGACCTACCCTCCCTAAACCCATGCTGGCTGGGTCTGAGCCCTTGTCCATCCTGTAGGTGCTGTGTGATTGCACTTAGGATGATCTGCTCCATAACCTTCCCAGGCACTGAGGTCAGGCTGACGGGTCTGGAGTTTCCCAGGTCCTCCTTCCAGCCCTTTTTGTGGATGGGTGTGACATTCACCAACTTCCAATCATCTGGAACCTCCCCAGTGAGTCAGGACTATTGGTAGATGATGGAGAGTGGTTTGGTGAACTCTTCTGCCAGCTCCAGCTCCGTCATCACTCTTGGGTGGATCCCATCTGGTCCCATAGACCTGTGGGGATCCAAGTAACTCAACAGGTCACTAACTGTTTCCTCCTGGATTACAGAGGGCTATTCAGATTCTTCTCTCTTTCTACAGGCTCCAGAAGCCAGCTGTCCTCGGGACAATCTGTCTTACTGTTGAAAACTGAGGTAAAGAAGGTGTTAAACAGCTCAGCCTTTTCCTCGTCTTTGATGACTATATTCCCCCCCATGTCCAATAAATAATGGAGGTTTTCCTTGCCTCTCCTTTTACTATAGAGGTATCTGTAGAAGGACTTTTTGTTATCCTTCACAGAAGTGGTGAGATTAAGTTCAAGTTGTGCCTTTGTCTCTCTAATTTTCTTTCAAGGTGACCTAATTATATTGGTAAACTCTTCCTGAGTAGCCAGCCCTTTTTTGCATAATCAGTAGGTTCTTTTTTTTACCCTAATTTCCTTCAAAATCTCCCTGTTCAGCCAGACTCATTGTCTTCCACGCCAGCTTGCCTTTTGGTAGAGAGGGACAGTCTGCTTCTGTGCTTTCAAGACTTCCTTCTTGAAAATGTCCATCCCTCCAGGGTGTTATTCAGATGCTGTTATTTTTCTCAGTCTCCCAATTGCAATAACTGTTTTAAGTTAAAGCACTTGCTCTGAAATCAAAATGCAATGAGTTAATGGGACTCAGGAGCGCTGAAGTTATCTCTTGGCTGGTGTGAGACTGTGTATATTCATAGACCTGGCCTCTACAAATACTTTTAGGTCCTTTAATTTCTTATTCATGACTACCTTCATCAGTTCCAAATGAGCTGACCCCACATGCCCAAATCTAGATAAAGAAAATTTAACTTTAAACTCAGAATGGTGGGGGTGATGGTGTGGCATATGAGCAGTACTAAAATATGAAGATGTTTTTTGAAATATATTTTGAACATGTATTTTGATAGCTAGAGAAGATACTATATTTACAAGTGGATTTATAGCCACTAATGTAGCTTCTATTTGAAAGACCAAAATGCAGAGAGTTGAAAACTATCCTGATAATAATTGTAACAGACTGATTTGTGTTACAAGGAAACTTTTTTCTCTGAGTTGTGTTGTGGTTTTAAAAACTCTTTGTAGTGTAATTCTTTATCAATGTTCCCACAGTATAAACTCTGACATCTCTTGTGAAAAATGAGTGTGTCTTTGTTGCCACTTTTGATGGAAAACCTTGGGATTAGATGAAGCTGGGAAAGTGAACACACTGACAATGAAAGACCTTCAGAACCTTACTCTGTTCTTCTGAACACCCTTTCTCACCTGAAGCACTAATGAGAAAGTTATGTTCTTCTGATATGATTACCCAACTTGCTGTAGAGGTCAACAAAAATAGGACATAAGCAGATCCCTATATTATACTCACCTCTGTGGGTATTGAAACTGTTCCCATAACTATCACTGACACAGACACCAAGATATTGTGCACTGCCACAGCACCCAGGGGTCAGATCATGCAAGCCTTAGTCTTTTCTGCAATCCACACATTCCTAGAGGTTTTGTTGGAGGCAAACTCCCGATTTGACCCAGAATCTTAGAAAATAAGATTTAAAAAAATCACACACCATGTTCAACTTTCCCCCCCTCTTTATTCTCAGCTTCTCCCCCCCATCCCATCACGTCTCAAAATGCCTCTTCACCTCAGTAAGATTTTGACATTTGGGAAAAACTCACTTTAAAAAAAAAAAAAAAAGATAAAACAGCTTGGCACAAGGGAGCTGCAGCTCTTCAGTTCCCATTAGAATTTCTGAAACGACAATAGCTGAAAGGTTAGGGCAAAACCTATTAGAAAAGAAAAGTTGAGGTAAATCAGGTGAGCTCATCGAAGAAAATAGGGAAAGATTGGTTCCCTTTTGGGATTAGGTCTAATTAAGGTGAGCAAGCAGCTGTGCCTGTTTGGAATAACAATTGTGCTAGCATGTCACTTTTTTTCTGCTTAGTTGAAATTTATATAGTTTGGGAATGGTGGATGTAAGAAAATTAGAGCTCATTTAGAATCTGTTGAAAGGACACTGCGCCTTCATTATTAGTTTTGCATCTGAATTTTCCTGGGGCTGTCCTCTCACTGTTATAGGTAATGGATTTTTCCCCAGATGTAATTGGATGAGTTTAATTTTTTCTTTCATTACCTGTCTAGAAGCCCTCTGCCCCTATTTCCCTTTGTGTTTTATTAGGACTGTAACCCCTATTTAAATAAAGGCTTTGATTGTGATTATATATGTTCAATCAGCACTTTCTGATTGAATAGTTCTGGTCACACAACGCTCTTGCCTAGCATTTTTTACTAATTACATTTTAACCATGGTTGTGTACTGTAGAACTTAAAACAGTGTTTGTTTTATACCTTTAAACTCTGACTAAAAGTTTGTACATCCCATGGGCCAAAGTTCTTATAGAAAATACAGGTATTTTCTGATACTATGGTATACGAGTTGAGCTCATGTACCATGAGGTATACGAGGTCACAGCAGCTACCCATTAAAAGGATGTAGCACTGATTACATCCTCTCCAGAGTATCTGAATAAGTAAAAGAAGTCAGTTCCATTTTTAAAGTCTTCTGTAGTTTTGATTTTCAGAGTTTTCTTGTGGGTTCTCAAGATTTGGGGTTTTTTTGCATGGTTAGTTGATTTGGATTTGGTGGGGGTTTTTTGTTTATTTGTTTGGTTTTTTTTTTTTTTTTTTTTTTTTTTTTTTTAAGTTTCAAGATATATTTTCTTTCACTGATAAGTTTTGAAATTACTGTTACTCTGTAAAGCCATGTTGAGTTTTCTGCAGTCAGAAATGACTGACTTATGCAGGAAATTATTTGCTTCTTACAAACATCTGACTTATTCCGATGCAATTCTGGTATTCTCACACTATGGGATTTACAGTAGGGTGAGAAAAGAATTCCGTTTTAGGCTTCTGGATTTTACAAAGCTCATCAAGAACAGACTATATTCCTGTGAATTCTCCTCAGTGTCTTTAGCTCCTTTAATTAATATAAGAGACCTAATGAAAATTTTTGATGACAGTTGTAACAATCCAGTTCAGAAGTTTAACTTTGGGAATCTAAATCATTCTATCCTCCTACATTACTACATTAATTACATTTCTTTCCGTGGTGCTTACAGTCAGGTTAAGCCTCCTTGAGTTAACAGCACTCACCTGGAGACATTTGGGACCACTCTTTAAAAGTGAATGCAAGGTGGCTTCAACAAATGCTCAACTCAAAATGGTAGTTTTTGATATTACTCCACATTACCTCTCAGGAAAACCGATTACACAAAGCTGCAAAAAGCAAGTATCTAGTCTGACAAAACTCACAGATGCTCCTTATACCATATTTCAGGTCAGAGGGTTGGAGCACCTTTCCTGTGGAGAAAGGTGGAGGGAGCTGGGGTTGTTCATCCTGCAGAAGAGAAGGCTCTGGGAAGACCTTAGAGCACCTTCTAGTACCTAAAGAGGGCTTACAGAAAGGAGGGAGAGGGACTTTTTATACTGGCAGATAGTGATAGAGTAAGGAGGGATGATGGTTTTAAACTCAAAGAAATTGTGTTTAGATAAGGAGTTAGGAAGAAATTCTTTAGTGTGAAGATGGTGAGACACTGACAGAGGTTACTCAGTGAAGCTGTGGTTGCCTCAACATTGGAAGTGTTCAAGGCCAGGCTGGATGGGGTTGAAAGCAACCCAGTCTAGTGGCAGTTGCCCCGTCCATGGCAGGGAGATGGGAACTAGATGGTCTTTAAGGTCCCTTCCTATCTAAGCCATTCTGTGATTTATTCTGTGATCTCCTGGTCTCTAGCTAAGACTAGAGAATCTGTCTCAGAATTTAGCAGTGAAGAAAGTATCAGAAATTCCCAGTTTTTCTTGTAGCTGGTCCAGGAACTTAGGTCTAAATGTTTTGTCTAAATTAAACAAAACTATCACCAGCTGTGGGATACACCAACATCATACTAAAGGATCTTGCTACCATCATGTTTATAGGACCTGCTTCTTCAGGGTATTGCTATTTAGAGATATTGAATGGACACCTTATTGTCTATATATTTCCAGCATTATTTTGTCATCTACAGATGCAATTTGAGCAGATCTCTTTGGTATTTCAGTTTCAAAACATTTTCATCCATCACATTATTACAAAATAACTAAACAGTGGGTGGTTATAAAAGATCACTTTTGGAAGAAGCTTACAGATTGCTTTTATTGTCATCCTATTGTGCATACAAACAGTTTGTATCCCTCCATACATATTTATGTAACTTAGATGTTTTAGAATTTTTTTTATCCTGAATAATTTCAGTACCACAGAAAAGCTACTTCAAAATCAACAGATAAGGTAAATAATATTAATAGAACCCTGTATTTATAAATAAATAAGTCAAATTAGTTTCTCCCCCTAAAAACTCTTTAGTTACCACAGTTTTTCAGAAAATTGTCATCAGATTTAAAATAAGGAATTCAAAACTTCTTAGTTTCAGAGCTCAAAAGGCTAAAGCATCAATAATTTTTTTGAAAAAAAAGTCTGCCTCTAAAAAGAGGAGAATGTGAATACACAAGAGTGTAGTGAAATATGACATTAAAACAACAGCTTGCAGCATTCTCAAAAAATGTTTTAGAATTTCTAGTCCCCACTTCACTAGTTTGCTTTTCTCTGCTCTGTTCCTTGGTTGTCCCTACTGAGCATGTGATGTCTCCAAATCTCACTAATCCAACTGTTTTCTTTGGTGATGATTCTTCAATCTGGGTTTTAGGAATAATATAGACACAAGCCAGTTCCAGATTACCCAGGAGCAAGCTTTTTTCCTTGGCATAGATCATAAAGGCAATACAGAGCTGAACATTCACCAACATAGAACAGAGCAAGGGAAGAAAGTAATATGAAGGTCACATGATTTGCAAAAAGAAGGTAGAGGTGACCTCAGAACAACGAGAGCTTTGTGCCAAACGCTGATTTCATACCTTCCAGGGCAAGGTAGGTCTGCCAACAGTTTTTACAATGAATTTATAAAATTTCAGAGTATGTGAAGGTGGTATTTAGCAGAATGATTTAAAAGAAAAATATAGTGAATTCACATAGAAACTTTATTAGTCATTCCTGTGGAGAAAATGAGTTTTTGAAAATTGGAGTAAGAAATTCTGACATTAAGAACACTAACAACAGTTTTCTTGCTGGTCTCTCCCCTTTTCAAAGTATTTTCATAGTTTTAGTATTGACATAAAGGGAAAATAATGAAGTCTTGTATATACAACATACATATTGCAGGCAGTCATGCTTTATTTTTATGCAAAAATACTGAAAATAGCCATTGAATTTCTACATTATATTTGTATTGCAAACAGCTTTGTGGACATCCTAGTAAAGGTTGTAATGAAGTTACATCAAACAAACAAGTAATGAATTTTTAATTTTATTTTATTTTATTAAGGATGAATTTTCAAAATTCTTTTTTTTTTTTTTCCTGGCCTCACATTGAAAACAGCATCTGCTATTAAGCATGAGCTTCAGTTAAAAATGAAATGAAAAATAAAAGACAAATGGTTTTCTCAGGGGAATTTAAACTAAAGTATAGACCTTTCTATTATTGTGTGGTTTTCTTCCTAAATTAAAATAATAACAGTCGATTGAGGCATTTTTTTCCCTCAGCTATTCTTTTATATATATTTTTTTTAAGGACCTGCTTCCCGGAAGTTCCAAATCTCATATGGTAGAGACAGTAATATGTTCTTTTTACCTTCTGAAATATATTCTAAACATTACTTTTAGCTTATTTGGTTGGTTACATCTCTTAGCAGCTAATAAGGACATTGATGTAATACTTCCAGCGCAAAAGGATTCCAGACATCAGTTCTTAATGCAAATGGAGTCTGTTTTGTAGGAGGAATTAACAAATTTACTCATTATCAAGTTCTCCATGGAATTATAGCCACCAATGGATAGCTGAAATTAGGGCAGTTATCTAACTGAAGTCTATAACATTTTATACCATAAGGAAATTATCCTCTACCCTCCAATAAGACTTTTGGGGAAAATTTAACTTTAGAAAAGTACAACTAATATGGCTATGCAAATAATGGAATTTTTTCATGAATATTCATTCAAATAGAGAGCAAGTTCTGTGATTATTTTGTGATCTTCTGTGACAAACAGTCATGAGTTCTGCTTTTGCTGACATTAGCACTTTCAAAACTGAAAATGCATTGTGGAGAGTTCATTTATTGGACTAGCATGTTATTTTTCTATTCATCACTGCATAATTATGTCAGTAGTCAGGCCTCACATTCAGTTCTCAAGTGCTCAATAAACTCATAACACTGCTATGCTATTTTTAGGTTAAAAATTTGATGTTACAGATGATTTACAATCTACAAAATTTGGCAGATATACTGTAATGATGGGTATTACTACAATTTCTTATTTAAAAAAAAAATATCTATTTCCCATTGATTATGTCCACCAAATGGAAATGAATATATGTCTTTTTCATTTCATCCTTTGTGAAAATGTCTGCTGACAGATATAGAAGCCCAAATATAAGTAAAATATACTGTAGAGGAAATCAGTATCTAAGCTAATGGAGGTCCAGTAAATACACATTCTAGAAGGACATTTAGGTGAAAAAAATGCTGGGCTTGACTTAGGTACCTGTTCAGGTTTATCTCACAGGCTCACAGCTCATGCATTTTTTTGGCAGATATTGCTCCAGTTTGGCTTAGGGGTCTTCTTCTAGGTCAACACTGATATCTTTGTATAGGTTGGCTTTGAACACCTAAGTATGGGCAACTAAACTAAGCTCTATGACCTCAAATGAGTGTCCCTAACACTGGAGAAAACGTAGGATGTTGCAGTGCACTGGTTGTGGGCAGGAATCTACCAATCAGAAAGGTAAAGGCAAATTAAACTATTTTTCTCTCTTTTTTTTTTTTTTTCCTGAGACCTCTGTGCTGTACTTTTAGTAATTGAGCACTCATTTTATTAAAAAAAATAAATTTTGGGTATTCTTCATATTGAGATAATTCAACTAATAACAGTCTAAGGAGTTGACTTAAGCAATGAATTACTGGACATTTTAAATCATGACACAGTATTTCTGTAGAAGTTGAGTACTATGCAAAAAATAATTCAGTATTCAGTAGGAGGAAAGGAAAGAAGCAAAGAAGAGATGGCTGTGGCCCTATAATTAAAGATCTCATTTGAAAGAAGATGGATCTTCAAGATGTTTGCTTTGCGTGAATTTGGCCAATTGTCTGATGGAATACCCAAACAATCTGAAGAGTCTTGTATACAGTGAAGATGGATGAAGATAGATGAAATAGTTGTAACAACACTATAATTAACAAGAACCATAGCAATTTTACTTTAAGTTGAAATTTCCAAGTCTATATTACTTGATACTTAATACTACCATTATTAATAAAAGATAGAGTCCAAATGTATTATTCTTGTATAATCAAATCCAGTACCTGTTCAGCTCCTGACTCCATTATCCAGCTCACAACAGATAAAAATCAGATAACTTCCACTGATGACTTACAACGTCTTTGGCAAGAGCTTATCACTGGAACAATGATGATGCCATATTGCATCAGAAATAGGCCTGAGAGTCTTTTAATGAATATCACTTTAATTTGGGAAGAGTTACGCAGAGATACTACTCGACTTGGTACATTGTCCGTGTAATTCACTTCATGAGGTTAATAATCAGCATGGGCAGTATATTTACACTGAAAGAAAGTTAGCTAAGATTTCATTCATACATTTCACTGTTGCTTTGAGACAGGGAGGTGTTGTAAACCATAATCTATTTGATAGATGATGTAAAAGGTATATTTGGTTTATAGTATCTTCTTACTGACTGTCAGACATATCATAGATGATGCTCACGGACTTGAGCTCTTGAAGGAAAGGCTTCAAAGGTACATGGTCCTGACTTTCAGTTATCAAGAACAGTAGATATGTCCCTGGAGATGAACAAACGTCTGGGGAATACTTTTATTTGAATATATCACCCTAACCTCAGTTGGTGGAAATCCTCCTCTGGAGGAAAGTCGGTACTTTTTCGGTAGGATCAGCAAAATCTCACATAGGTGCAACTGTTATGGTAAAAAGTGAAGAGGGTTGTATAGGAACACAACTATTCCAGTATCCTAATGCTGGAATCACTTCCTATAATGGCCAACTAATGGAGAAAGATGGAGAAGAAGCATTTTCCAAAGTCCAACTTTGCTTACAGTAAATTAATACCTGTGATGAACACAGATAAATTGAAGGCAATAACAAAGTTAGCAATCTTACATCTTGGACTCCATTCATCTACTTGAATCCTAGGTATATGCTTTCTACCAAAGCATTTGGTAGAAATGCTTCAAACTGCATTTCTGAACAGGTTTTTGTATAAATTGCTGTTCTGAGAGTCTATCAGTACTTATAAAGGCAAAGTATTTTCAGATTCTCAGGATTTAGGTTAATGAAACTCCTTGTATTACTCAGTGAAAGTTTACTAAATGGAATTTTTCAAGTAGGAAGGAAGTCTAAAATGAACAAACCTCTATTTCTAAGCTAGTTTTAACACATCACCTGAACGCTTCGTCCTGCAAAGTGTTGATCTATCCCCTGCAACAACACACCTCAGGAAACAGAACTATCTGTCAGCCAAGGCAATAGGGCTGTGCCTAATGAGAGAGTTTTCTCTTCCCTTCAGCATCCCTGGAACTGGAAAGATCACAGAGTTTAGCAAGGTAGGAATACAGGAGTCGATTTCCAATTCTTTCTTTTTACAGACATGGTTTCTGAAGGGCGAAGTTCTTTTGAGATGGTAAAAGGATTACTCCACTGATGCATATCATCAGCTTATATTTAGGAGCAAAGCTGGAAGTGACTTGGAAAGAAGGGAATTCTGTTACCTTACTAATTGAATCGGAATGTCTTATTAGTATCCTCTCTCAGTAATCTGATATGAAAGTCACTAATATGATACGACTGTAACATAGTATGAGCAACAATATATTCTGATACGATATGAATGCTAATGCAATACAAAGGAATGCTGCTAATGTGCTAATTGGATAAGATATTGCTAATGAGATATGAGAGACTCCACTAAAAAAAATTATATTACCTCCCCTAACTTTTTGAAGACAGCATTAACCTTGCTCACCAGGAATACTGCAAAGTGTCCTTTTGCTCTTTCCTGGGCATTTAGGTTTCTATCTATCCACATTTCAGCTTTGTAGACACTGTGATTTTACTGACAGAACACTCAGACTCAATAACAAAGGGAATAAATAACTGCAGAGTGATTTGTGAGTTTCAAAGCAACACAGACTGATTAAGTAGTTACTTAGCATCAGGACAATGTGTAGATTTAAGCAACTTCCATAGAATCATAGAATCATTTAGGTCAGAAAAGACCTTTAAGATCAAGTCCAACCATTAATCCAGCATTGCCAAGCCCAATATTGAACCATGTCCCCAAGTGACGCATATACAGCTCCAGGGATGGTGACTCCACCACTTCCCTGGCCAGTCTGTTCCAATGCCCATCCTTTCAGTGAAGAATTTTTACTTCATATTTGACTCAAAACTGCACCTTAAGGACATTTCCTCTCTTCCTATCATTTGTTACCTGGGAGAAAACACCATCCCCTACTTGGCTGAGGCCTCCTTTCAGGCAGTTGTAGACAGCAAGAAGGTCTCCCCTGAACCTTCTTTTCTCCAGGCTAAAGAACCTCAGTCTTTTTTATTTTTTTTCTTTTCTATTTTTTTGAGACCTCTGTGCTCTACAAAGCCACTCCTCATAGGACTTGGTAGTTTGTTTCAGCTAATCTCCAGTACCCTTGCAAAAGTTAGGATTTAAGGCTCATAAGACCCAGGTGAAGGGGTGTGGTGTCACTTCCCACATTACACAGGAAGAATTAGGCTTGGAAAAGTGAGTTATCTACATCGTAACTAGATGTCAATAAGGACAGATCTGTAGAATTCCTATAGACAGAGGTACAATTTATTAATGAATATTATCTTTCCTCTTGTAATGTAGATTTTCTTTTTCATTTTTTACCTTTCTCTTTTTTCTTTTTCTTTCCCTTTCTGTTTTCCTTTTTATTTTCCTTTTTATTTTTTTTTCTTTCTTTGTCTTACTTTTGCTTTTTTTCTTTTTATTTTCATTGTAACTTTTTTTTTATTTTTTATTGCTTGGTGTGTTCTCTGAAATTAATAGAATTATGGTGGTATTAAGGTAATGGACTAGAGTTGCCCTTAGTTCCCCCATCTATGAGACACTAAATGGAAAAAGACTCACATAAGATAAAGTCCAAAGTTTTTAAGCTAATCTGCCTGAAATGTTGCAAACTTGATATCTGGGATATACTTCAGGTATAAATCAGAGAAGCTCTGCTGATTTCAGTGAAGTTCTGACCCCTGTGCTAAATGCACCTATCGATTTGAGAAAGACATTAATGTTTTTCTTTTAATGGAGGAAGGGAAATGCAAACCGTCTTACAGCTGCCACTTTTGCAATTTTCACTCCTAGATCAGAAATGGGAAACCTTCATTGTATGTGTTAGGATTTAGAGATTTAAAGAGTGGATTTTAAAATTACTTTTTGGTTGTAGATACATAACCTGTGTTATGAAGAAAAAACAAGATATTTAGTGGTTTTCCTTTCATTTATTCCTAACTGGGAGGAGAGAATATAATCTAAAAAAAAAAAAAAATATCCCAAATGCTTACACATCTGAGATAAAGGTTGCATGGAACTCTTCAAATTATTGTTATTTAAGACAAGAGAAGTGTTATGAACACCAGAGTGTAACTTGGTGATTCACTGAGATTCCAAATTGTCTAAGATTAATCCTGTATTCATCCTTCTCTATGAATTTTTGAGAAATAGCTACCGTATAATTGATCTTGTTGTCCTTCTTCTCATGTGTATTTGGTCTGTTTAAGAGAAAACAGCAGAGCCCAGTCCAACAGAAGATCAGGCAGTGTCTTCAGACCACTGTTTATGTTGTGCCAGTGATATTGTCAGCTGATAGGTGAATCAAAATTAATCAAAAATATTTTTTTTTAATTTATTGCTACACCATAATTTTGATAAAATAACCAAAGGATTCACTTGTGAATGGGTATTTCTCTAAACTCCATTGCAAAACGGATCTCTACAAAGACATCTTTTTGTTTGTCTGGATAATGACCATTCTCATTTTAAGAGGACTGCTTTGTCAGATGCTAAAAATTTCAGTCCCTGTTAGGGAGCTAAATAAAGCATATTTAACACCACATTGCATTCTCTCTTTTCATTTCTGTATTTTCACTGCCTTGTTGTTCTTGAATCAGTCTACACATTGTCCTGTAATACCAGAGAAAACAAAAAACAAACAATCCTTCACAACAGCCTTTTTACCGACATACACTTTTTAATTCTGTAAGAATGGATCTTAAGAGAAGCAAAAACATGGTCCTAGACATGTATATATATTTATACATATATATATATATATTTAGATAGATAGATAAACTGACTTATTTTTTTAAGAATGCAACGAATTAATGGATCAAACTGTCAGTTATGGCAGAGAAAAAGAGTAAGTGTAATTCAAAATAAATGCCAAATAAAGAGTTGGGTTGAAGAAAGGTCCTGTAATGCACATTTTCCATGAGATAGGGGTGAATTATGTAGTCCTGAGATGAATGTTCATCAGTAGAAATTATCAGTGTAGCACCAATATGTATACAGAAAGTGTTAGAGCTGACGTTTCTAAACTAATATTCAGCAGGAAGAATCTTTGGTAGAGGAATTTACTGCTAGGTGCAGATCTGTACATCATTGAGATATATAATATGTTACATTAAATAAAATATGTAAAAAACCCTCCATATTGAACTCTGGAAATGACAAATCCTTAGCTTAAAATAATATTTTTTTTTTTTAAATTACTTTTTCGATAGACATAACAGCTAAACAGAAATGCCTAGTAAAGGGTATGATGTGTGTGGTGGTTCGATATTATTTTTGTTGTTTCTTTGTTTGTTTTTGCACTATGTAAGGTCATATTTTCATGCTTAAACTGACATAATTTTCATAACAATTTCCTCTTTTTTAGTGTTTGGTAGCTTCTAGGCAGAACCTCTCTTCCCAAAAACCATAAGTTACTACATGAGTTAGAACAAGAGTAAGGGGCAGGACACACAACCTTTCTTCTTTTACTTCTTATGTCCTTTTTTTTGTGCCATTTTGGCAAACTTACACAGTTATTTTGTGGTTTAGATTATCTGCAAAGTGGGTGTATTAATAATTACCTTCTTGCAGAGGTAATTATAAACTGTTTAATACTGATTAATAATTAGAAATGTTTTAATCCCCTTACAGGAAGGGAATTAAATGCGGAGTACTATTATGACTGTTAATAATGCACAGTGAACTTTCATGCTTATATGTACTGGTTTCCTCTTTTATCCATTTCCCCGCTTAACACTTACTTTTTAAATTGAAACTATATTAGGCAAGGTTATTCAGGAGAAAGTAGAATGGTGGATTCAAGGGTAAATTTGAGGTAGGGGGTGGGTTATTGAAGGGAAATGAAGCCACTGACTTCATTGTGTCTTACAATAGAATGGAGGAAAGCAGCACAAAAGAATTACTAGTATTAATATGAATAATGACCTATAAATATTCCACTTGTTAGCCATGTAATCAATTCTCTGGTCTCAATGAATGTCTATCTTCCCTTTTGTATATTTGTATATTATAATTTAAATGCATACATTATAATGACTTTTTTGGCTTACTGGTTTAATGTATGAGAGATTATTCATTTAGCAGTCAGATATTTATTCATTTATATTGGATTGGAATTGCAAAGTCCTTGCTTAGCAGATTTAGTACACTAAGTAGTTATTCCATAGGGTAGTAAGGTTAAAAGGGATATGATGCAGGGGTTTCTAAAGCTGACAGAGGCATCTGGTGCTCAGCTTTGGGTACTGCTCATAGACATATTGCTCAGGCAGGTTTCAGTCATAGCAATCCTGTTGGATCCCCAGTGTCAGATGTGTGAGTACCATGCCAGAAAAACATACATTTGTTATTAAATTGTAGTCTGCTGACACTTGTTGAGCATTTGCAAGTTGGCAGGCTAAAAATGAAAGGTTCAAACATTTGTCACACTATCCTGTCCCACCTGTGCCACCTCCCTGGTTCTTGTGCAACCTAATTAGAAAAGACTTTGATGTTGCCTCTGTCCAGCAATAAATAAAACACCTCTGTTAACAAAAGTTTCCATCACAAATACAAAGCATAACCTCATACAAGCAGCTATGGAGACAATTAACTCTATCCCAAAGCAGTGCAATAGGTAAAATAGACACTGATTCCCAAATGCACAGCTGCAAATAAACTTGCTTATTGTCTTCTTACAGGTAAATACCCTTCCCAACTAATGGATTTGGAGGTCATGTAAATCACGATCACTCTCAAAAGAAGTAGTCTATGAATATGTTTCCTGAGAGAGAAGGATTTGGAAAGTTACGGGGTGGAGGGTGGGGGGAAAGGGAAGAACTGAAAAAAAGGACTCTACCTTATCTTGTGTCTTACAACGCTATTTTTTAGACCATAAGGATTCAGCTGAATCTTCAAAATATAACAAATTGACTTTAGAGTGTTGTATTCTGGATATCTTGAACTGTCTAAAATGTCAATGAAGTTCTAGGAAAATGAATATTCAGTGACCGCAAAGGTCAATCAAAGAGTCAGAGAGATACTTGTAGAGATGAAAGAATAGGGGAACATCTGCATAAACATATGAAAGCAACCCAGTTGCTGATCCTTGCTTCCACACAGATATCTGTCTACTCTTCTGTCTCAAAAAGTGTTTATATAGGAATAGATGTGCAGAAAGGTATATGGAGAGCTACGTGTTGATGGATGATTGATTGGCTTGAGGCTGTCACTGGGTAAAGCAGCAATGAATAATTTTGCTAGGGCTGAGAGCTAATACTGTTAGACCACTGCACATTCTGGAAGTTGGAACTTCTAACTGTCATTATCAGTGAGGGGAAAGCTTCCCCTAAGAGCATCCCAGATTGACCTGTCCTCCAGTTCTTACAGGACACTGGTTTTTCAGGTGCTCTCTCAAGTCTTTAGATTCTTTTGTCTGAGAGGCAAAACACCCATGTCCCACCTACTGGGCATTTCGGTTTGAATGAGAAGGAAAGAGAACAATGTTTCGGTCTGGAAGGCAGTTAATCATTTTCTCATAGGTTTCCATTACTGTCTGCTTTAATAATGTTCCTCACTCCCTCCCTCTTCCTTGCACAAACTTGGCTTTGGTTCCATTTATTCCTTTCTTTCTGATAACCTACAATATGTTCATCCAAAGTTATAAATCCTCACCAGTATAATACACAGTAGAGATTTAGGAACTTCGCCTTTTTGGTCCGACTGTGACTTCAGAATCTCTCTTGATAACGTTATCTTCTACCTTTTTAATTTTTCAGGGGAAAAACATCCTGTAAAATTGAAATCTTTTATCATAAAAGCATAGACCTTAGTTGTAACTTTGAATAGGGATAGGAGTCACTATGGAAAACTCCTTTTCTCATTTCACCTGGTCAGCTTACAGTATTGACTACTATTTTGTACTACTTGAGAAACAGCCATCCTCTATTTATCCACTGTACTTATTGCTCTTTTTGGCCCTGAAGGGCTTAAAGAAAATGCATTTCACATGGTTATGATGTTGTTTTTTCAGTTGGTTGGTTGGCTGGTTTGTTTGTTTGCTTCCTGGACTTTTTTGGTTTTGAGTTTTTTTGGTTGGTTAGTAAGCTTTTTTGGTTTTGTTTGTTTGGTTTTGTTCTGTTTGTCGTTGTTGTTGTTGTTTGTTTTGTTTTGTTTTGTTTTGTTTTGTTTTGTTTTGTTTTAATTTTTCTGCCTTGAGTTGGATTATCAGAATTGTTGAAATTTAAATTTGGATTTGTTTTATGTCTTTTAGTTAACATAGTATTATAGTTAAAAATGGTTTAAAAAATGAATTTTTCTTCTATTACTGCTTTTCTGTAGTATTTAATCAAGGGATTCTTGATGTCAGTCTATTTGCATTTATATTGCAATTTTAAAGCTGGTACTCCATAAATTTCTTTTTTAAAAGAACTGGAATGAACTATTAGCTAAACTGCTAGAGAGAATGGACAAATCAAATATGAGAAGTTTCAGCCTGTTTGCTTAAAAAATTTCATGTATGAGACATTGTACATGTGGTTTTACCCATTTTCTAGCTATAGAAAAATTCCCTTTTTACAGAATTATATTTAAAAAAAAAAACCACAACAACAAAAAAAAAAAAACAACTGCAGTGAGACCACAAGCTGTGAAAATTACCTCTGATACACTCTTAGGTTTTGTTTTGTTTTGGTTTTCTTTTGTGTGCTGCATGTTATGTTAGGTAATTGTTATGGATTCTTAGGCATTTTCAAATAATTTTCCTTCTTCAAAATGAATCTCAACCACCAGATCATATTCTCTTCTCCATCAGAAAATTCAGGTTTAATGGAAGGGAACACTAATGACGCAATTTGAAAAGTTGTTTAAACAGATTTTATCACCACCACAGTTTTTCCAGAATCCCCCTGAAACAAATATTCACAGAAGTGGTAATCTAACTTTCAAGCAAATGGCAACATTTCACAGCTTATAATGTTGTCAATTCACAGGGAATGTTAATCTGGGCTAGCACAGGGTGTCCTAACATCTTGCATTCAAGGTACATCCTGACCATTGACTGCTAACAGATGTCATTCATCCTTTTTTCATTCTTTTCTTAAGAAAGGGAGGATATGAGACCAGTGAATAAGGAGGAGGATACCAATCGGTCTTGCACAACATACACAGTAGAGCTGGCAGCAAGGCAGTGGTTTGTATTTTAATATAAAGATTTCAAAGGACTTAAGAGTAGTGTGAATTCAGAGTTTCAGGTGTGATTCATTGGACTTTAAATAGATATACACAGAGCAGACATTTTCATCTGAGCTAGTCACTGCACACTCTCTCTATAGTAAATTGAGAGAAGTAATCACATCCAAGGTATGATTCCTCTCATTTTAAAGCAAGGTTCTAAAACATGCTGTGAAGCACATAATTCTGTTCACTGGCGGTAAGGGAAGATTACCTAAGGTGCAGGCAGCATTGTACATGTGTAAAGCTTGATAAAAGCTAACTCTTAATTATCTAAGTACACAAATGTATTTCTACTCTGCTTTTAAAAATTCAAATATATTTATTCCTATTTATGCTGTGTATAAGTGATACCGTAAATCTCAAAAAATACCTACCAGTCTTTGATTCTACGAATTCTTTGATCTTTATCTTAATCTGGCCCAGAAAGATTTGTCAAAATCATCCCCATTTTGTGTTTTAGGATTTGATAGAATTTAATAATAATTTAAAAGTCCCTCCAGGCTTTCAAATGTCACCAGATTAAAATACTGAGATTTTTTCTCCCCAGAAATATCAGGATCTAGGGCTGTTTGCACTAACACACACTGACTTCACCAATACTACACTTTTTCCAGGACTGACAAAAAAAAAATCTACTGCATAATAGAAAAATCTGAGGTAAAGAACATAGGTCTAAAAAAAAAATAAATCTGAGATGTGGCCTTTTTTTTTTTTTTTTAAAAGGAAATGTGTGTGTAGAGGGATTGGCTCATTTTAGGGTTTTTTGTTCATTTGTTTGTTTGTTTTAAAATAAGAACTCTCCACAAGCAAGAAGTGATGAAACAAACACTGCTCCTAATCCCAGTCTTTCTTTTATGCATATTCCCCTATGTGCTGCTTCTTAAGTGTCCATTTGTTTGCTATGGTAATTTATGTCATTCTCTATTGTATTATACACCTAATGCACAGCTGGTCTCCTAATGTAGATTTCTTCACTCTTGCTTCCACATAACCCTTCTTTGCACCAAGTACTTATCTTTACAATTATTTTCCATGGTCTCTGATTCTCTAGGCAGCATGATATTTGTGGTTGCCAAGCTGCTGGAGCAGTCTGGGTACATTCAAATCCAAATGTTAATGTTTTCTATTTCCTACATGGATAAAATGGGAATTTTGCTTCTTTTAACCATACAGGTCATTGTTCAATGGTTCTTGGTACCATACCAAGCTGAAGGAAACTTATGAAAAAGAGAAAGATATTTGGGTTTTTTTGTTGTTTTAAGCAATCTGTATTGCAAAACATTGCACATGCACATACACACGTACACACACAGGCGACAACAACAACAAAAATAGCAATCACTTCTTAAACATCTTGGATTTGAATGTTGTCCTTTCAGAGTAATTAAAACTGCTTACAATAGAAGTCTGAGCATTGTACTGGACTCAGCTTGATGTGGGCAATCAGACAGCTGGAGAAGTAGAGATGGCTCCACACCAAAATTTTAATACATTTGCCTTTTGTTCTTTGCAAGGATTTCAGTAGAATTCACAGTGCCATGAAAGGTGCACCATGGATGAAAATCTCTCTACATTTGCTGTGCTATGTATATGTGCTGCTAAATGTTCAGCTGAACTGAACTGAACTGAATGTACAGCAGAGATTGGAAAGAAATGAGTACCCTGATATCTCCAGAGTACCTGAGATGGGTTAGTGAACCTGCCCTTACCCCACAGCCTCAGTCACAGCAGCAGTGACACCGGGGATAAACTAACCTCTTGACATCGTGTTTAAAGCCAGAGGTAAGTCAGAGTGAGTTTTCCATTGAGCTGTTTGGAAGGGAAACCTTAATAGCCTCTCATACCATTGCACCATGCAAAGACTCCAGAGTACATTGTGAATAAAAGAATTTGAGAGTAAATGGCAGCTCTGCTTCCTACTGCTTGAACCTTTGAAAGGTGTGTTAGCTTCTCTAGGACTTTCAGGTTACACATAAGATGCCTCTTTGACAGAACTGTGTGCAAGTGGCTTTGCACACTGAGAATTGGGACGTGCACATCTTAGGGCACATAACTCACAAACAATAGACCAAAGAAAGAAGTGCAAGAGACAAAATACATATTCCTTCCATTTCTTCTTTCTTGTAAGAGCTTGCATAGGTCATTATTAGAACTGCCCTTAAGTGGTTTAGATTTATTTCAGTTTTGCATGGAGACTTTCCCAGAGCTGCTTCAAAGAGGCAGAATAAATAGAAAGCAAAAGAGGCCGAGGAACGTACCCCTCACCTATGTACCATCCACTGTATTAATTGACAGAGAGGTATATAAAACTGTTATGTTCTCTTCTTTTTTTTGGAAACAAACAAACAAACAAACAAACAAAAATATAACAACAATGAAACCGCCAAAACAAACAAACAAAACAAACCCAGAACACATACACTGCCCCAAAAAAAGCAAACCATAAAAAAAAAACAACAAACAAACCACAAACAAACTAAACAAACAAAAAGTTAAACAAAAAAAACACAAAAGAAGTCCCTCAGGCGGTTCCATTTCATCTTTGCCTCCTCAAGCTGATACAAAAGCCTAGGAACAAATTATAAATAAAGCCCCTCTTAAATCGGATGAGTGATTGAGCATCTACAAACTCCATACCCCAGTGGATGAAGGAGAGCATGACATTCATTACTTTGGTGCCTGCGTTTCTTTGTCCTGCTATCCTAAATTACTCTTCATTTTGGCTAATACACTATTGCTTGCTAAGATCATCACTGACTGAATGATTTTCCTCCACCTGTCTAAAAAGGCATGAAAAGTAATGAATAGGCTAAGACATCCTCTCACCCCTAGAAAATGCCCCTTCCAGGTCAAGGTTAGAGTCAGAATGGTAAGAGGCGTGTGCAATGGGAACTTGTTTCTGTTGTAATTGCTACCGGACTAAGCAGACCTGAGCCTCCAGGGATGTCAGTCCATCAGTGATAAATTGATACAAAATATTCTTGAAAAGTTTGTTTTGCTACCCTTATGCTAATATTTGCTTAGTGGTTATGAGTTTTGTGTGAAACGCCTGCAATCCAGGGGAAAATGAGGCCCCTTAAATTAATAAATAACAATAACAATGATGACATCAGGGTCAAGAGAAAGAATGGCTAATGAAAACCATCACCTGCGCTCAGTCAGAGTATGAGAGTGAATCTAGCTTGATGTGCACGGGGGAATTCTGGGAATTTAACAATTAAAGGCTGTTTCTCCAGAGAAGAGGGGGCTCCATCTTACTCAACGTTTCTAATGAAGTGTAATTCATTTTACCTCTTCCCCACCTTTCAAAATCAAAGTTCAAGAGGCCGTAGCAGACAAATTTCAAAGGACAGGCATGCATACCTCTTGCAATGCTACTCATGCTCTTCAGGGAATATCCTCATGTTCTATTAATTATTGTACTTCTCTGGCATTATTATTCATGGACTAGCATCTCAAAATACTTGACTTAGCAGTGGTTCTGGAACTAATACTAATAAGTACAAGGCTGTGCCTGGGGTGAAACATGTTTTTTCTTATGGGTACAACAGAGGGTAATACTATTCTTCACAATTCAGCCAATTTTTACTTTTTTCTTTTTTCTTTTCTTTTTTTTTTTCCACATCTGCAAGCAGAAGGCAGTCATTTGATTAATTATGTTGGTTTTCACATTAAAGAGGTAGAGTTGGGAACATATCATTGTGAGCACTGGTGTGACACCCAAACAAACACAACCCCAAACAGCAGTCCTGCCGTATGACCAGCAGTGTACCAACAGGCACAAGTGTGAAGAGACAACCTAGTCCGACACAGCTATCAAAGATGTTTACTAGAGGTAGCAAGCTTCTCTGTGGGTTCACAAAGAGGTGGTAACCATAGCTGTGTGGAGACTCCTTCAGGGGACAGACTGCAAAGCCTCCGTCCTGCCACAGCACTCACTTGGACATGAGGCCAAATTGCATTGAAGTGTTGTTGTCTCAGACAATGGAGGTCACGAGAAAAAATAACTATCAGGTGACTAGCAATTAATATCACAGTTTACAAGGAGATTTTAGACTTACTAAGGCTAAAGAAACTGACATTAGTAGCTTAAGTGATTGGAAGATACTCCCTTTTGAAAGTCCTTGACATTAAATTAGTTTGTTCTGCAGAACTGAAAGGCCAAAGAATCAATGTTTAAACTGAGTGAAATAACTGAAGCTTAAAATTTACATTCTTTCTCCCATACTTTTAGATAACTAAAAATTTTCGAAATAAAAAAGAACAAGTTACGAATTCAGTTGGTGGGTTTGTTTGTTTGTTTGTTTGTTTGTTTTATCACCTGACTCCTTAATCTTGTTTTAGGGACTCAAGGAAACTGGAAGTTCATCCTAACTTTACTAAATATTTCTAGTTAAATCGGAAAGTTTTCCCACCTGCATTTTGGACACTGTAGATGTTCATTAAGCTCTGTTAAACAAGGGTCCAAAATGAGCTTCAACTCTGAGCTTTTCCATGATGCAAAGACATACTCCTGTATTGTAGTTTAGTCTTTCTTAAACATGAAATGCTATCAAGTGAATTGATTTACTAACTGATCTTGAAATGTGTAACTTACGATTTTAAGAATTTTAAATAAACATTTCCATTGTTGTATTTAAAAATAACTCAAAATACATAAAAGCGTGTGAGTAATTTTTAATTTGAAAAATGGCAAGCATTCTATCAAGCAGTCAGCTGTATATAATCCTCTCATGCACTACACTGCTAGGAGAGAACAATACCTTTTTTTATTTTACAGGGATGTGATTTCTTCTTCTGATTAGATAATAAATGTTTTTTTAATATACATATATATATTGTGGCAAGAAAACAAGAAAGAAAAGAAACCTTCTTAGATTTTGACTGATCTTGGCATTTCCTTTACATATTGGATATCAGTATGAAGAACAGATTGCAATGTTTAACTCTCTAATATATACTGTGAAAGATTTCATTGATATTACCATACTGACTTTTTAGCCATTAAGTGTTCAATAGCATGTCTACACATTGTTACCAGAGATTGCTGTACAAGAGGCTTTGTTAGGATAGGGCAATTTGGTGGATGTCAAACAACATTGAATACATATTACACCTTGTGTACACCTATATTATATATATCTAAAACGAAACAAGAAGTGCAACTTGATGACGTATAATAACACACTGTGTATTTGTGAAACATATATGGTAATTAGTACTATAGTTTTAGAACAGTGTGTGCTGTTATAGCTTTAATTCCAAAAATATACCCGCTCTAATATGGCAGTTGTCATCTCAGAAATATACGTGCTGTGATAGTTGTCATTATAGAAATATACATACTGTGATAGCTGTCATTGTGAAATACATACTCAGTAATAGATGTCAGCAATGATATATAATAATAATCACAACGTCTAGCATTTTTCATCCTGGGTCCAAAAGAGTTTTAAAAATATAGTATCATGCCCAATTTTCAGATGGAGGAATTGCTGTCCAGAGAGTATAAGTGTTTTGCCCAAGGTCATGAAGCAGACCCATGGTGGAGGTGGGAATGGAGTGTAGGTTTCTTTTCCTGGACATTGTAGTACATTTCCTAAAAAAAACAGCCTGCATGTGAAAGAAATGGATATTCTCCCACAATGGGCCCTGAGACTGTTTAGAAACTGGCAGGATTGGCTGGGCACCTTCCAGAATCAAGGCTCATTCCCCTTGAACAGAGATAACAGTGCAATTCACAACAAATCATTTATCTGACAAATTAGCTTCCTTCTACTTCCCAGCAGATCACAGCCTTCTCAGATTTATTTGCTATCTGACAGACTTTTCTGCCTTTTCTTTTTATTATTATTATTATTATTGAGTCTGTGGAGATACTGTGACTTTTTTTTTTTTCCCTGCTGTTTAAACAGGGAGCTTATTTGCAATTGGTCAGAGAAATTTCATGATCTTAACACATTCTTCTTGACTGGGTAAAAAAGCAAGCATATCTAACTGAAAATATTTACATCTTTAAAACTACCACTGCCAGAAGTAATAAGTGTTTGATAAACACATTCCTGGTAGGAAAATTCAGTGTCTTGAACGTTCGTAGAAAATTGAGTGTCAGAGAATTAATCCAAGTAGAAATTCACATAGGATTTTTTACAGTGTATGTTGGACTCCAGAAATGAGATATATTAACTCCTAAGATTACTCTCCAGACAAAAGTTCATGCAATTAGGAGTGTTCAGCGCAAGAAATACTGGTGATTGAACATGAATGTGTGAAATTTGTTAGAAAAAATAATATGATTTAATAATAGCAATGCTGCCATTACAAGCCTTGATCGTTGTGCAAGGAACGGTATGAGCATAGCATGGAATGATACACTTATTCAAAGCAGCCTTTGAAATGGGAATATTTTTAGTCAATGATTTTTGTTTTCACATAAAATACAGCTGCCAGGTGAATTCTTTACAGATTGTGAGTGGAAGTCTTTCTCCATTGGCACTCTAAAAATATACCTAAAACACATGTTCATAACACCACAAGATTCCTAAATAAATTTTTGGAGACTTTACACAGTGAAAGTTTGAATAGCAATTTGTCTATAAAATGTTTTTATTTACTTTTTACAGGTCTGTTTAGGTTGAAATCTCATTCTTTCCCCTTTTCCATCTATGTGCAACTCTGTAATGACTGAAGAGAACCCTTGCACAATGAGTCAATCAGCCAAAAAATTACTTCACCTTTTCTTTTACATCGTCCATTTTTAACTGTACTAAATTTCTGAAATTGTTATTATTAGAAGTATGTATTTGAAGCAGGTATTTTCCTGTTGTTGTAGACACTGATAACAGGAGACTGATACAACACAGTGGAAGACCATCAAATACTCCATGAAGTGACGACAGTAGAAGAATTAAATATATAGATGTAAATGCCACCACCAGCAGTAACTATGTAATTAAAATTTAGGTATGAAATGACCTTCCTTTAAGGGGAAGAAAGTACTTACTGGGAAAAAAAAATCCCCCTAAAATGGAAAACATCCACACATCCCCATGTTTAACTCCAGAGGAGGTGAGTTAGAGACTAGAACCATCAAGGAAGATTTTACCCCAATAAGGTAGGAGAATATCCAATGACATTTTTAAGTTTCCAGTACTCTCCTTCTCCTAGGATTGTCCTATCAGACTGATAATATCAGGCTTTGAAAACCGAGGGAACTGCACATAGTTTGGAACTATGCTGGGAGAACACTGCAAAGCACTTGTTTTTTCTCCCAGCAAATCTTCGCTCAGCTTTGTTGATGTGTGAGATCTAAAGACCTGGTTTTCTTCTGGAAAAACAAAGTTTATACAGCATACAAACACTGGACACAACCTTAGCTGACAAGCGAGCTAGACAGCTTTCAGGTCTAGTGGGAAAAAAAAGAATGAAAAAAGAGGGGGGTGGAAGGGAAGGAGGTGAATCAGACATTTTCTCAGCTCTTCTGTGAGTAATATTCATGCAAGGCCATGCCAGCTTTGCACCTGTTTTTCTCATTTTCTATTCAGCTTGTCACATTTGTTTACAATTTGTCTTATTTTGTCATTTTCTTTGTGCTTTCTATCCTATACCAAACACACTTGGAATTTATTTGCAATTCAAGAAATGTATTGCTGATGAAGTGGGACAGTTTTTGATGGGTACCCCAAAGGGAAAGGAAGGGACTTCCGTGCACAGCAGAGGTGAGAGAAGTGAGACAACAGGTAGGGTAGAATCAAAATATCTCCCTTGCCCTTCAGTTGCAGTAAGGGGAAAACATTTAATCCTTGCAAGAAGTTTAATCCTTGTAAAACAGGCAAGGGACAAATTCACTCAGGATATGAAGAATTATAAAATCCCTCTTCATGTACTCATAACTTTGACAATAATCTAATGTGGACTTGCACAGAATTAGGAAGAACGTGTTACAGGCCCTTGCTCTACCGTGCACGTAGCATATAAGAGAAGGTCAAAAATTCTCTATTTTAATACCTTAACATTCAGTTACGTGTGGGCTTCCTGAGAGATTTAAATATGTTTGTTTTGAAGCAGTGTTCTGCCTGACCAAAAAAAAAAAAAAAAAAACCCAAAAAAACCCAACAAAAACTCAAACAAAGAAAGAAAAAAGAAACCAACAGAAACCTCAGCAAAAATAAAAAAAAATGAACAAAAATGCATAGAATTAAGGGGAAAAATGCATAAAGCCAAATCCCTAGTGGTATTAATTCAGTTAAAGTCACAGGGAAGACGCCAATTTACACCAGATGTGGATCAGGCTCACAGGATTTAATATGTTCCAAAATAATTTGGAAACTGTTTCTATTAATTTGATTCCCTGGTATATGCTAGATTTCAGCAAATAACTGCTTTGTTTTTAGAGTTTATTTTAGGAATTAGTCACGGATTTTATTATTGAATATAAAGGTTACCAGATCTATAATGTAACATGGTAAATGAAGTGGTAAGTGAATTCATGTTTGGTAATTTCCCACTTTAATTAGTATGCATTAAAAATGGTACTTTGCTCCATACTACTTTTTTTTGTACACTATAATAATGGTGAATTTACACAAAAGCCTGTTTTGGTGAGTATCTGCATTGTTTTTACCTCTGCATGTGCATGACACATGAGGCTGGTGGAAGGGTTGCTTTACAGAGTCATTCAAAAATTGTGGCCTTGGCCTGTGATCGTTTCTATTCATCTTTCTGTGAGAGCTGGGGCAGGGTGGGGGGTGGGAGGTCACTTCCAGAGCCCATGGCCACATGCCAGTAAGGCTCAGTGAATTCCTTCCTCCTGAATTTCTTTCCGCACGTTCAGTCAGCTAAATTATGCTTCCCTGCTGTTAGCTTGATCCAAACCTGCAGAAGTCAATGAATGAAAAGACTCACATCTATTTCAAAAAAGGACCAGGACCTCAAATTGCTGTTGGTCATTTCACCCCAGAAGCAGCTTCCCTGTCTTACTCTGGGTTTATCACTTTACTGAGTCCTTCACATACTCGGCAATTTATTCAGATTAAAGACACCACAGCCCCTCTGTTCTCTAGATTGAAATATATATGAAAGTATCCTTACATCATGCCACGTGTAACAACATTAATTTGGCTGCATAAGGTAGCACAGAAACTCTTTACTGGTTCCTTCTTCTTCTTTGTAGCCATCTTAGCCCAACTTTACGCAAAACATTGTACTGAAGAAAATGCACTTTGCTTAGGATTTTCTGATTACTTTTTAATATTACTCTTAATGCCAGACTTTGTAAACTATTCCTGTTTAAAACCAGTTGAAACATGTACTGCATTAGTACCCTCAGTAACGAATTCCTCCGTGGAGCAGAATGCATCACAAGGAGACAGGACATACCTATGTTGGGTATCTTTCTGATCTTACTGAAGGTTCTAAAGATATTTATCTGCTTCTGAATGTATGTGAAAGATCCAGAAAATAAGACTGGAATTTAAAAGGTGACTCAAATAAATTTAGTGCTATTTAAATGTTTTGTTTTATTTCTGAAGTAGACTAAAACTAGCCTAGTTAAAACTGGAACTAGATGATCTTTAAGGCCCCTTCCTAACCAAACTATTCTATGATTCTATGAAGGTGTTTGTGACTGTGTATATATAAATTTATATATATATACATGGAAACATATAAATCCATTTTGCGATAAGTTTATAATTTAGAATGCTTGAATCAGGAATATGCCAGAAAAAAAGTATGGAATGAATCATATAACGTATCTTATGCTCATTATGTCATTTAGTATCTATTTAGTGTCATTTAAATAGTGAAAAAGATAATAATCACTTACCAATCTTACCATTGTTTGTTGTTATTCTGATGGTTGTTTTATTATTATATTATTATTATTACAGCACTGTTATAGCATCTATTTTACTTCCTGATCCCAGAACACCTATTTTTATCTCACTTAAACTAAGATATATGAAGCAACTGAAGATTCATAAAGTTACAGAAGGATGAGCATGAATGATTTGCAATAGCAATATAGTTTAACGTTAACCAACAGAGAAATAAGAAACAGAGATCCTATGAGGAGAGTGGGAAATAGATTGTGGAAGCCACCAATGCAGACATCTTCAAGTTACTCCTTCACGATATAGAGCTGAGAAGTGCAGAACTGAAGAACAGAGCTCGGTGTAGAATGGGAACAAGCATTTTTCTGGCCTATTCCTGTTTTTTATTGAAAAGTCAGGAATTCATTTAATAAGAAGACTACGTTTAGAAAGAAAAAAATAAAGAGGAAAGCTAAACAGAGGCAAAAAATACCTAAAATCATAGTAAGTTGGGAGAGCCAGGCCAGTCCCTTGTCTCAGGTCTAAATTGTAATACAGTCTTTGGAGACCTATCATCTAGTAAATTCAGGAGAAAAGAAAGTAACCTAATCTAGAGTCTACTTCTTGAGATTAGGTTTCCCTTAATAGTAAAGGTAATAGTAATGCAAAATCATAAAAAAAAATTTACGTTGTGCTACTGAGTGATGCAACATTCAACTCGCAGGTTTGCAATAAATAAGCAGAGTTAGACAGGTTTGTTGTTTTGTTTGTTGGTTTTTTTTTTCCCCTCCCAACCAGGGCCTGGAGAAGATTTTAACAGCATTTTGTGATGCCTAAATGAATTAATGGGACCCTCCCTATGGGGCAATGTGGGCTGCAACACTGTCCAAAAATTTTTAACACTAGTTCTTCATCTAATGAAGAAATGATTGTGCTGTTCTAGATCTACATTACACTGGGGGTCAGCAAAGATAATCATAATACCTTCTCCTAGTTTTAAAATACAAGATTCACCTCCTTATCTCCCTGCTTACATAAGCTTGCCATATTATAGAGATACTCTGGGGAACATCTGTACAATCTCAAAAGGACTTATCTCTATTAACTTTTTTTATATTTAATAATAAAATGATTTAATCTGTAATTCACAGCTATTTCAGTGACTCTATTCTCTCTCCATAAACCAAACAGAAACAGAAATATATGCACTTTTTTTTCCCAAATACCTCCCTAGCACTTTACATTAGGACTTTCTTTCTCAAAAATGAAAACAGCTCATTCTCTTCTTCCTGACCCAAACATTTCTACCTGCTGTTGGGCTTGGACCTAGATGTTTATTACCTTGATAACTTATGTTTTGTTAATTTCCTTTCCTGCCTATCATATGATACTTATCACTTCAGCTGTACTTTACCTACCATTTAAACCACAGTTCTTTTCTTGATTTCTCTTTTATCAAGTGTGTGTTAATTTCCTTCTCCCTCCCTCTGTGTAACTGTCTCACCTTTTCTCTAGAAAAAATTCTCAGGGCCAAAAGTTATGCCTTTTCTCCCAAGCATTGGGATATTTTACAGACACCCCTCCTTCTCCAGACCTATTCATCTTTATCTCTCACTGAACAACAGCACTGCAAACTGAGTGTGAGACAACATAGCTGAATGATTGATGCTCTCCAAGTCCTGAGTTTCTCTTCTTCGTTTATTCACACAGTCACCCTCCTGAGTTAAGGGTTTCAGTCGGTACCTGCCATGGTGACTAGGAAAACAAGGGTAAGCTGCCAAATCCAGCGACTGTTTTCTTGTTCTCACATTGCATTTCCTTATCGGTTGTGACAATGTGCCACAATTAATGATAGCAGAAATACCTATGTTTGATACCATATGCATCATACTTAGTGGTGATGGATTAGCAATCAAGAAAATTAATTCTGCCTTTACAAAGTAACATCTGAACTTTGAAGTTAGGCAAAAGCTTTATAGAGTAGTGCAGATAAAAATTCTCTTGGAAATGGGATAACATGTTTCCATTGTACCTACATAATTTGTTCTGGACTGAGCCCAAACAGAATGGTATATTTCCCAAGAAAATGCAAGGATCATTTATACAAAATTGAATTTTGGGTAGTCCTATGAAATCAGTGCCCATAAGAAGGAGTCTGACAACAGAATGTGACACCTTGAATACATACGGATCTCCTGACTGACCTTGACTAAATAGCAACAGTTTCTTGGAGTCATGGGTTTTAATCTATGAAGCTGATCCTTCCTTAGTAAATAACTTAACTTTTTCAATAAAAATTGTTAATAAATTTAAAAATCTTCAGTATCGTAGACAGAATTATGCATGTGATTTGATTGCTAGAATAACAAAAACCCAGTGATAGAAAATGTTATTCTGCTAATTAGGACATCCTTTTTACTTCATAGTCTACAATGTCGTTAGAGAAACCCATATAGAACAACCATAACTTAACAAACTCTGAACACTGATTTATCTATGTTCCACCAAACAGAGACCATTTACCTTACTGGAAAATATCATAACAACTGTCTTTGCAGCCCAAAATTACTTACAACCTTTCTGTTTCCAGATACCACAGTGATCCTACCTATTTGAATTTAAATAATGAAGGTTATGAACCATTTTAAGATCTCAAATCACTCTAGAAAACAGATTAGATATTTTGAAGAAGCTGAAACTCCTTGGAAGCTCACTGTCCAGTCATGGCATTGGTATTCCTAAAAATGGTATTCCACTGGCCCCTAAAAAACTCCTTAGTGTTCATTGTAACTCTTTGGTTCTTTGTTGTCTTCCTTTTGATGGAAGGGTTGGAATTAATTTTTACCTTATTTGAGACAGGTACAGGTTGGATATCACCATTGCAGGCAGCTGTTCCTCATTGTCTTTATTCTTAACATTAAACTGGTAACTCAGGGAGGGCATAGTATAAGTATTTGCCAAAATTTATACATTTACTTGAGGATAAGAAAGATCTTCCTTGTCCATGGGGTGTGGGGGAAGGTGGGGAAAGTTGGAATTAGGTGATCTTTGAGGTCCCTTACAACCCAAACCATTCTGTGATTCTCTGTTCTCATCCTGGGCTACAATGACTGTAATAACTAGGTTTCCATCAGTTATAAGTGCTGAGGGCTGTTTCCCCCAGTTATACCTATGGTATGAACCTCAACTGTTGTATCTTTATTTAGTTTTGTTTGAAGTGAGAGAAAAGGTTTTTTTATCAGGTATAGATAAGTAGAAACACGAGTACCAACATTACAAATAAACGGAATGTACTATATTCAGTATTTTCTTAGTCTAAACATGATATTTTAAGTAAACTTAACTCTTTGTTCATCTTGGAAGTTCTAGGAAACATCCAAAAAATTTATATTGTATTACAGAACTGGTGATAGCAAGAAGTTGTCCATAGAGAAAGATAAATACCTGACAATAGAAGATCAAACAAGGGGATGTGATGCTTTGGCAAATGAGAGGACTTGTATTCTATTTCAGATCGGAGTCTGGAAATTGTATTGCATGAAGATATAATGTCCTTTAGCAAACAGTAATCTGAGAATTGAGGGCTTAAATTTTTCATAGAGTGTGACCATGTATGTATGTATGTATGTATGTATGTATGTATGTATTTATTTAAGGAAAAAGTCATAAAAATGTATGGGCCTTTAATAATTAGGTAGACTTCCCCACTCACCCCCCACTTCCTGACGTATTTATTTAGTCAATTTTAGATGGACAGACTATAGTGATTAGAAATTTCTAAAAGAGTTTCCCTTCACCATAAATACTGATAGTTTTAACCTACTGAAAGGTTGTTTACACCAGTTTATTTCATAATGCAGTCCCTAAGTCTGGCTCTTAGAAACAGCAGGGCTGATAAACCATGAAAGAGCAATTTATGGAAGATCCTGTAACCTGGATTGCTGGAAAGAAAGGGAAGTAAAGAATTTTAAGAAATGACCACTATTGATTGCCTCATACAGTGGATGGCATTTTGCCTTCATCTTCAGGATAATTGGACAGAGGGATTACAAATCCATAGCAATAGAAGGCTTTCCTTACTAGACTGTTAATGCACTATAAATCAGCAAGTAGGAATAGCTCCTATGTTGCAGTCTATGTTTTCATTCAGCTCATTTGCACTTCAAAGCTGAAGTCGATAATTCAGCTCCAAGTAGGTGCAATTGGGGGATATTTACCTTTTGTAGAATACGAATACAAGCCGAGAAAATCTCTAAATTCATTTACACAGGACATTACTGGTCAGAGTCTGGCACTCAGACACACAGCCCAGTCTCCAGCTGAAGTCAAGAGGTGAGCTTGTAGCTGCTCATAAATCCCTCAAGGTCTGTGTACTGTGGCTAAACAGTGTTTTCTCACTATTGGTGATCAATTTTTTGCTGAAGAGGTAAGTATAGCCTTTGGTTTTTTAAATGCTAAATGAGCAGTCCCTTCCCTGTCTTATCTCTGACCGGGTGGCTGGAGGTTGGTCCCATGAAGCCAGTTTGTCCCAGCACCCTCAGAGGGCAGGAGAGAAAACAACTCTAGGAGGGCAAAAAAATGAGCTCCTCAAATCATGTACCAGTGCTAAGGTAAAGTTCAACCAGGTTTGAAATCAAGGAAATAGAGTCAACAAAGAAGGGAAAAAGTAATCTAACCTGCTGAATTTTGTTTCCTTTATTTTCACTCACTATTTTATGACATTTCTTCCAGACAAAACTCCTATCATAGCAGTGATGAAGAAAATACTTAATTTGTCTATCCTTATGCTCTCCCTCCCACACAATACAAACACTCATGCTCACATATATTAGATTTCTCAGTCTTGTGCAGTACCTGGACAATATTACATTGCCGCATATTGTTTTCTGAGCTTTTTCCTACCTACGTTATGTCTCAGAGCACAGAGAAATATGCATCCTTTTCAGTGCAACTTGCAGCTTTGAACGAAGTGAATGTAGAGGTAGTTTTATCATTCCCATCTGGCTCCATTTTCTACTGTGATAAAAAATGGAATTGAGGTTAGGCAGAAATGGTCTGAAGTATCAGCTCCAACAGAAGATGAGGTAGGATTTTTTTTCCTCTGTGATGATGCTTTTCAATGTTGGAGTGTGTCTCAGGTTTAGGGGATGAGAAAGAAGATGAGAATGGGGCTTTATTCGGTATTTCATAGATGGGAAATGAAGTTCTTCAGTTCAAGCACCATAACTTCCTCTCGGCTCTGCATCAGTACAATCTGAAGCTCACTTCAGTCATTATGGCTGGTACCCAAACACCAGTTTCCAACAATCTGTTCTATTTGCTAGCTTTTAATTTTTTCTTTTCCAGGAGGGCTATAGCTCCAAGTGTAAAGAAATCAAACTTCATAACAATGAACTTGCTTTTCCTGTCAACTAAGTAAGAGATCCTTTTTAAATAGTCCTGACTCTCCCAAATTCTATTACAGATAGAAATTCTCAATACTGAACTTTCATTATTCCAGTAAGAAAAATCTAATTTATATTATAGAGAAATATTATATCTGGAAGCTTCCTTTAAGAAATAAAACTTGAAAAGTAAAGGAGTCAAATTTTGTGCTAATATGGCATCAGTGTATTACTGTATATCCTCGTTGGATGGATACTTAGGAAGGAGATACTTATGGGTCAAGGACTCATAACTGGACACAGAAGAGAAAGGGTTTAAAGGTTTGGCAAAAAACACCAAAACATTAGCAAAAATTGAGTGCTATCCTTCTTGATCCACTGAAGAAACCAATGCCTATCGATACATCAGTTTCAATGTCATTGAATTTGACAGGATCATGATATAGGTGTAATGTTTAAATATCTTTGTGGAATCTGGTCTTGAAAAGACACCCTGGGAAGTCTCAGTAGGCTGAGTGCATAAGTAATACAATATGCTATTAGTGTAAAAAAAAACCCTCACAACAGACTACAAAAAAACCAACCAAACCAAACATGAAAGACAGTCAGTCAGATGTCAAAAGAAATGCTGTATTGCTTGAAAAATACTGCAGTACCTGTTAGACATAGCAGCATATCCCAAATATTTGCAATTATTTTGCTATATGTGTTTTTCAGCTTTTTCTTGCACATGTCTGCATCATTCCAGGCACAACTCAACATACCTGATTTAAAATGAATGTAGATTACATGGGTAAGTAGCCATTTTCACTTGATCTCCTTTCTGCATAATTTTCAAGTATCTAACACATGTGGAAGTAAATGCTTCATATTGTACTAACCAAAATAAAATAAATTTGAAGCAATTTTGAACTAAAATGGTGCAAACAAACGTAACTTTTATCTCCTAAAGAAGTTTCTATTTTATTTTCAAGGTTAAATTTTTTTACAGACTGACAGCTTCCTATTTGTCAACATAAAAATGGAAGATCAACTAACCTGTTGTTCATAGAATCCTAGAATTGTAGGATGGTTTGGGTTGGAGGGGACCTTAAAGATCATCTCATTCCAAACCCCTGCCATGGACAGGGACACTTTTCACTAGACCAGGTTGGTCTAAGCTCTGTCCAACCCGGTTTTGAACACTTCCAGGGACAAGGGAATCACAACTTCTCTGTTAACCTGTTCCAGTGCCACCCCCAGAGTAAAGAATTTTTTCCTAATATGTAATCTAATCTAAAGACCTACTGTCTTTCATCCTGAAGCCATTCCCCCTTGTCCTGTCACTACATGCCCTTATAAAAAGTCCCTCTCCATCTTTCCTGTAGACACCCTTCAGGCACTGGAAGGCAATTGGATCATCCCGAAAACTTCTCTTTTCCAGGCTTAACAATCCCATTTCTCTCAGACATTCCTAATAGCAGAGGTATTTCATCCCTCCAATAGTCATGGTGGCCTCTTCTGTACTCTGGTTGATGTCCTTTCTGTTCTGGGGACACCAGAATTGGATGCAGCACTGTAGGTGGGGTGTCATTAGAGTAGAGCAGGGGGGGCAGAATCACCTCCCTTAATCTGCTGACCATGCTGCTTTGGATTCAGCCCAGGATAAATTATTCCTGTAACCTTTTTAGCAGGGGTAATTTCTGAAATAAAATTTGATATCATTTCAAGTGCAAATTTAGGAGTCTTGGGCAACTGAAATGTATCATCTTGCTACTCATGATCAGTAACACTTCACTGCTCACGAAGTTTTGACAGAGAGATGCAATAAATTTAGGTGTACCAACAAGCTACTTTGATTATCTCATGGGACTTTGGTACAGTTACAGCAATAGGTATAAACATCACCTCAATTTCTCTGCACAAAAGGGTAAACTAGTATGTTATAAGATATTGGGACACTATGTTTATAACTAAAAAGTTATCTTGATCTTGGAAAAAGTTTCATCTTACATAAATTGAAGAAGAAAAGGATTAAAACTTGTTAGAATCCAAAAATTAGTTACACAGTTGCCCTTGTAAAATATATATATATATTTTAAATTAACTAAGAACACTTTTTAACTTTCATGGATTCCTTAATTTATTTACTTCATTTTCATATTTCTTGTATATTTTGGGGGGTTGTGTAAACTATACATCCCACGAAACCTCACAATTTCCTTTTTTAAGTGATGTTTCCATGTGTTTAATAGACGGCACAGTATATTATAGGATACTGCTTTAAATAATAGTTTATACTCTCACCAAGAGCCTCAAATTAGGGGGTTTTCACAAATTCCCTGAGAGAATATTTCAAGTCTAATAAGGGCAGCTGATAAGGATCTTCTTTCCAACATTCCACTACAATTTTCCACTTCTTTGCTAGGTTCTCTTACTGGTTGTCTGACCATCTGCTCGTCATTCTAATTATAGCTCCTCCTTTTGGTGCTTTGAAACTTTGGATAATAAAAATATCTGATCAGACTTCATATTGGTAAGCTTTGACACAACTTCTGATGATGAGGCTGAGCTTTCTTTATAAAATCCCTCTGAAATCACCTACAAATGATATAATAGAGGTGTAGAGAACTATTTGTGAACCTGTACAGTCATTGAGAAAGAGTGGAAATACCTCTTTAAAGTGTTTAATTCCAATGATATTGTTAAAAGTGTTTTAATACACACAAATGCTTATAAAATATATTTTGTAAAATATTTATCTTCTCTTGCTAAAAAATGCATAACTATTAATTAATTATGCACACAGCTGTATTAAGTTGGTTTAAATTACCCAGCAGCTTTTTTGGGTTTAATCCAAAATCTTTAAAATTGTCATTTCATCTATAAACAGATCCTGAGAAAGAAGAATTGTTTGAGGCAATGTGCTGGGAAGAAATCCTTATTTTTCACTGAGTCATTTTGCACAAATGCAACCTTCTATTCTTTTTCCGTTTTTATTTGAAGAGCATAGATTTAAAAGCTATGCTTTAAGAAGCAGGAATATATTTGTAGAAAGAATCCTACATCTTTGTTCCTAAGTATCTGCTAGAACACACACACACCTTTTAAAATCTTATTTCAGTCTTCTAGGAGAACACAAAAATAATTGTCTAAACCTACAAAAAACAGAAACAAAAACCCCCCTCCAAACCAAACCCAAACATCTGTCAAAGATCTCTTGAATAAGCAGTAGAAACATTATGCAGTACTCACTGATGGGTATCTTCAAAGGGATAAAAGACTCCGGAGACTTATACATCAGTTTTCAAGCCAGAAAACTTGACTTCTTGGCTAGACACTATTGCTGATCTGTTCTGACACCATGACTCTGTTCCATCTCCTACATTTTATCCAGTTTGATTATAAATTCATCGGCCCAACATCTGTTCATCCATACATAGAAAGTCCAACAAGACTCTGAACTTGGATAATGTAAGTAGATGTTGTTATAATAATCCATTACTCTTTTGAGATCAGGTTGGTTGACCTCATGGACCTTCTGAGTCATCAGTTCAATGAATAATGATTGCTTCGTATCAATCAGCACCAGTTTGTAAGGGATTTTTAAGGAATAGAAGAGTTTGAATTCATAGCAAATGTTATCTACATAAAATGATGTGACCAGCACTACCCTGATCATTTTTATTGCCCGTCTCTCCAATGTACTGATGGAATCATTATATTTGCAAAACTGTTGCTGGCATTTCCCTTTACTATCTCTGACAAGCTCTTTTGTGTCAATGCCATTGCTTTTCAGGGATGCACAACCAGTGTTCCCTTTTGTAGCAGAAATGTTTCTAACACACTCTTTGATGTATCCAAAGATAGTGTCATGCATACTGACACATCGTACCACTCAGCAGTGGAAGCTACCTCTGTCTGAAAGTTTTGTCCAAAGCTTTTTGATGTTCTCCCTCTCAGTGCCGCTTCCAGAATTTTTCTTTCAATTTTTCCCAACAGGGTTGCATTCAGTATGTGTTTATTTATTTATATATTAACTTGATATGGACAGATGAGAAAGGTTCTCCTGTGGCTCACTCATAGCCTGGTTTCCTCCCAGAAGTCTATCCCTGTCCAAGAAACTGACTTACAAGATGAGGAAGAATAGATCTTTAGAGACTAAATTTAAAGGTGTTGAACAGTCAGTGCCTGTTATAAACAATGGACCTAGTGTACAGTTTCTCTATAAATCTAAGACATGTGTTTCCTTTCCCAAGATCCTTTTGAGGACCTGCAAAATCACGCAGGTAATACAACCTATGTAAATGCCTCAGTCAAAGAGGTGAAATCAAGAATTTAAAAAAAAAAAAAAAGGTTCTCCTAGGAATCAGAATGCACACACATATAAAATTATTCAGTATGGATGATGCATACGTGACAGTTATCTCTTTGTCAAATTACTGCTGTTTTGGGAGCTTCTGCAACTAGGGATCTCATTTTGCTATTATTTTTGTTTTATCTATGGATGTTTCATATTTTTTGGAACAACTTTCTGTGGAAAATCAGATGTAAAAGCAATAAAAGAGAAGCGAAAGGGATAGTGAAGCAGTGATTGACTAAAACTGGAGTTCAGTTACGTAACTTATGCTCAACTGATTTCTTAGGTGGCTGTAGAGCACATAACTCTATTTCATCATCTCCAAAACTTACTAGCAGCTCTCTCTTACGAGCTTGAACCAGATGAAAAATGAGATATGCTCAGACAAATATGTCAAAAAGACTGTCTGGCTCATGTCTCACATGTCACAGCAGTGAGGTCTGCAGTGTGTGCTCCATGTTCCCATGTGCCTGTCCACAACCAGGCAACCTACCACTGAGTTCTGGTTGCTGTGACGCCACGGATCACAGAGAAAGCCTCTGGGTCTGTGTCCAAACAAGAGGAGAAACCTGTGCTATGCTCAATCTCCAGTTGCAGAATAATTTCAAACCTCTTCACTGATAACCTGTTGAGTATCACATGCTGGGAGACAAGAAAGCTTAGATTTTTGTTTCTAGTGTCAATAACAGTGTTTTTGTGTTCCTTAGATAGTTCAGAAGAATTGATGGTTGCAGGTCTGTAGTAATAAGCAACTCCTGCGTTTGATGATCACTGCCCCCAGTAAGGCAGGATGTTCTGGGTCTAATGGTTTGTTATACAGATAAAGGTCATTTCATTCTCAAATGCAAAATGAGGTTAAAGGTATGTCTCTAGGCATATTCACACAATGAACATGGCACAGGGGATGCAAATTTAGGCACCAGAGCTGACTGCAACTGGAAGCAATCTTTGCTGCTTCAGCTACTGAAGAGATGGAGTTTATAAATCGGGTTCAGGGTTGTGCTAACACAACTTCTGGACACCACTAAACAGGTAGGAGTTGCACTGCATCAGGTACTTGCATCAAGCTGAATGAGGCTGCGTACTTTTACAGCAAAATACTCATGGCATGATAGAAACATGGCTTAAAAAGCGACTTCACCAGAAAGTCTACCCAGTTATGAGAAACTTGCCCTACAGTTCTCCTGGAATGGCCCTCACTGCCAGCGTGACTCACTGCTAAGCGTCCCTCTGTGAGCCTGAACCACAAAGTATGTGAGTTAGTTACAGTTCCTGATTGTGGTAATTGGCTCTTATTTCAAGCAATAAAGACTTGTGCTATTTTTCCTTTCAATAGACCATCCTGATTTAAATCTGGTATCACCCAAAATAGCAGGCAGACACCAGCAGTACTAAGGGACGTATCAGAGCTGTCTGAAGGTTACTTTAAAATTTGTGCAAATGCTGATCACTTCTCTGAAACACTCCAGGACTTACAGGGTCTCTCTTATTAACCCTGCTCCAGACATGGAATGGGACAACGAGTAATTGTGCTCTGTATTTAGAAACAATCCTGCTTCTGCCACTTCTCCCTCTCGTCCTTTTATCATTCACAGCATTTGCATGAAGACAGGATCTTCATTTCAAAGGAGTCCATCTGCTCGGGCTGCTCATTCTCTTCCTGAAGTTATAAACCTCTATTTGCAACAACATAATCCTCTCACCACAGAAGCCTGCGGTGAGGTCACAAGTGGAGGATTGTGACTTCAGGTGGGGAAATGAGCAGCAGGAGCAGATGAACTGTTAAGAAGCAGAGATCCCATTTTCATTGCAAATGTCCTTTGCATTAAAGAATGAGGCTAGGAAAAGGCAGCCAAGGGAGGACACTGAAGCAGAAAACCGTGCACACAGAAAGCATATTCAAATGCTTTAAACAGTTGCATACAGTGAACTAGCTCTTGGCAGAGCAATATCTTAAGATGTAAAACAATTAGCTACTTCCAATCATGCTAAGAATTAAGAATGAATAAATAAAAAAAAAAAACCCACCCAAACTTCAATCCTTGTGTAGAAGCCCTCACTTTTTCTTTTCTTTTCCTTCTTTTCTTTTATTTTCTCTTTTCTTTTCTCTTTTCTT
>NW_020884918.1:1920371-2080636 GCF_003945725.1 Corapipo altera
CTCTTCTCTTCTCTTCTCTTCTCTTCTCTTCTCTTCTCTTCTCTTCTCTTCTCTTCTCTTCTCTTCTCTTCTCTTCTCTTTTCACTTTGCTTTTCTCTTAATTTTAGTTCTTTTTTTCTTCCCCTCACCTCTCCACTGCTTTTCTATTTTACTCAAGAACAAGGAAAGATGACCCATGCGATTCAGGCACCACAAAATATCACCTAGAATGTTTACTTCATCACATCCTGGTACGAAGTGCAGAGTGAATCCCACTTGTCACAGTGCTACCTGTGATTATGGTGGCCTGGAGGAGAAGGGTTGCAACAGGGAATATCCTGCTGGGAAGTGGTTTTACCTGTTTTCATTTGAAAGAGGAGGGAAAGGAGTGGAAAAGCAAACATCTGACATTTTTTTCCCAACTCTTTTGTATATAAGATACATTACCTCTGGTGAAAAGTCACCCTACCTATGTGAGTCCTGACACACTTCCTGACAGGAGAAGGTGACATGACTGTTTGACATTCAGGGCTACAAGTTTGCTAGGCTGTAATCTCTAGTTAAAATTGAATCTTGTACATTACACCCTGCCAGTACAGCCAGACTCCTGATAATTATTTAGAGGCTACAGTTCTGAATTATTTTTTTTCCCATTGAAGAGAAAGGTTACTTGGATTTATTGTTCATCACTGATTGCAAATTAAAGGAGGGTAAACTTTTATTTTTTGTCTTTAATGATTAATGTAACAGAGTCAAATAAATCTGTGTTTTCTTTTTGTTTTGTTTTTAACAAAAGTAGTCTCTAAAGGTGAGAAGGAAGATATCTTATGCCAACAGACTTTTCAAAAATCCACTGTGACTGAAGAAAAGATATTTCTGACTTACCCATCAATTGTTAACTTGCTTGTTGCCATGATATAAGGAAGAGGAAAATGCTATACAGATGCCACAATCTAAAATAACACAAGTAACAGGAAGATTTTAGACAACAGGAAGGGAAGGTCAAATTCACTCACACAAACAACCAAGGCAAAGAAATGGATTTAAACTTTACTTTAAGACCTAGTGTGCTATTGCATTTCATGTCATTACCACTTGGTGATGGGTTCTGCATCTCTCTTTCTCTCTCTATATATATGTACTAAACTTATATGATATAAAATAAAATTTTTCACAAGGAAGACATGTCTGATTAACTCGTTAGGTGCCATATGTTGTGCATCTTTGCATGGTTTCAGAAAGGAAGACCTTTGGTCCAAGACACTTCTAATAGTTACTAGGACATCTTAGGAGAGATCCATTAGATTTTCTTCATCACAACACAAGCCTGTTCAAATGATTAGGAACCTGAGTATCTGAGTCTTAAACTGTGTTGGAAAGGATGATAGAAACTGACGCATTTTGGTGTTGATTCTCATACTGTATTTGACCTAGTATCTGGAACTTAACACCTATGAAAATGAAATCCATGCCTGTTTAAGCATTAAATAATGAATGTTGTTTCTTGACTAAAGCTTTCCAAATGCACTGGTAAAGGCAACACTCCAGTGGGGTATCTTTTGAAGCTTGCAATGATGGGCAATATACACTGAAGAGCAGGAAATGCTGGTCTTAAAGAACAGCCTGAATTCCCAGAGATATCTATCCATAGAGGTAGGTTTGATCCCTTTATAACACTCAAGTGAGTTAAATGAGAAATAAAGAGAGGAGAAATGACTCCATAAAGAAGCCACCATGTAAAGAAATTTAATTTAGTATAAAATGCACACAAGAAGCTTCTAAAAGCATTAACCTCAATATATGGAATTTCCAAATAGTTAAGAAGAAGGAATATTGGAAAACCTTTCTCTCAGCCGCAATATTTCTAAGAATCACAAGAAAGAAAAATTAAGAAACTCAAATTGGTATAAAGGCACATTAAGGATGTAACTCTCTCTTAAACACTATGAGTACCAAAATATCCTTCTTTTCCTCTTCCTGAGGTCCATGAGCAAAAGATGAAACTCAGAATTTCAGTTGTCATAACTGAACAAGAAACACGTCACATAAATGCTTCTCAAGACATTCCCTTGTGTCTTGTACCCTTGCAGTAATTTACTTTCTTATTACTTTTCCTTTTGACTTCAAAATAAAGAACCAACCTCTCCTTTTCTTCCCATCTTAAAACATTCACTGCTTTGCAATGTAAATCTGATGTGTTTAGGAACTGAAACGAAAAAACACTCTTCAGGTACTTGAAAGAAACATGTCTGATATTCTGGTCACTGGAAAGAAATCCCAAGACATGGACAAATGTTTTTCCATTTTTGTTTTTGAAAATACCAATGAGATGGCCTTTCAAAGACAGGTTTTCATTACTGTGAGAGTAGAGGTTTATTCTTTTTTTTTCTCATATACATACAACAATTAAACCAGTCTTGATAATGACATTTTAATGGTGTATCTCTTTTCCTCAGCTGGAGTTGTGCTGTCCGTTCTTCCCATGGATAGTTTTGCAGCAAACTGCTGAAAGCCTTGTAAAATTTCTAATCTTTTTTTTGATCCTGAGTCTGCAAGACTCATGAACATGAACACATGTGCACATTCTTCTCTTGTAATGAAGCTAGTTTTCCCACTCACAGAACAGTGAGTTACCAAAATCAACATAATCTGAGGCACAAAACAATAAGTTAGTGAGACATTTTCTTCAGCCTCACTAGGCTTTTTTTTTTTGTTTGTTTGTTTTTAACATGAAAACTCTTAAGCAGTAGCTGATTTTTTGTTTCTTTAGTGTCTGTTCTATGAGTATAAGTGAATATCAGGACTTGCTTATAAGTTTATATACCCAACAGTACACACATAGCTTTTGGTTTCATGAAAAAGCTTTTGGTTTCACACAGAGAAAAATATAGTCCATCCTGCTCAGAATTATTACCTGAAAAACAAGAATATTTCACTGACAGAAATAGAAGGCAGTTTTTAAAAATGTATCAAAACATGAAAATAAGCATCTGAAGTTGATGTAGAAGTGCAGTTAAAACAGTTAGGTTCCTAATTCCATTTTCTCTCCAAAAGATGTTATGTATCTTTGCAAATCCTATTAGGTGCCTCCCTGCACCTTTGGAACCTAAATGCAGTTGTAAATCTGACCATCAAGCCCTACTTTGAGAAAGTTGGAAAACTGCTTCTTCCATTCCATTTTATAATTACTTTCATTCCAATCCATGAAGGAGGAAACACAGGTCCCTGAATTTGTCACTTTTATAAATTAAACAAATCCTGAACTGTATATCAGACTTGGGGGACACTTTAAGAGAAAATAAGGAATTCTGGGAAGTGGTGGATTCTTCGTCCCTGGAGGTTTTTAGGACAAAGCTGGACGTGGCACTTAGTGCCATGGTCTAGCAACCGTGGTGGTAGTGGATCAAGGGTTGGACTTGATGATCTCAGAGGTCCTTTCCAACCAGTATGATTCTATGATTCTATGATTTTTTTGGTAGGAAAAAACCCAACAAACAAAACAAAAAAAAACCCATGTAACAACAAAAATTTCAGCAAGGTTAAGTGATAATATTTTTATAAATGCATATCTGTCTACTCATCCACCTCTTTACAACGTCTTTTGAACTACCTGATGTAGTTATGAGAAAATATTCAACTTTTATAAAATAGTTGGATAATAAAGGAAGTGAGAATGCATTTTTTTACCCCCCTGATGGAGAAGCAGCCATGCAAACTCACCTCTTATGAGCCATGAGAAAATCAATTCAAATTTTATTAATGTCTCACATTCAGAAAAATCTTCAGTCAGAGCTCATCTCTTGTCAGAAAGCCCAACAGCGTACCACAAAACTGCAGGAAACCAAGCATCACATGCTCCATCACCAGGGGAAGATATGTTTTTCGTCTGTTTGAGGTTGTTCAGGATTGTTTCCAGATGTTTTCAGAGCAGACAGGGCAGTTGGAATCAATGTGCTTTTTCCTTTTCTTCTGTTCTGTAACTCAAGAAGGTTCTGTAAGGATCCTTTTAAGTAGTATCATTTAAGATAACATACTTACTCAGCATTTTAAAAAAAAAATCATCTTTCATGATTGCCAGGGGAAATAAATGTTTTTCTATGCAGCTGCTTTTCATGTTCATTCACTGGCTGTGATCCTGACTCCACTGATGTCAGTGAAAAGACCTTTATTGTTTGGGGCTCACCTTATCTGCCACTTAAAGTGGGACACTTCTGCAGAATGGAGGCATATCAAGACTGACTTTTAAAGGAAGCTAGAGAAACATCTTGAAAAAATCCCCCTTTATACCACCAACCAGGTAGGAGACTTTTCAAAGTGTTTCTGGATTAATGAACATTCAATGAAATGTATTGACGGCTTTTTGTCTATTCCTCTGAAATATTCTGATTCTTAAATCATTATGTGTGTGAATTAGGGTAAATATGGCACCTAACCTAACTCCCAGGTGAGTAAACTGTAAAACATGGTGCATCTGGATGAGTTTTTGTTGTTATCGTTGTTCTTTTCATATGCAGCTCAGTGTGCCTTTGAAGAACATCAATAGATTTCTTTGATTCTAGAGCAGTAGTGCTAAAATACTCAATACATGATTGAATAGGATGTGTTGAAGGGAGAGATTTGCCAGTAGCAACCTTCAGCAAAATACAAAGATTATACCACTAGTTTTCAATAGATTTTTTTCTATCTACCTCTGACTCTAAAATCTGGAGGTCTTGCATACCAGTGTCAATTTGAACCATGTGCTTATCTCAGGACTATAAGAAGAAAAAAAACAACCACCACAAGTATGACTATTTTTTTTTCATCATTTTTCAATATTTGATCTTCCAAAGCTTTTCTCGTTCTTGCTGGGCAATGTCAGATTTAGTGCTTGTCATTTCAAGTCTATTCAAATGTTCTTCGTTGTCAGTCACACATAGACACACACCAAAACAAATTTGCACATACACAAACATATTCAAAGTACTTATCTTCATTTGCTCATCAGATTTTAGCAAGGGTTTTAGCAAAGAAGGAAAAATAAGCCCTAAAACTATCCTTTTCAACTCCTCCTGTTTTAACATATTGGAGTGACAAAAGCTTTCTCGACCTCAAAGGACTCTTCGCTTGTTTTGAAAAGGATAATTTTTTCAGTCTGTTCTACTTAAGCTTCTTTTTAGTTATTCGCAACTTCACAATCCCATTCACAAACTGTTGCCATGGTAAATAATTATATCACAGATGAATTGTGTATGCTCCCACTTCATGGCTGGAAGAGAAATTGTAAAAGAAGAGGTGAGAATGAGAGAGAGAGGGAAAAAATCAAAATCCTTTAAAATTACAGGGGAGAGAGTTGAGAAATGATTACCTCCTCGTTAACATAATTAACTCCATGAATTATAAATTGGTATTAGAACTTCTGACAAAAGGAGTAATTATATTTACTCATGTAAAATTAAACAATACAAAAAAAAAATTAATGGGCTTCACTAGAAGCTCTGTTAATATTATCATAAAATTCAGAGATCCAAATAGTTCAGATTTAGAAGTGATTTAAGCAGCATAAACTTTAGTGCTTCTTAGATTTGAATAGAATGAACATGTTTCTACAGTGTTTTATAGTCAAACTCTGGCACAAATCACATAAACCTTCTAACTCTTTAGAAAAGGGAGTACTTATATACAGGGGCAGCTGCATTCTTTCTAAACAGAGTCTTCTCACAATCAACTCTTTGGTTTTACAGAGAATTTGTACATATGCACATCCACACACACACAGTGCTTATCCATTTGCATAGATCCTTCTCATGAGAACAATAAATCCTGCAGGTGATCTCTGAACTCTGGGAGAATAAAAATAAAACAGATGCAGGTGAAAGGTAATCTAATCCATTGGTTTGTCTTTGGTATTACCACTTCCACATTTCCTTCTGTATAATACACATCATCTGATGAAACCTCATGAAAACTTGCTTAAATTTAGATATACAAAACTCATGTCTGACACAGTTAGGTTTCTTCTGGAGTCAGTGTAGAATGGCAAACACCTCAAAACAGTGATTTGGTCCATCTGAAGTGAGCATTGTAGTAGATAGGATTGATTGATTTTAGAGACATCTCCTTTTTTCCCCTCAACTAAATGACCACTTTTTTTTTTTTTTAAATTTTCATACTCCTATCTATTTTTCGTACCTTTTCTCTATATTGCAAATGTTCAAGAGTACTTTTTTTTTTTTCCTTTTAATAGCTTAAACTCTTGGCCATGTTGCAGCACTTTAATGCCTCTCATTTGCTACCTGGGTTTACCTATTTCTTTATCCATCCATCCAACCATTTATTTATGTGTTTATTTATTTATTTATTTATTTGTTCTTTGCTGTTGTCCTGATTTCTTTCCCAGTGGGAAGCACTCAAGGAAGCCCACACACACTGTGATGCATCATTCATGAAATTTCCACTGTAGGTCTACAAAGCAGGATCTTTGGAGCTGAGGAATTTGGTCCACTGGGAAATAGCCAGTGTGACTGGCTCCATGCAAGGGGAGAGAAGGGCAGAGATGGTACCATGTACTGATGATAAGGTAATTACCCCTTTTAATTGTTCATGGGTACTGTATTTGCACAGCTTCCAACATTGTTTCCCTAACTCCAATACCAACAAGGCATCCGTAGTCTCTTTAATTCATAAACCTGGATGTTTTCCACCTTGAATAAATCTTTGTCTTTGAAGTCCTGTACACACTCCACTCTACACCACCCCTGACAAACTATACTTCTGGACTGCATTTAAATTTCCAAAGGTTTTTGTATCCTGTATGAGTCCTTCATTTTCCACCTTGATCAGATACACAGAAAAGGGTAGTCATTTCACCCAAGGCTTGTCTGCATTTAGTATTTCACCTGGGGCATTAATTTCAATTTTCATGTTTCTATACTGTTTTTCCCCCCTGCTCTCTCTTTCTCTCTCACAACTCTGTATAAGCCAAAAGCTTTACCTGCCAACTGTTGGGAAAAAAATGTGATTTCTATTGAATAGTGCACTTTGGAATGAAAGAAAACATTGTATAAACGAGGCTGAGGAACTCATTCACCTATGCCTATATTACTGTGAAATCAATTATGCAGGGTTCTTTCGAAAGTTACTGATTGTAGCAAATTGAATGGCCTCCATTTCAGCATAATTTGGAGAGGTTGATGTAATCAGAGACCTTACACCATGGTGAGATACAAGATTCGTGATATTCAGATGGGAAAAAGGCTACAATGGTTAAGCTTATTCTGTACTCTCTGCTTACCGGCTGTAATGCTTTCATAAGTACAAATGGAATTGTTTTGATGAAGGCAGAGATGGTTCTGAGGGGCAGGAAAAGGGGAGAAAAAGAGAGAGGAGAGGGGAAAAAAATACAACAACCTGTATCAGGTTGTTTGAAATCAAGGTACTGTACTGCTAAGCGAGGTAGCAGTGGAATCTAATCCCGAGCATAATTGGTTGCAAATGAAACACTTTAATATCAAATCTTGAGTTGTGCCCTGGAGCTGCAGTTCAGGTTTGCATGAGCTACATGTAAGTGGAAGTAAAATGTGTCTTTTTTTTTTTTTTTTTCCCTATCTTTCTTTTTCCTTTTGCACATGTACATTCTATTTCAATCTGTTGAAAATTTGTGGGGCAAAGTAATTGCTCTTTAGCTTATATGCAAAGATATTCTGCCCTGAGAAGTTTTGTACCACAAAAATATAATAACATACAAATAAACAAAGAAAAAAAACAGTTCAAGAACAATGAAAATAAGCAGATTCCCTGAGAAATGCAGCTCACAATGTCAGCCTGTCACTCAGTGTTCTATAATGTGAGGATGTTTATTAAACCTATCATATTATCTAATACCATTTTCTTTGCACTGACATTCTTTTGAATAAGTGTTACAGAGAGAAAGTGGAAGAAAGTCAGCAAAAGAGGGGAAGAATATTAGCACTTTGACTTCCTAAATTCTCCACATGCTAGAAAACTTCACAAACCTAATCTGGAGGTGAATTTCACAGTTTAGATTTCTCTTTCTTTGAAAAATGTAATTACACCAATTACATGCTCCAACATTATTTTTTGGAGAGGATAAATAAAAGAGTTCATTTCTGCAGTAAAATCTTCAGTGAACAGTTCAAATCACTTTGTACTGTTTTCAGGACACTTAAGCAAGGATCCCACAATGCCTCGTCACTTCAAAGGATGAGATATCCACCTTTATTCTCCCAGTGTGTAAATTACAAATAATAACACTTCCTTCATCTGGAGCAATTATATGCATTTCAATATTTTTTTTTTTTTTCACATAGAAATTAGGTCATTAAATTTCCATGCAAAATACAAAACACATTGTGACAATTCTTCTTCCTTTTTACTTGGTCCATCCTCAATACTGTCAATGAAGGAAACTCTCATTTCTAGGTTTTCCCATTTACAGCACTAAGTAGCTTTTCAGTTTTTCAGACTTAATAGAATTTGAGTATAGAAACAGTGAAATTTTAATAGAAAATATGGCAATGTCACCTTAAGAATATTTTTTAGCTTTTTCCCTATGCTTATATTCATTTCTAAGGAAAATAAAAGCAAACGGAAAAAGTTAAACATAAAAATTTAAAAAGAATATTTTTTTTAAAGTTATCTGAAACCATAAAACTGAATCTCAAAGACTTCATGTTGCTTCAGAAATTCTTAATTCATGCAGTTCTCTACAGTGACTTAAAATTTCGACTGCTATGATCTTGGTATCCAACTCCTCTCTAGTTACCAACAAGTTACAGAACTCATGAATCATGGAAACCTGAAATCCCCGGTCTTGACCCAGAAATGTTCACCAAATTTGTTCCAAGTGAGTAGAAGTTCATAATATTTACTATAGGATCCATATTGACTTAGCTAAATTTACTATAAACCATAATAGAGCTTTTTTTACATTATTTTCACACCTACAGAAAAAGGAAAATTGACTTCTGTTTGGACACTTTCAGATTCTTTCTTCTCATGATAAATTCAGGCTGCACTGCAGGTAGTTACAATGCCTTCTCAGGGGTAAAATATTAAGAAATCTGAATTTTGTATATTTAATACAGTGTGTACCCCTGACTATAAATTTCATACAAAATGTAAAAAGAGTTAAAGCATGGAATCATTACTGATTCTTGACTGAGATTCTATGCAAAGCTAACTAAAAGACACCAGGCTGATACCATTTCAGAGTTTGACAGAAAGGAACCACAGCATCCTCCATAGTGTTTATATGTAGAAAGTAGAAGACTGAATCTGTTGTCTATTTGGACCCCTTGCGTTTAAAATTATAAAAGTGTTGATATTTACTTCCAGTAGGTGACTACTGGAAATTATTGCAATCCTATGGATGAAGTTCCCTAAAGCACACCCTGTGTCACTGTATGCTAACTGGCAGCTTGCTGCCACATTGGCATCTCAGTACCATTATAGAAAACTGATTAAAAGTAATATAGATTTAATTCAAATGAAGAATCCCTAAGAAGCACCTAAAGTAAATTTTATCATTTCTAAGGACATTGACATGTAAAATGTCTTATAATGTTTGAGAGTTGAAGGAGTATTCATATATTCATAGTAACATGTACTAAACACGGTGATCAAATACTATATACTACCTATTCCTACAAGCACTGTTTTGCTTCAGCTGCTGAAAGTTATTTCTACTTGCAACTGTCTTGTTGTCTCCTTAGCTAAATAGCTAAATTCTCTTCTAAACATCTCAAAACACAGCCTGCTTTATTTTGTTCTTCTATTACCTTCACTAAAAAGACAAAACCAGAAAGCTGCCTGTAACTTTCAATTACAACTTGTTCTCCAACTTTGCCCTTAGTCCTTATTGCATGTGAGGGAAAGAGAAAAGGAAAAGGTTACAGCCTTACTTGGCAATTACATACAACACATACAATTGAATGGCAGCTGGACAATGGACCAACTACAATACAGAATTCCTATTAACTTCTTTGGTCCATAAATCTGGAGTAGTCTACACATTTCATAAGAGTAGAAACAGCTAAAACCCATCCCTACTGGCAGAAAGATTTCTTGGAAAAAGTTTTTCATTTGCCTGAAATTCACTCTGCTGTTAATTTGAAAGGAGATGGGGGCAAAGGGAAGGAAAGGATCAAAAAAGCTCCAAAAAACCCCTTGCTTTCAAATTTTATAAGGGGTAAAATAACTACAAAACAAGGGGAAAAAATACAATCTAACCCAAAGAGAAGCATGTCTCTTGAAAATAAATATCTCCCAAGCTCATAAAGAGTGAGACCAATGGTCATGAACGTAGCAGATGTTTACTGCCTCTTACACTCTCTGCTACTTTGGGATAATCATTTAAATATCGCCAAATCCAGTCTGAATTTAAATTAGCTTCATATTTTCTTTCATGATTATTTCATTAAAAAAATCATATGATTAGCCAATTAAACAGAGAGAGAGAGAAGGGGAAAAAAAAAGAAAGGAAAAAAAGCCAGTAGGAGAGCAATAGCCTTTAATATTTTCAATTAAGATGCAGTGCCACCAATAAAAGAGGCTTACATTTTCATTTTATGGGTACCTATGGAGAGCATTATGACACAAATGACTCAGAGCAAGGTAATCATTTCAAAATATATTGTAGTGGAGGACTGTAAACAGTGCAGTGTATTAGCTTAGATGGCATGTGATGAAAATATCAAGTTTCCAGAAGTGCATTCAGTATTGGTTTCAATATTTCTTAGGGCATGCATTTGCAATGCATGTCTTCTTTTATGGGAGACGAGGCAATATCCTCACGGAGAGCAAAGCTCACTGCCACAGCAAAGTCTGCTCCTTTAGCTCTGCTTGTGGGTCGTACTGGCTTTTTAACTCTACCCAGATATAACAGGCTGAGGCACCGAGCTGTGGAAGAGGTTACTAACACTACAGGATCCCATTAAATCACTTGAGGTTGGTCTAATTGACCCAGGGACAAAGGGGGTGTGGTGAGTTGACCCTGGCTGGATGCCAGGTGCCCACCAAAGCTGTTCTGTCACTTCCTTCCTCAGGACAGGGAAAAGAAAATATAACAAAAACTTGTAGGACAAGGTAAGGAGAGGGAGTGATCACCCATCATTTACTGTCACAGGCCAAACTGACTTGATTTGGGGAAGTTAGCTTAATTTATTGCCAATCAAATCAGAGTAGGATAATAAGAAACAAAACCATCTGGAAAAAAATATCTTACCTCCACCCTCTCCCTTTCCCTGGACCTGATTTCACTCTTGATTTTCCTGACCTTTTCCCATCTAGTGACACAGAGGGAAGGGGAATTGGGGCTGTGGTCAGTTCATCACACAGTGTCTCTGCTGATCCTTCCTCCAAAGATGTTGGACTCCTCACACCCTTCCCCTGCCCCAGTATGGGGCCCCTCTCGGGAGACAGTCCCCCATGAACTGCTTCAGTGTGGGTTCTTCACAAACTGCTCCACAGTGGGTCCTTTGGGCCTTTGGGCACTGACCTGCTCCTGCCTGGGCTCCTCCACAGGCTGCAAAGGACCTCCATGGGCTGCAGTAGCACAGTTGCCCCACCATGGGCTGCACCTCAGGCTGCAAGGGAATCTCAGCTCCAGCACCTGGAGCTCCTCCTGCCCCTCCTTCTGCACTGACCTGAGTGTCTCACATAGTCTCATCACTCAGTTGGCTGCTGTTGGGTAGTTTCTGGTTATTTTTCCCCTTCTTATATACCTTATTGCAGAGATGTGGGGTTCAACCTTGACCAGTGGTGGGTCCATGCTGGAGCCAGCTGGAATTGGCTCCTTTAGATATAGGGGAAGTTTCCAGCAGCTTCTCACAAAAAACACTCCTGAAGCTCCCCTGCTACCAAAATCTTACCATACAAACCCAATACAGGGAGAAATCACAGGTTTATCAGCAAAATGTCACCTAGGAGCCACTATTACTGCCTGTACATAATTCGAAGAAAGCATGATGCATTTATCAGAAATCCTTCCATCCCTAGATGGCCCAGACAGGACCTCCATTAGCTTCTCTATGGTAACATCCAGGAGAGCATATTAAAGACAAAAGCACTGTATTTTAGCTTTAGCAAGAGATAATCACTTCTAGTAAACCCCTGGAATTGATTTGATCTTTATGAAGGTCTTTTTCCAGTGAAGAATATTTATCACTTCAGAATGTTAACTTTTTTTTTTTAACTTAAAATAGGACCTGATCTCAGGGCAGTACTTATTTTCTCTGACTGTCTCTCTCTCTTATCCTTTTTTCTTGTTGCTGTTTTCTTACCCCTCTTTTGGAACTCCTTGTTTTTCCCTTCGTGCAAAAGAGCTTGCAAAATTCAAAAAGAAGTGGATGCCCTTGTTTAATACTTTGCTAAATAATCACCCATTGCCTTGCCTGTTACTTATAATTTCTCCATGAGTTAGCTTCAGGTGACATTCATTTCAGAAGAGGTTTTAACTTGGCTCTGCCAGGCCACTTGCTTCATCTTGTCAGTCTCTTCTCTTTTAATTAAGTTATTGCAGCAGGTGTACAATGATACCTAGGATTGTACCTTTGGGTGACTCCACCTTCTTAAGCAACTTCCAGCAATGGACTATGCCCATGAGTTGTTTATTGCAACATTGATCTTCCCTTTAAAACAAAACCAGAGGGAAAGTTGTCTCTGATTATAAATGGTAAATGAAATTTAGCATCTGACAGATAAAACTCATAAGAGCTTTTTGCTATTTTGCCAAGAAGATCACATTTATGACCAACATTTCTGAAATGGAAATATTTGAACTGCAGATAAAATTTTGTTGGAGTTATTTAACTGAACAACAAAATGCCATCTTTTCAATACAGTGAGTAGAAATTGCATGATTTTGGATCAAAAGGAAATTGTCATGATTAGGGTGGAATGACAGTGGAGAACTTCATAGTCTCCTGAGTCACTCTGCCAGTTTGGATGTTTTTCAGTAAGGTATTATGTAATGGGAGCAGTATTTATGTATTTTACACTTCCTAGCAAAAGAATTTGCTAATATCCCCTACTCTGGTGATTTATGAGAGATTAGTTGGTCAGACTGACAACAGATGTATGCTGGCATAATCAGTGGAGATGTTGGCAAATGACACAATGGGAGGATAGATGCTGTAGGGGTCTAACACTCTACTATTAAAACGTTTGCTTCATTAAACTGCAGATGTGACTTCTTAATAATGGTTTTGGATGCTCTATAATATTAAAATTTGCAGGAATGGTTTAGATTTAGATTCAAATGAAAATTAAATCTTTTGCACCATTTATGGTTATTCATTTAGACGTAGGAAGTGGGAATGCTGCTGTGGGAAAAACTGTCCTCAGACCTTCAAAATGGTGGTAAACTCATGAGCAGAGAGGTTGACCATATGAATTGCCTATCTAGTCAGCCTAAAAGTATGTAGCAAACTTTCACATCAATGCTCCTATCATTCAAGCTGAAAGAAGTAGATTTTGAATATACCCAAACAGAACACAATACACAAGCCCCCTGGGCAGATTCTTTGAGAGAAGAATGCAATGGTCATGGAAAACATTAATGGTAAGGGAACTGTGCATAACAGAATAAGGGGAATATTCTCAATTTTTGACTCTGAGTTTGGTTAAATATCACCAGGTATCAGTTTATTTGTTTTTGAGGGAAAAGGTTCAACGAACAGGGTGAAGTTAGAGTAGCAGTGAAAAAGGTACCTATGTCAAGGATACAGTTCAGAACCAGGCACTAGACATAATTACTCAGTGACATATGTATTGTTTCAGTACAGGGAACGAAAACAAAGAAGAGACATTAATCAGAATGATAATCAGTCAATGATACAATAATGGTGATCTAGCTGTACTTAGTTTGAACACCTCATGTCCAGGAAAATATCCAGGTAGTCACCATTTTCATACTGATTATATCATGAAAAATGAGGGTAATGATTCAGGTTTGGCAGCCATGGGGTTCTCTTGTGCTGAGAAACTAATAAATGGACACTAAATCTTGATATACTTATCACACTGTGGCTGTCAGAGTATAATCTTCTTCAGAAAAGTTTCCTTGATAATTCAGTGCACCACAGTTTACTTTTCCCACTTGACTAGCACTTTAATAGCATAAAAATACTTAGTACTACATTAACACTTCCCTTAGAGATTATGTTTCTGACACACTCAAATAGTATCTCTTTTCAGTAGCAGAGGATACCTTAACTATGAGGGGCTAGACACTATTTTGTGCAGTATTATTTGTGCTATAAGGACACATTGCTGTCCCTTAAGAACTCCATGTGTTTAGATTTTGGCTCAGGCATGTTACCAGCTGAATTGAATGTAGATAAAAGCTTTTTGTTCTCTCCACTCGCTCTACATGTCAAATGAGAAGAATTATATCTTGCTTTTTCTGTTGATTTCAATTACTTCCCTATTCCTCTTTGAAGAAAGGAAGCAGGGTAGTTACTGCAGCTGGAGAGAGAACTTGTATTTTGGAGAGCTCACCTATCAGAAGCTAGATGTAATATCTTACCCTTCCCTAAAACTTTTTGTCATAATTTGATTCCACCCCCACCCCCCCCCATGATGGCAACAAAGCTGAAAATGAATGGTTACTCACAGGTAGTCATAACTAAAAACACTGATTTACAAGCTAACACATAAATAGATAGATAGTTTTGAGCAAAACCAGGAAATTTATGGACTAACACACGCTCTTATGAAAACTTGTCTCTGAGGTATCTTTATAAATCTTTGGGTTTTAGGTTGTGGGTTTTTTTGTTGTTGTCTTGATTTGGTTTTGGTTTGAATTCGTTTGTTGATTGGTTGTTTTTGTGGAAGTGAAAAATTGTGCCAAAAGACCTGCAAAGTTTCTTGCACCTCAAGGAAAGTATAGTTGCTATGTTCCTCCTCTATCACAGTATCTGCTCTGGATGTGTGTATTCTTAAAGCAAAGATAAAAGTTCAGAGCCATTTCCATACTTCCATTGACTGAACTGTTCTGGAATGATAGAGTTCAGATTCTTGATTTCAGTAAGCTTTTTGATGCTGTTTCATAAGATAGTGTGAAACAACCTCAATCAAGAACTATTACATATTTCCATTGAAAACCTGAACGAAAATAGAGAATTTTCCAGTGAAATGTGTCAGGCTTTGCAATCAACAAAGTATGCAACCACATGCATGGGAATGATTGGTAAGGCAGTAGTTCATACTGACAGGAAAAATAATGTAAAAAAAATAATATTTTCAGTGGGACACATGAAAATCATTAGACATTCAGTGCTGTTAAAACCTCAGATGAATTTTCATCTGGGTTTGTTTGGAATCATTTCAGGAATTTCCCTCTCTGAAGAATTTAAAAGGCATATTGTACAAGTCTTTCTAGGAATATGTTGTATTATCTGTTGTAACATGGGATTTGAGAGGGTATTAGCAAAGGAAGATTACAGATAATTTACTGTGATTTCTGATTCCTCTTCTGTACTGGTGTACCATTCCTTACTTGTGGTCAGACCTGTTCTTGTGTCTCCTGGTTCTACAAGTCTACTCCAGAGACGTGCTCCTCTCTCTGTAATAATGCCACTGATGCATCATCCCATCCCATCATTGTGAGAGACTCATTCTCTATTACTTCCATACCTGTTTGCTCTTGATAAACACACTGTAGGGTTTTGTTTGAGGCTCTGATTTCGGGTTTTATTTGTTTGTTTGGGTTTTTTTGCAAACATTTCCAGATAATTCCAATACCATGGTGTAGCATTAAAGTCCTGGCCTTTAAATTCTTTTTTCTTGCCCTCGAGTCCCTACCTTGGAACATGTTTTTTCCCTCTTTATATACCCTGTTTACCAGCCACTTAAATACTTTCTGAGAGAATGAAACCAACTAATTGTCCATTTGATTCCTTGGCTCTCTCAGTTGCTTAAGGATGTCTTCTTTATTTGGTATTTCTCATTACAGAGAGAATATGCTGCCACCCACACAAAAGTATGGCATCTTTGTCTCTGAAGCAATGGTACTTAAGCTCCAGGAAATTTTAATAGAATAGTCCACATTCAGTCTCTCACTCTCCTCTAAATACCTACTGTGAATGAGCTTTCTCTTTCCTGTTGCTTTGAAATGAACAATTAAAGGGAGATCAACCTGGAGGAAGACTGGAAACACATTGACATTTCTGGGTTTGATGGAGGATGTGTCATGAATTGTCACCATTTGGTTTAATTTTTCACAATATGACAGTATTTTTCTTTTTTTAAATCTGTAGAAGAGACAAAAAAAAAGAAAGAAAGAAAAAAAAGAAAAATTCTGATAAAAATACATTGCGGATGACAATCTGACTTTACAGATTGGTTAACCATTTGCTGCTAATCTAGATTTGAGACATTCACTATTGAGGTATTTCATTCAACAGAAGGGCAAAGTTTATGACAGCTGACACCTGTGAGATTTCTTCAGATTTTTACACCTTACTTCATTTTTCTACTCCCATTTTCTTCCCTGATTGAACTGCAGCAGCTACTCCTATCTGCACTGCCTGATGCAAAACCTATCAAAGTCAATGGAAATGGTCATATTAACTTTGCTGGGCTTTGGTCCAGGTCCTGAGCCATATGGAGCTTGAACCAACCTTGACCTTAGCAGAGATGAAACAAGTCACCTCCGACATCGTATCAGTAGTTTTCTACAATCCATCAGTGAGATGTGTCACATATGCAGCATGAGTGAATCCACCTGCCAAGAGTGATACTTTTGCGCTACTGGCTCACGGCCAGTCTGGTTAGTCATGCTATTTTCCCTGTATGATAAGAGAAGTTATGCATATTAGGCATTTTTTTTTGCTCTTACTTAAAAATGACAGCCTGGGATCTAACTTTGCATTAACTGCCCATAAAGTTCTGCAAATTCCTCTCCTTCCTTTTGTGATTAGCACATTAATGATCTTCAGGTGGTTCAGAACGATGCTGCAGAAAGTTTGGATGACTAACAGACCTTTCTATTATTACTGCTGGTAAATGTCTAAAAAAAAGGTGATGCAATTAAGAAATATTCATACAAATTGTGAGGGGAAATGAATTGTGGTTTTGAGTTAAATGGCAAAGTATTAATACATTCCTCACACCAGAAGGTCCTTGCATCTTTAGTACACTCAGGTCATAAGTATGCAGCTTAGGCTACCACAGAGATGTGATTCACCTCAGTGGGTCAAGAGAAAAGGACCCTAAAACGGACAAAGAATTTACAAGTTATGCATCACAAGTGTAATGTAAAATGATCACAATCTTTTAATCATAATAAGAAAAATTAGTAACTTTTACCTAGATTTTATCATACAATATAAGGTATCAAACACAGGTATATTCAGGATTCATGGTTTTTTCAAGCTCAAGGTAACTGACAAAATTATAGAAGTCAAAATCTAAAATATGTTCCTGAAAAAATACTGCCCTTACTACAGGTGTCGTAAAACCAGTAAAATTAATCAGTTTATCTCAGTCAGTTATTTTAAATACTTTCCCATCAGGATCAATATGTTAACACAAATTGCTTTTATTTTGTTTTCTGTACAAAATTCTTTGTTTAAGAGAAACAAACTAAGTCTCCTTTCAAAGTGAACTTTAAAAATGTTGACTTTTAAAAGGATCTTGCATACAAAAGCCTATAGGCTTGACAAAGAAAAGTTTTAACTTTGAAAAGTAAACATATTGACTATGAGTAAAGAAATGGAAACAGAAAGCCACAAAACCAGAACTGTTGTACCAAAAGATTCCTAACCACAGTTACTAAGCAATGCTAAGATTAGTCCTGAGCTGAAAATCTTCCAAGGATAAACAGAAGTTTCAGTTAGTGTTTATCTATTCTAGTGTATCTAGTTTAGTTTGCTTGTGTGTTTTTGATTTTGTGTTTGGTTTGTGGGTTTTTAGGGTTTTTTTGTGTGGTGTTTTTTTTTTTTTTCAGGTCTGTACTATATTAGTGTTAGAATAGTGATAAATGCATTCTATAGTTTGAATTAGTTCATACAGTTTTCCACAGAAACCAGAGATTGCACACGTCCAGGAGCTGCTGTTCTCATGCTTATTCCATGTTGTTCATGTCTGAGACAGGGCCTAATCCATCTCTAATGAGGATATACAGACCTTACAATCCTTGGGAAACTCTTAGCATGAAAATCACCACATTAAACCAATAATTATTGCCTTGCCAGATTTCTGTACGTGCAACATTTTACAGTAAACTGAGTGAGAGAGCTGTCTTAGGCATGAAAGGATAAAGAGAAAACTTGCACCCCAGGGAGATATTACTCAGAGTACGGTGGTCCTGTGGGCTTATTTGTCCTCATTGGCAATAGGTATTGCAACTCATTTAACAGTACGCACCTGCAATGCTAGAACTATTTCATGCTGGCAAAATGCCCCATCTTTTTACCAATTATTACAAATTTACCTATGACTTTCCTGGTTCATGTTAGACTGAACTTTACAGGTCTCGTAACTGAATGATCCTGAAGAGCTTTGGAGAAATATCTCCTCAGATCTCTCTGATATACACAGCACAGATGGTTATGCTGATTTATTTATTTAAGTTCCTCCAAAATATGAATTAGTTTTTTGCTTTAATCAAGTAGCCTCTGTGTTTGTGCACAGACCAGCATGTATTTTAGACCACATCTAACAAATTGTTCACAGAGTAGTAATTGTGCTTCACAGCTTCTACTTCCCTCTTATTCTTATTGGTCATACAGGCATCGTTTCACAAGGTTAATTGATGAGACCAAACTCAGAAATGAGGGATCAGAAGCACAATGACTCTGTGAGATTTATGGGCAACAAAAGATTATCATAAGCAGTTATGATATGGGGAATGTAAAATAGTATTTAATGTGTAGAGCGGGGAAACCAGCAGCTAAATCATTAGGACTTTTTATGAACTCCTGGGTTCTTACAGCATCTGTGATGCAGGTTCACATGCAAAGGATGCGCCTGTAATCAAGGTGGTCATCATTTATATTGCAATGCTACTTTTGTCCTCCACTGATTTTTTCCAGTAATATTTTGGATTAAGGAGGGGAATGTCCATGTGACATGCACAAAATGTCTCATATTTTCGTCTATGATTTATGCATCAAATTTGTGAGACTGTGTAAGAAATTTGTGGGGTCCATCTGAGGTCCAGCCTACTGTATGGATTCCATGGGTTTGCCCTCTGACAAGAAAATGGGACACGTTGACCATAAGGTACATGAGGAAGCAAGCGGTACAATGAGTTGTTCAAAGAGTCAAGAGCTTCTAGGATACAACACATTCCCTGTGTGTATGCTGCACACTTGATAAATGTATTGGCAGAAAGCTTGGTACATCTGTAAAGCCTTTGGTGCTACAAGCACTTGTGCATGCAATCTTTTGGTTTGTGTGCTGAAGATAGGTGCCTTCAAGGTCCATCTGTATTGTGCAAGGTTCATAAAATTGATTAGGGCATCCACAGTGATGTTTTGACCAGCACACCAGGTATCCAATATCTTGTTCCAAACAATTACTCTGTCAGAACAAAGTCTTCTTTTTTGTTTGTTTGTTTGTTTGTGTGTTTATTTGCTTGTATTTTCCTTTTCCCCTCCTTCAAAATGTGTCTGGGAAATTCAGTCAAGTGGTAGCCTTACTTGAGGGGAATCTGGCACCAAAGGCTGAATTCACCATTGCTGTAAGGATCTTCTGTGACCTTGACTAAGTCACTTCTTCTCTTTGTTCCTTAGCTTCTATCTGTAAAATGGAGATAAATGCATTTCCATACCTCATGGGGGCCTGCTAAAATGCATTCATTACCAAGAAGTACATTTTATCTCCAATTTACACATTTTTTCTCTACTGTCCTTGCTGGAAATCTGATTGTCCAACCAGTCCCAATGTAAACCCTCTTGCTTCTGAGTGGAAGCCAGGATCTACCTATTAAACTTTTCAGAACTGCCTATTACATATTTTTCCTCTCTGAAACCACCAGGACTGCTTTTTTTTATCTACAGAATTCTGGACTGAACAGGAAGCTTTACTGGTCCAGTTTGACTCATCCCGTATTTCTCATTTTATGTTGGGTACAATTCAAAGAATAGCGTCAGTGTTTAAGAAAAAATTTCCACTAAGTCATCGAAATGTAGACATTTACTGTGGGGAAATAGTACTAATTAAATCAGAGAGACACAGATAAGAACATTTGTGAGATCATCTGGTCTTATCTTTTCAGATCACTAAAATGGAGGGAAACAACTTCTGGACTAATATCCAACTCCATCAAAACCATCTTTTTACAGTGTAACCACTTCTGGGAAACATTACTCTGTTGTTCTTCCAGATCATTGATTCTATCCTGAATCAATTAAATTTCATCTCACTATATATATAAATATATGGAGATATATATATGTATATATAGAGAGAGAGACACACAGGCATAAATAATTATAAAACGAGAAAGAAGTGCTGGTGAAACACTGTGATTGGATTATAAGTTAATTTTTAGAACAAAAATGAAAATCTTAAGAGATGCCAAGCTATCTTCAGTTTCTACTTACTGTAGGCTAATTTTTTTACTTTTAACCCTGAGCAAACAATGTTTTTATAGCTGTGTTACATGGATCTAGTCCCTTGGCTGTTATTTCCAGCTTGGTTAATGGGGACTACAGAAAAAAAAATCGTGTATAGTTGTATCATATGTTTTGAAAGGTTCTGCTGTCAAATATCAGATGAATTAAGGAAAAAAAGAATATAGCTGAATGGGCCAAAATGCATTTTTATTTCTGCAATACAGCAGCTGGGACAAGAAGCTTGGATGCTCTTTAGTAAAAGACCACCTTTGCCTTCAGCAGTGAGGTGAAAGAGATCTGAGCCAACCAAGGATCAAAATAAAATAACCTTTTCCTAAGAATCTGTTGGTGGTGAACATGCAGCTTGGATCTTATCTGCTACTGAGCTCCTCTTAAAAAGATGAAACATGGCAAATGTTGCTCTGAGCAGCGGGGAAGAGCTGGAGACATGGAGGAGGAAGGCAATGGGGATGGTGTGTGGAGCACTTCTGAGAACCTGATTTGCATGGTCTTTTTTTGCCAAGAATAGCTCTGTAGGCAGTGAAATAAACTGTAGATCACTGCTACCATCATTTTCTTTGGGCAATCTTTCAGACGCGGAAACTGATCTGTTCCAAAGATGAGTTTCCTATAGTTTGGATGGAGAACAGTTAAGGGAGTATAAATTACGAGGAAAAGTAGCTAGAGTTAATTTTCTTACTAATGACCAAAATCAAAAACAGGACTGCATTTGGGACTATAACCCATGAATGTGCAGAGAAAATATCACAGTTTCTTTATTGATCAGGTGTCATTGAGCAGCCTGTTTATTCAGATTTTTACACCCCTTTAAAATGGTTCTACCTGTTTAGTCACTGTTTAACACTACTTTAAATCAGGTAGAATTCTAATTCATTATGAATATTCATACAGTGCAAATATTTTTACAGTTTTAAGGGTGAAAAGGATTTATATTACAGTTGTTCCCATTCTATTTTCTTTCTAATGAGAAACTTCTTTTTAACGGCTGCACAGTTCCCAGAAACAAGGAAATCCCATGAATACCATGTGACATATTTCTCCTATCTCTTTTAGCCTTTTACCTACCATTTAAGGTACACAGCCTCATGCTAACACTTATTCAACTAAAGATGTAGGAATTTCAATTGAGCTGAACTTTGAATCAATTAACTCTATGAAAAATTATAACAATTCAACATCTAGGTTTTTAGTCCCAAAACTCTGCTGCAGACAGAATACTGTTTATTCATATAATTGAACTTGTCTACTAGTTAAAATATAGCTGAAATATGTTGCTGTGGTAGCCAAAATTTAACTGCTAGCAGAGTTCTGCAGTAATATATTGTGACAAATCCAGTATTATTTTAAGGCCCATTATTTTAACTGCAGTGCATGTGACTGCTGGTTTCTGTTATGGTGAAAAATATGGATCTGTCCTATGTGATCTGCATCACTCTTAATTACTCATTGATTGTTCCTCCTTAGTTTTTCAGGATCTTTAGTCTCAAGAGTTTAAACAGTCTTGCTCAGCAGATACCAACTGGGGATGGTTTGAATACATCTCACAGTAAACTACAGAGCAGCCAAGAACTTGCATTGCACAGATGCTAAGCTTAAATAACATGGAGAAGCACCAGTACAGTAATTAAAGAATTACATCAATACACTGCAGGATTTAATATACAAGGTACATTTGTATATTAACCTTGTATGAAGGGCTAGATAAATTCTGTCTAACTTTCTGTGGCACTCAAGCTGGAAGGTTTGTGGCCCTGGTCTCTGTACTCACCTCCAAGGAAAGATGCAGTCCATCCAGGATCTGAAAACCCTTCAGACACCACCAGTTCTCTCTGTTTTCAGAAAAAGTAGAATAGGAATGGAATGGAATGGAATGGAATGGAATGGAATGGAATGGAGTAGATTACAACAGGATAGAATAGAGTGGAATATTTCATTTGAAAGGGACCTACACTTCAGTCTTTCTGTTTTGATATCTGTGTCTCTTAAAATAGGATGTGGTAAACATGGACTGGAAAAGTACAGCTGTCACAAAGTCACTTTCTATGACTCTGAGAGACTTAAAGCCTGAATGAGAGACTCAAAGTCTGACACTTCGGCTGTGTGTCTCCTGAAGTGTCTTATTGGCCAGAAGTTTGTTAGAGTTTTAATAGAGACATAAGAATTTATCAGCACTTTTACTTCATGGAAAGTGGCTTTTTGCCAATACCACTTATCTCACAAACTCCCAGCTGTAGGAATGTCACACTTGCACTGTGGATGTAGCATAGACAATTCCTTAGTGAAGTCACAAAACTTTGTGTATGCAAAGTTTACTTTCCAAGGTCAAAACTTCTCTTGACTCTGGGAGGTTGCAAGGTTGCTGTTCAAATATACAGTTAGACACTTGTTTCAAGACTTATCTCCAGCATATTCCAGGTAGAGAGAAACTGGAATTGACTTGATTTTCATGAGATAACACTTGCCTTCAGCTCAGTGTCTTTGATATGCCATGGACTCCTCTGCACTGTAGGATGGCTTCCAGCCTCAAAGCCTGTCTCCACATGAGAAATCCACAGTGTCACTTTTTTACGGCTGGCAGAGAAGAGAAGAGAAACTGCACGTCTGATGCTGATTGAACCATCCGTCTTGGGGCAGGTACTTTGGAACAATGTGGGGCAGAAACATCTGATTGCTATTTGCAAAGCTCAACAGCAGCACTGTTTTACTGCAATCCCATCTACAATCTGTACAATTCACTGTACCTGTCACCCAGGCAAGCTCTTGCATAGTCTTAAAGACCTGAACCATATTTCTGTTGAATGCAAAAGAGAGAGGAAACAGAAGGAACGTACCAAAGCTCAGAACACAGGGTTGAACTGTTTCATGACATCTTCTGAGAAAGGACAATTCATAGCTGCATCTCTGAAGGGAATGTGTCTAGGATGAGGAAATAAGGAGTTACAGGACTATAGAAACAAAAATTACTTTTTATTGTTTTTGATCTCCTGGCTAAGGCTTACAGAATCACAGAGTCACAGAACAGGTGAGGTTGGAAGGGACCCCTGTGGATTATCTGGTCTAACACCCCTGTTCAAGAAGGGTCATCCAACCCAGAGCACATTAATTGTGTCCAGATGATTCTGGAATATCTCCAGTGAGGGAGACTCCACACCCTCTCTGAGCAGTGTGTTCATGCTCCATCACTGCAGAGGAAAGGAGTTCTTTCTCATACTCAGGTGGAAGTTGCTGTGCATCAGTTTCTGCCCATTGCCTCTTGTCCTATTGCTGGGTACCAACTAACAGAGCCTGCTCCATCCTCAGACACCTCCCTTCAGATGTTGATAGATGTTGATGAGGTCCTCTCTCGGTTTTCTCTTCTTGAGGCAAAACAGGTCCAGTTCTCTAAGCCTCTCCTTGTAAGAGACATGCTCCAATCTCTTAATCATCTTTTTAGCCCTCTGGACCTGCTCCAAAAGTTTCACATCTCTCTTGTACTGAGGAGTCCAGAACTGGACACAGCACTCCAGGGCTGTGGCCTCACCAGGGCTGAGTAGAGGGCAGAATCACCTCCCTTGAGCTGTTGGCAGTGGTTTTTGGTGCTCTCTCGTTTTTCAACCACTTTCTGCAATAACTGTGACCATTTTTTTATGTCATAATGATAAGACTCATAACTGTATTTGAAAGTTGGACTTGCTACATCAAGACAATTATTAATATCGGCAAATTAGAGTTTGTTGGTGTAACTTCCTGATAAAAAAGTAGCAAAGTTCAGTCTTTTCCATGCTGAATGAGGTACCATAGTAAAATATTAAGACATGACTCTCACCAAGTAACAGAAATCCTCTTGATATTGCAAGAATATAATTTATTAAGAGAAGTTAATGCAAAATACCATATTTTCATTTTAAAATGGTTGACTATTTAGTTGTTCAACTTTGTCATTGCTGTTTTATTTTTAATTGGAGCACTCCAAAATGGAATAAGGAGGACTTTTTATGAGGGAGAGGGCTTGTACTAGCACAAAAAAAAAAAAACCACCACCAAAACCAAACCAAATAATAAAAAAAAACCTAGTGCAAAAATAATCAAATTTTGCTTTTTTTCTTTCTAAATATACCAAAAATATGCACATCTCAATCCATTAATAAAACTACTCAAAATCTTAGAAGAAACACCCCAAGTATGCCAGCAATTTGAGAAAGAAGAGGATCAAAGAAAGATAGTAATGTTTTCTCTCTGAGCAGATTCACAGTCTTTGGAATATCAAACACATTAAATCCAAAGAAGGCTTATTCAAATTTGTTGTATTCATCCTCAGTGTTTTTTATTCTCTGTTACCTTACCTGACTTTTAACTCTCTAGTCTCCCACACAAGGGATACATTGAAAGATACCTGTCTGTGATGGGTCAGAGAGGAGGCAACAGAAAAGCACGTTGTTTATTGCATAGTATAATTTTTCCAGCTAGTCAACTGTTGCATCATTTTCCATTCAATGACCACTTGAGTGTTAGCAGATTGCCTCCAGGTTGAGTGCACAAAATGCTGTAGGTGCTTTTTGTGGCTCACTGAATGGGATGTAACTGACACTGACACTATCTGGAGCTGAGATGACATTAATACAAGACAGAAACAGAGTCATGCCATGAAAAATGAGTTTGGTCTGAATGCAGGCTACAGATCTTTTTCTTTATTTCTTTCAGGAGCTGCACATGTTTTACCTGGGAACTGACTGCATTGGAGCAATGTATTTATCCTCAGCTACAGGGGATTAAATTCTGTTCTCAAATGTATCTACAGATATGCAGGGCCTTAAAAGGAATTTTACTCTAGAAATGGTGTTTTATTCTTACTTAGTAAATGTCTTCAGAAGTATCTAGGCTGAAAGGCATGATGCATTTGTGCATCACACTATATTATTAAATCCATATTTTTATTAAGGATTGTGTAGCAATATCTGTACAAATAAATTGAACTTGTTTAGTGCCAGGGAATATATCTGGGCACAGGAACCTGATCAGCTACAGCATTATATACTTAAACCTGCCTGTGACATATTTTTGATCTAAGCCATCTGGAACTCCTTGAATCAATTCTTAGGCATGGATAAGGAGTTAGCTTAATCCAGATATGATTTCTAATGAGTAGTTCACATGCAATTACTTTGTTTCAGAGGATAGGCAAGTTAAGCCAATACAGGTCAGGCTCATTCTACTGCTTCCAGTGCCCGAGAAGAATCCCAGGTGTTTTTCACTTATAAGGATGGATGTAGCTGGTAATATCCCAGAGACTTGTCACAGAGGTCTCATTGCACTACTCTAATGTCAGAAAAGGTCTTGGTCAGCTCTGCAATATTGCTTTTCCTTGGATGAAAACACATACAAGATCACTTCACATTTTTTCATCTACTTTTCCTGGATAAGGCTCCCATTTAAAAGTTCTTGTGAAAGTAAGTCCTTTGAATAAAATTATCAGTAGGACAAAGTTCTCAGTTGATTTACCAGTAAACAAAAATAGATACGAAAACAGAATATCTAAAAATTTATCTGTGTGCCACAGATTCCACACCTGGATGGAAGTGCAGAAAACAGCTACATCACTTACGGCAGAGGCATCTACCAGGTTCACATCAGCTGAGAAAAATGAGTTCCGCACAAGAAGTTCTACACTTATTTGTAGGTTGATCCTATGATGGTTTTTTTTTGGTTCTTTTTTTTTGTTTTTTGATTTTTTAGGGGTTGGGGGGGGGTTGGGGCTTCCTCTTCTTTTTTTTTTGTTTTTAAATAAAAAAGATGATGGCCATTATTGTGCACTGAGTGAGGACTGCTTGTAAAGCCTTTAGATTTTCCTGAGTGATATAATGATGAATCCAGAGCCTTGTGCTGATACAAAAACAAAGAAAAAAAAACCCAACAAACCAAACACAGAATGATCCTCCTGAATACAGAGGCATAACAGCAAGACACTATGTAAGATTTAAGAGGAATGTATATGTTACACTCTACACTCTCAGTTTAGTAAAGGATACATAATTTAAGGAGCTCAAAGCCCAAGACGAAGCCTAGTAAAAACTTTTAAAAGACATCTGAAATGAACCAAAAAGATAGTAACACCATAAAATGATATGGGTAAGAGACTGAGATCTGTGAAATGTCTGTCTCCATTACCCTGACAAAGAAACAACCGTTGTGATAAAAAGAGAAGAGAAACAAAGAATAGTTTTCATGTACTGACACATCAGCTGGTCAGAAGTGAAACTGGGTTTATCTTGTTGAATTACGAAAGCTGAAAAATACTAAGGAAAAAAATAGGTGCAGGAATATAATCACAATCACTAAAACATCGTACTTTTAAAACTCTCAAAGTCATGAAATTACCTTAAAAGATTACAAGTAAATTTGAATAGTAAATATAAACATTAAATGTTCAATTTATTTTACCAATTCAAACTTAAAACAACATAAAATTAGAGAATCATAGATTCATTTTGTTTGGAAAAGATATTTAAGATCTGCCATGTTCACCACTAAACCATATCCTCAAGTACCACATCTCTATGTTTTCTGAACCTTTCCAGGGATGGTGATTCCAACACTTCCCTGGACAGCCTGTTCCAATGCCTGACCACCCTTTCAGTGAAGATGTTCAGAAGAACTTCAGTGAAGTTCCAGATCACTGATAATGACTCTGAACAGGTCTGGTCTCAATACTGAGCCCTGAGGAGTACCACTGTGACCTGCCTCAGGTGGATGTAACTCCAGTCAACACCACTCTCTGAGCTCATCCAGGCAACCAGCATTTCACCCAGAGTGTTTACTCATCCAAACCATGAGTATCCATATTTCCTTGTAGCACGGACCCGCTTGATTCCTTCTGTTTCATGGTCTACTGTCGTTGTTAGGACGGACTACGACATATAATATTCAGCAAGAAAGTTTATTGGAAAAGGAAAATGAAGCAACAGCAGCCACGAGCTACCCTTTACAGCCGTTTAAATACAGCTCTTTTGGTACACGTATAACACACAGATAGGTCAGCTTACATACACAAACTACAATTCTCACAGCTAATAGGTAGATTTTAGCTGGACTTCCTCTGGACTTTCTCAGTCCTACTTTCTCAGTCCTGCTTTCTCACAACATTTCTGTGCACCTGTCCCTGTTTTCCTTTGATGTTTATATTTTTCTCAGTCACTCTGTTCAAAATAAGTCCTCGTTCTCATGAGACAGTGTTCCCTGTTCCCACGGGACAGCTCTTCTCCTGTTGCTCCTCTGCTCTCTCAGGATGCATCAGTACATTGTCAGGACCAAGGCCTCCATTCTCAACCACTCTCTCAGGGGCTCAGTCCCGCTGAAATCCCCCACAATCTACCACTACAATCTCTAGGACCTGCAGCTCTTAGTCCCGCAAAACCTCTTTACTCTGCTTCTCAGCTGAGATGTAGATTTATCATGAGTGTCAGATGCTCTGATAACTTCCGGAGTGCAAAACCTGGCAAAACGTTTTTGTGAAGCATCAAAACAAAATGAAAAAAAAGGTCTATTTTTTTCCAGACTAATCATTAAAAAAAAGAAACTAAACTTATAAAATAACTTTTCCAGAATTTTTGTAATTTCTAGAATTTTAGAATTTGAATTTCCATCTCTGAGTGTCTTTAAAATTTTTCACATGAAATAGACAAAATGCAATTAAAACATTAAGTCAGAATGATATATTTTGATCTTAGTAAAATGTTTCAGTTGACCTCAAACATTCAATATTTTATTTTATGGGAATGAGAAGTTGTGTGTGCATGTGTTGGCTTGGATTTTTGTTATTTTGGTTCAAATATCATAAAAATGAATTTAAGTAATGCAGTTGAAGGCATTTCCTTGGTAAGGGGGGAAAATGAAGCCCAAACAAACCACTAGTTTTCTGCCTAGAAAATGCTGTGTTATGTAGGTGTACTGCAATGAACTATTGAGTTTTCAGGTAGAGAGATGCTTTCTCAATATACGAGGATATATTAATTAAGTTGCATCTGGAAATGATAATTTTGAATTTCTAAGTGAACATGGTGAGTGAGATTTTAGGAATCATATGTAATTGAAATGGGTCATGTTACACTGTTGCAAGGTTAAATTCTCCTCTGTACCATACCCAGTGTTTTCAACCTCATTTCACACCTATACATTTTATTCTTTGTGGCACCTGAGAGAAATAAAATGAAATATCATCAACTAATTCAATATTAAGAAGTGCTTCTCTTTTAATAGTAAGAATAACAATACATTTAAAAGAATGATTATAAGTAGGCAGTGTGGAAAAGTTAGGGTGAGAGAAGCCAAAATTGGAAAACCGTGAATGTTAAGAATGAAACTAAAGTTATAACAAAAACGCCTCCTTTTTACATTATTTAGTTTCTAGCAGGACTGATTTGTGATCACTAGATTGTCCTTGTAGTGTTTTTTGTTTCACCTATACCTACTTCAGTTCCATCATAACGATTTTTCTCCTAAAACAGTTTATATGGAAACCACCCTATGCTCAGTATCTTTCTATAAATATTTAACTCCTTATATCCTACTGATATATTCCTTCTGAATCCTAATGATTCATTATCTTAAATGTATATGTCTCTACCTCTCTACTTGTAATTAGAAAAAAAATTAAATTTAAAAATTTACTGGAAAATAAGAAATGTCAGATGGAGGTTATCTAACCAATTATCTGACAACAGAGAGAAATACATGGTCACAAGCTATTTGATTTCCACACTAACTAAAGTTGTGGAGTCACCAGAGTGTCTCAGCAGTTGTAGTTCCATTTCTTTCATGTTCCTTTTCTGAACTCTCACTTTAATCTACCTGCATCATGGTGCAATGTGTGCACTGATGTCTCTCTGTAGCTGTGGGACAGAACTCCTGCAGAAAAACACATCCTTTCCAATCCCTGTGACAGATCCTTCGCCCCCCCTTCTGATCATTCCTCCTGATAAGATGACCTGTACTGTGGCTGCACCGGTTAAGTGCCAGTGGAAAGCACCCAAGAGTTTGTACAATTGCTTTGCTAACCTCAGAACATTACTGTTTTCCTCAAAAAAATGAGTTAGAGTACATGATTTTTAAATAAAGCTCTTAGTGTCTCAGAGATCAGAATGTCACATTTCTGTTTTCCTTCAAATGGATTTGAATGTGATATCCCCAAAGGGCTTTAAGATGCTTTGTTTTTCATTTCCAGGACAGAGCAAATGCCCATGGTTCTTCATGACAAGGTTCTTCATACTAAGCAAAATTTATCCTTTTTTCAGCTTAAAATTATTAAGTGCTAGAATTTTGAGTGTGTGAAACTTGTGATGACCTATTTCCTTTGTCATACCACTGAGCTTATCATGTCATGAGGGTAAATCCTAATACTGTGGGGTCCTGGGAAAACAGGACAGTAAAGAATGGTCAAGGAGGACAACATTGAGAACATTAACAACTATGTTGCTCTGATGACATTTCATATTCATTTATATAAATTAAGGAAAGAACTCCAGTATTTCAAATCTCCAAATTTAGTTTCTGTTGGAAGCATTGTCCAGATAAATCCCGGGCAACATATATCGCAAAATAATACAGATTTTTTTTTTTTCATTCAAAAGTGGTGAAACTTTTTTCATTACTATTCTTATTGAGTGATTTGATTTTTTTTTTAAATATTGAGTATTAAAGCATTTGGAGAATAAGACCTTTATGAAGTAACAGTTTCAACAAATAACATTTGCTCTTATCTTTTCTAATGACTTTCCAGCAATGAGAGAAACTGTCTAAGTGTGAAGGAACCGGAGGAGGAAAGAATAGTACCATATTTTCATCCTGGAGAAGTAGAATAACTTAAAAAGAGCATCTTGAAATGAGGAAACGTGTGAAATATTCTGGTCTTCTAACTAGCTTCATTTTAAAAGAAGCCCAAAGAAACCTGAGGAAAGCAGAATAATTTCACAAAGGAAGTATTCTTTCTGGGTTTTTATGCAGAAGTTATGGACTCTTTTTACTAATCAAAGAACATAGAAAATTCAGTTTGAATGTTATTATGCCAAAGCAGGAGAGCAAATTCAATCTTTCAGCTGTGAAAAAGAGATTTTACTCCTATTTTAAATGCAAATCCCCAGACATCTTTGCATAGCGTCTCTACTCACCCCTTATAATGAATGGATTCTTCACTGCTGAAATCTTGAAATCTTTATCAAAACTAAGTGCCTTTCACCAATGTGTGTTCTAGTTCAAAGACAGGTTTTAGGATTAGGTACAGGAACAATGAAAGCCTATGCTGGGACTCATGCAGGTCAGATTACTTATCCACAACGTCCTTTGTGGTTGTAAACCCAATGAATCTAATAATCATATATAAAAAGGTGGAAAAGCACATAGGTGAGAAGGGAGGTAAAGCAAAGGAGTTATAATCCAACAGTTTTCTAAACTCCCAAAGGAAACATAAAATAATAAAAATGGCTTGGAAGGGGAAAATGCAAAAAATATTCTGATTTTCTTATGTATATGTATACGCACATATCACACCTTGGAGATTATCCTAAATTTGGAAGCTCAGAGTTTTATAGATTATTTTCGTAAGAAGTTGCTGCATTGACACTGTTTATATTTACCTGCAACAGCTATTGACGATCTGATTTAACCCTACCAAAAACTTGTTTCAATATGCAAACTCATTGCCAAAGTATTATAACCACATGCCAACAGTGACTACTGTCATCCTGGACATTCAGCAACTGGGAAGCAACTAATGAACCATTGCAGGGTAGAAATATAGAGTTCAGCTCACAGGACACCAATCCCCATTCTTGTTGTCTTATGCTTGTTAAAGTGAGATTTCTCATCCCAGTGGGTTATATGGGGATCAACAATAATGAACAAACAATTTAACATATCTCAAAAGCCACCACATCATACTGTTGATTATCACAGCTTGACCTACTTGTTAAAACAATGTTAATGATCATCTGACAGTGCTGTCAGTGTCTCTGCCACTGCTTTTCATTCAATTTATTGGATTTAATAGAATTTAATTCCATTTTAAAACTATATTCTGTGGACAAATACGGTGTTTGTGGAGAAGAGAAACAAAACTCCAATGAAACAGCTGACAATAATCCCTGAAGAGATAATCATTTTGAGACTTAGATTAAGAAATGAAAAGAAGTGGGACTTCATTCACCTCTCTGTCTGGGGGCAAAATTTTAGACATTACTCTCTAGTCATGCAGTGTAAGAGACAAGAAACACTTCTTTCAGGTTTAATGATTTTGGTTTGTTTGTTTGTAAGTATTTGGGGAAAGAGTAATATTACAATTCTGCTTTCTTTTTCTCTCATTTACTATTATATGTGGGTGAGTAGGGGATAGTGAACAATAAATTACACTACTTAGAGATGTAGGCTAAGGTTTTTCTTGTCAGTTGTGTCAATAAAGTACACACATAACATCAGTTTCCCATTACACACATCATTCAGGCTCATATATTACTCAGTATAATGGGAAAAGTGGCCACTGAAATCTAAAATGAAAAGAGAAATTGAAGTACAACCAGTGAGCAGCAACTGAGCCAAAAAGCAGCTGTGGTAGTGAAACATTTAGTCACTGCTGCTGAAAAAAGAAGAGCTATCAATATTGAGGGCATACAGTGCCACATGCTGGGAAGCTTTGCAGTGGGTGAGTGTCAGTGGGACTGGAAAGTAGTCATTTCTTAATATTTTTTTCCTTTTTTTTTTTTTGTTTTGTTTTTTTTTTGGTAATGCATTTGCATTTCATTTAAAGTAATTGAATACAAGCACAAAGCAGTCTTGTCAGTTGCCTTTATTGCTTGTTTGTATTAGAGGGCAGTTGCCACAATTTGTTCTTAGCCTAAATTCTCATCTTATCAGCTGTGCTGCTGGTTGACTTTGCAACTGTGCTGTAAAGCCTTTCTGGATCACCTTCTGTTCAAAGCTGGCGCTAGATCTTGGAGCAGTATGGTTCACTTATATGACTCATAGGACCAATCTTCATTTTTCATACCAGTTCTGCTCTGCATATTGTAGTAGTCAAACTTTTATTCAAGGTTCAATGTATTTATTAATGATCTCTATGAGGGGATCTAGTCCACCCTTAGTAAATTTGCAGAAAACACCCAGTTGGGTGGGAGTGTTGATCTGCTTGAGAGTAGGAAGGCTCTGCAGAGGAATCTGGACAGGCTGGATAGATGGGCTGAGGCCAGTGATGTGAGGTTCAATAAGACCAAGTTCCAGGTCTTGCAGTTTGGCCAAAATAACCCCATACATCTCTCAGGCTGGGGGTAGAGGGGCTGGAAAGCATCCCAGCAGGTAAGGACCTGGGAATGCTGGTCTACAGTAGCTGAACATGAGCCCAGGTGTGCCCAAGTGGCCAAGAAGTCCAAGGGTATAATGGGCTGTGTCAGCACTAGTGTGGCCAGCAGTTTAGGGAGGTGATTCTGCCCTGTACTGGGCACTGGTGAGGCCACATCTCCAGTTGTGGGCCCCTCAGTTCAGGAAGGACGTTGAGGTGCTGGAGAGTCCAGAGAAGAGCAATGAAGCTGATGAAGGATCTGGTACACAAGTATAATGAGGAGAAGCTGAGGGAGCTGGGGTTATATAGCAAGAGAAAGAAAGGCTGAGGGGTGACCTTATGACTCTACAACTAGCTGAAAGAAGGTTGTAGCTGCGTGGGGGGTGGGTTGGGCTCTTTTCCCAACCGCCTAGTGACTGGACAAGAAGACTTAACCTCAAGCTGCACCAGTGGAGTTTTAGGTTGGACATTAGGGGGAATGGGATTAGACATTGGAATAGGCTGTCCAGGAAGGTGGTGGAGTTACCATCCCTGGAGGTATTGGACATGGTCTAATTGACAAGGTGGGATTTGGTCAAAGGGTGGACTCAATGATCTAGGGGTCTTTTGCAACCTAATTGATTCTATGACTCTGTAAAGCTGATAAATTCTCCCTTGTTTCAACTAAAGCTGTCTAACACTCATTGGGAGCTCCTGCAATGCTCATTATTACTGTTGCTTGCATGGTGCTGTTATTGCTGTAGAACCATAAAATCACAGAACAGTTTTGACTGGAAGGGACCTCTAAGGATTGCGTAGATCAAATCCTTCCATTGGCAGGGACACCTTTCACCAGTCTACTCAAAGTCTCATCCAACCTGACCCTGAACAATTCCAATGAGGGGGTATTCAAAACTTCTCTGGGCAACCTATGGCAGTGTCTCACCATCTGGTGTTTCATAGTAGGTCAAAAATAGATGCAAATCAAATGATCAGTTTTTCTATTCGGGTAACCAGTTACTTTCTATCCCTGTTTAGGAAGTGTCATAGCTTGTTCTGAAGGTTGCTTATAATAGAAACCCCAGTAAAACAAAAGAAGAAAGGTAAGGTGATATCATCCCTTTCTCACAGAAATGGAAAGACAGAAGAACAAGGAAGTAGAGCCTGAAGCAAGTGATTATTTTAATACCTGAGTTGTCTTTCCATAAAATTTATGAAGTGAACGGAAGATGGAAGAACAGTCTCAGTTCTGACTTTAAAGTTGTGAAAAGTAAAACAACATTGAGGTTCATTATTAATTATAACACACTAGAAAGGGAGGCAGAGAGGTGGTGGAATTATAGTCTATTTTCTGAACTAATACTTATGAAAACTGGATGGCATCGTCTGTGATTTCATAAATGTTCTGGAAGAAAGTGTAGTGATTGCATAATAACCCCATCAAAAGGGTGGTTGATTAGTTTAGTCAATTTGGCATACATTTCAGCTATTATTTTCATTTGTGAAGCATAGGCTGAATGACACAGTTGCTTTTATCCTGTGCACTTTGCAAATGAGCATCCTAAAGCCTGAAGTGGTTCTTTCTTACTTCTCCACAACTTGGGATATAACTATGACAACAATGTTGAAAGATCACAGTTAAAGAAAAAAGTAAAACTTCAGATTTGAAGGGAATTATGAATTTCTTATTTTGCAACCACCCATTCAAAACAGGGAAAAAATCCTGCACAACTTCTATCCTAGAAGTGTAAGAAGTTATTTTGTTTGTGACTAGGTCACTGAAATACCATTAATATCAGCTTATAGCTATTGTCTCTAACATTTATCAAGAAGTTGAATATTTCTATCATCTCTACTCCTCTTAACACCATGGAGTCTTTTGATTGGGACTTACTGTGTTCTGAAACATTTGTCCACACCCAAAAGAACATCTTTAACTTCACAGAGGTGAAATTCATAGCTGACACTATGCTGTAGATTGGCTCAAATAATCAACTTAGTATGGAATAACTATTTCATGCAGATTTTGTACAACCACAAAATCTACATTTCACATTTTCTGTTTCTCTTCTAACAGACTCATTTATGTCCACTGTCAGTATTGTATCCAAATCTAATCTCATCAATGCATTTTTTTCCTTTTTTTTTTTTTTAGTGATTTTGTGGTTTAGGAGTGTTATTCTCAAATTTAGTACTCCCACTAAAAAGACCACAAGCTACTCCTCTCACACTCTCCAATAGGAGGCAAAAAATGGTAAAGATCACAGGTTGTGATAAAACCAACTTACTGGAGCAGTCTTTTTTTTTTTTTTTTTGGTAGTTGTTCATTCTTATATAGGTTCTAAAAAACGAGTCAATGCCACATCCTTCCTTTCTCTTCACTTTAGAGGAGCATTCCCTAGTTCAAGTGTACTTTATTACTCTATGGTAACCACATATGCGTTCTGCCTAAATTGTGGGAAAAGGATCTTAATTCCATTTTCATACATCTAAGTAAATCTGTCCTGGATGAGGCTAGATGAGACACGGGAATTGAAGCTATGCTGTCTGTCTAAACTGGGTGACCTAGGAGCATTTTGAATATTTGAGTCCAAGGTATAAATCCAGTCTTGGTCTAAAGATTCATCAGTAAAAACCAGGTCTTGTGTATTTGTTTCCAAAGGAAAAAAACAAACTGTATGAAGAAAATATAGCATAAATGACAGTATTTACGACCAAATCTTGTGTTATTTTACAGTGGTGTCAAGGTTTAACCCCAGCTGGCAACCAAGTACCATGGAGTCACTCATTCACTCACTCCCTGCCCGCACACTGGGATGGGGAGGATAATCGGAAAAAATTAAAACTTGTGGGTTCAAATATGTAATAATAATAATAATAGAATCTTATTGAAAACTAAGAGAAGAAAAAGACAGAGAGGAATTAAACCCGAGATAAACAAGTGAAGCACAAGACAAAACTCATCACCTATTTACCTCTGCCTAAACTCTCCCCCAGCAGTAGTTGGCACCTCCTGCCCAACTACCCCGATTTTATACTGGGTATGATGCTCTATGTTGTGGAAGACCCTTTGTTCTATTTGGGTCAACCCTCCTGGCCATGCTGCCCCTTGGCTTCATGCGCCCCTACTCATCGACAGAGTATGGGAAACTGAAAAGTCCTTGATTAGAGTGAGTAACAACTAAAACATCACTGTCTTATACACATAAATCTAAAACACAGTACTGTCCCAGCTACTAGGTAGAAAACTAACTCTTTCCAAGCCAAAACCAGGACACTGGAGTGCAGGATCTTGGGGTGGTTCTGCTGCACAACCCAGAAGAGATATACCCACTGACTTGGGCTGTTAATGGCTTGTAAAGTTTATTACAGGTTATTTTTGTTTTCTCTCTTTCATACATTTTCTCTCCCAACCCTTATTAGCATTCTGAAATATTCTACACCCTGGATATGTTTTGTAGATTTTTCTGGAGAGTGTCCGAGAAGCCTATGAAAGGTTCCAAACCTCTTTATACACCACTGTTCATAATTCTAAATATGCCCATGCATACACCAGAATAAAACAGGATATAGAGTCAATTTATGTACAACATGGCTTTGGGAATCCCTATACTTCTTGATGAAAATCTTGAGTTTTCCATGAATGCGGATGGAGAGTACTAGACGTAAAGCAGAAGTGGAACAACTCTGCCATTATACCTCATCAGAGGAGGAAGGTAATGTGAATTCTTCCAGCCATTTTCTTTCATCGATTCTTATCTTGTTTTGTCTTTCAGAACTTTGTTCTATTCCTCTACTTTTTATCCTATTTGTCTGGTTTCTAGTCTTCAGTCACTTTCTTGGTTTTTATCTTATTTTTCCTCTTCTTTCTTTCCTCCCAGAATACTCCTTCTTTGTCAGCTTGCATCCATCCCCACCTCTGTAAAATAGTGTTTTCAAAGTTTATGTAGTTAGTGCATGTTGCTTGCTCTGAGAGAATGAGGGACACAGAAAGCAGTGACTAATATCAGAATCATGAGTGAAGATATGTTTTATTCATAAACCCTGCATCTCCAGTGAAATTAAAAGCAAAGCAAAGGGTCGAAACTCTGAACCCTCTTTCCTGGAGCCTGTAAACCAATAAAGGCTTTATATTAGCTATCGATATCTATCTCTGACTTGGCTTAATAACATCTTATTCCCTGTTTTCAGCAGCCATCAATAATATTTCTGCCTGCCCGCTCAGGTCCCCATCTCTGCGTGCAATTGCATTATAAGGGTCTATAAGCCCAATTTGCTTCACATTCTTATTTTTGGAAAAGGCTGGCTGGCTTTTGTAATGAGAGCAGCTGCCAAGAAGGCTTGACAGAATTTGTGGCCCATCTGGCTTATAATCTTCATTCAATATCGCAGGAGCCTAAACTCCCAGACCAACTGATAAGTCAGAGCGTATAGGCAAGCAGTGGCAGTAATCTTCCTTGTGATTTCTCATTAAGGACAGGGACATCTCAGTGAATCTCTCATATCCTGGCTATCATAGTTTTGTTTGGTTGGGTTTTTTTCTTTTCTTCTTTTTTCTTTCTTTTTTTCTTTTTTTCCTAACAAGACCAGTGTTGTTCCTCTTTTAAAAATTATGTTAAAAAAACCCATGGTAGTTTAAAAAGTATTTAGCTTCCCTGTACCAAGTTTAAGAAACTAGGAAACCAACAGTCTGATTCTGCCTCTAAACTCAACACTGGTTTGCCACTGTTCATACTAAAAGTATGTGTGCTGACATTGTCCTCTCGAAGTCACAGAAAACAAGGCAATAAGTAATCCTGAGAAATCATCCAGCATATTTCCCTACTGCCATGTGGGATCAGTTACATCTCCTGGATCCTCAGACCTCAGTCATCTTTGTAGCATCCTCAGACTGTCACATTAGTGCTTTAAATCCTCGCTCTTCAAAGGTTTTTTTGGGGTTATCTCAACTTCTCTAAAACTTGCTATTTCAACTCCAAACACAGGAACAAGTTGTTTATCCCGAATGCAGCAGTGCTCATACGCTCACTTCTTGAACACAAAGATCACCTAATCTTTTATTCTTTCCTCATAGCTGTGTTTTTTAGAGCACTGCTCATCTTCATACTCTGTTCTCTTTGAGGACTTCTAAATGACATACAGAGACTCTTGCACCCTCGATGCACCTCCCATGTAGCAGATATGAGTGGGCCACTCCGTTGGAGCCTGGTTGTCCTTTAACATTTCATCCAGCCTCAGCTGTCTGAAAGCTAAACCTTCCTTTTAAACTTATCACTTTGGTTCTTTCTAGGAGCCTAGGTATCCTTAAATGTCAGAGAAGGATAGCTCCAGAGTCCTAATCATCTCACCTAGTTTAGAGATTTTTCTTCAGAAGGTCTGAGATGCCTTTTGTCAAAGTAGACTTTCTCTGTTGACTACAGTGTGGACAAGCTATGACCAGAGGCCCAACTTTTACAGGACTATCAAGATCAATTCCTCTATTAGCAGAGGAAATGAATAATGTATTTTTTTTTTTTCTTACAGCTCTGTATGTCTCATCTAATTTTTTTATTTCTTGTAAGATGAGAAGTCCACATTTTTTGTTCCTCTCTGCTAAGGCATTTATCACTCTTGAGATAAAAATTGAGCTCATGCAGGGGTTATCTGTAATATGCTGGAATTTTTTAATGCACATACATTTCATGAAAGCCTCTGAGATCTCCTAGAGCTTTGCCACACCTGATGAGAAACAGCCCAGGAGATATTAAGGGAAGGGACAACAGGTCAGTTGGATAAACACAGGAAAAATCCTATGTTCATATAGTATTTTTTACACATTCTTATGACTCAGTTTTTCAATGTTGAAAACTTCTCCCAAAGCAAAAATGAATAAATAATAACACAAAATAAAACAGTGTAAAAAAACCCATGAAGAATTGTACCTTACATGAAAAAATAATTTCATAAATATGAGGATAAAGAGTATTTGAAAGGCATATGACAACATTGGAAAAGAGAATGGATAGTTTAAGACACTGAGGAACCTATTTGCCTATTAATCATTTTTTTTCTCCCCTTATGTCAGACCTAATTTCAAACATGTTAGACTGTTATAAAAGTAACCACATATCACTGTGCTTTAAAACCCATTCAGCTGTGTGGTCATCCTCTGTTTCATAGCATAAGGTTTTATGGGGATGAGGAAAGTAAAAGTCCATTATGAAACTCCACCAGCATGGCAAACAATTTACTTCACAGGTGGGTCTGCTGATTTTTTTAGGGCTCATTGCAGTTTGGAGAATGACGCTGTTTAAGTTCTAGCACTGCTTATTGTGCTGCTACCATGTCATAAGAATTACAGGGTAAGAAAATAATACAGGTCAAACAGATTTTATTTAATTTTTTGGCTAAATTTTCCTCTACCCAAGCAGTTCCCTATGATTTCAGTTATGGTGGATGGATACAGGAAGGATTCTTTATAAGAATCTAGTTTTCACACAAGCAGCAAGAAGCAATTTTGAAGTAGCATATTTTGGGAAAAGAATAGCTGAAGTTTGAAATAGTTAGCTAAAGGTAAGCCACAATCTGGAAACTACAGATTACCTGTTTGCAGAAGAGAACCTCAGCTCATTAGATGGCTAACTCACAAACTCATTAACTCTCTGCTTATTAAGTACTTAGATCTATTTAGTTCAGTACTCGTCTTACTGTTTAACATATTATTTGCTCCATGCACCATATCTGACTCAGAGTTGGTATAAAGCAGTTAATTTCAGTGAAATTCAACAAGGTTTAGCAATAAAACTTACCCCTGCTCCTGGTTTGTTTGGTTTTGTTTTTCTGTTTTTGTTGTTTGAGGGTTTTTTATGTTTTGAGTTTGTTTGTTTGTTTGTTTGTTTATTTGTTTGTGGTTTTTTTTGCATCTGAGTTGCATAGAACTCATATGATGAAAGCATTAAAATAAAAGCAAGGAATAAAAGCAGTCATCAACCTTTAGTGTTCTTGGAAAAAAATAATATGGCAGAACAGATTTGTTTCCAGATTTAATCCTTGTGTTTTTCTTCATCAAACTTGAAACCATATTTTCCTGAAATATTTAAAGCTGCGAATTGGCTAGTGTGTGAAGGACTGATGTCTGTTCCTCTAAGTAGTGCATGTTTCTGATTTGCAAAATAACTCCAGCTTTTGCTTATAACGTTCAAAATCTGCTTATAGTTACTGCAGTCGAAGGGGTTAGTCATGCGCTAAAAGTGAAGCAGGGTATGTTACAGAAAACTTAAATTTGAAAGGAAAATCATGAGCTGTCCAAAAAAATTTAATCTGTTGATCTAGGATGACAAGTACTAAAAATGTCATACATTTGTGGCAACTTGCGGCCTGGAAAGCTAACTTGTGCTTGCTGTTCTTCCCCAAAGTCAGAGAGAGTGAAATGTACAATTATTTTTATTTCATGAGTTTCCAATTAGCAGATGGGCTCAGTGTCTCACCATCCCAGATTTGTTAAAGGAAAAAAAAGTCAGATAGGTAAAACACAGGAAGGAAAAATTTCCCTATCTCAGCAGACTCTTGTTTGGAATCTCCATTTCAGAGTTCTGGGATGGAAACTTGAATTTCAAACAGAGCAATCACCCACCAACCCCTAAGTCCTATTGTCGTGCAACCTTTTCTGCTCAGCCTTTTCCAAAAATAAACACTTTGGATATAATTCTGTTTTGATTTTGTGGTGTAAAAAGATAAGAAAAAAACTACCTGCCTTAAATTATGACAGAATAATAGAATGGTTTGGGTCAGAAGGGATCTTGAAGGTGATTCAATTCCACCTCCCCTACTAGGGGCAGGGATGCCAACCACTAGACCAGGTTGTTCATGGTTATGTGTTTGATAACTAATTTCAGGTACTGTGCTTTGCAACTGTAGTTATAGCTCCTTCTTCAAGACAAAGGTACTGATATAACTTAAACCAGTATTATGTTCAGAATATATATTTTTTAATTATTTATTTTCTTTTCTGGTGTGCTTTTATTTGGGGATTTTTGTTTATTTGTTTGTTTGTTTGTTTCTTTTTTTTTTTTTTTCTGTCTGAGTCTCAAGGAAGGACATCATTATGATTTACGGAAGAACTATGTTTAAATGTTTGGGGATGATGAAATTTCAGGTATTGCAGTGTTCTGGTTGAAGTTCCTAGAGCTGCTCCTCCTGCTTATACTTGTCAACCCAAAAGAAAGGTGGAAAATGATGACAAGGGTAAGAAAGAAATAAAAATAGCACCAAATTAAAAGTAAATAAAATTATTTCCAAATCCTTCCTGCAGGGTCAGTAGTAGTCTACATCCTTAACAATGTAGGAAGCAGAATGAAATGGGGGGGAAAAAGGGATGTGAGATGGGGAAAAAAAAGTTTCTATAAAAATTCAGCTTCATTAATGGGAGATACTGCAAGAGGGGAGTTCAGGGATTCATTATCTCAAAAATAGCAGTCCAAACTGACAGGAGTGGGCAAAAACTTCCTGACCCTATGGACTAGTGGATTTCATAGTTACTTGTATTTGTCTTTTTAAAAGTTAGGAGGTGGGGAGGGAAAAAAAAAAGGAAAGGAGTAGCCTGCTCTCTGAAGCCTTGGGGCTTTTCTGATACTGTGGAAAGGAAGTAGAGGGAAAACGAAGCATAAACAAACTGGAGCTCCTGCCCGCAAATAACCAATAGAGACTAAAAATACTATTACAACTGTACAATAGTTTAAGGTCAATGTATTCCCTTTTCTAAGACTGTGAAAACCTGACCCACATAAGGCATTAAAATTCATAACACATGAAAATTAGGAACTCCTGGAAGCAGTTTCTCCTTCTATAAGTACAAATTTTCACTGCCTACATCTAGCATTTAAAGGAAACCATCCAGATAATTAAAATACCTATAAATGAAATGTCAAAGTTAAATGTTTTTCTTTTTTTCTTTCCTTTTTTTTTTTTTTTTAAGAAAAGTCTTACTGCTTAGGGAAAGTGAAACCTTTACTCTAAAATCATATGGCTTAAATGCCACTATCTTTGTAAAAGAACAGAATAATTAAGGTTTGCCACATTAAATGGGTCTATAGGTCTAACCCTTTCACTTTATGAAGGAGGGGAGGTATATAATAAGTGTATATATTGTTTTAAATACTGCCATCATTTCATTATTTTAAACATGAGTCATAGTGCATGTAGCTGTCACTCCAGTGTTCTAGGAAGAAATTAATCATGTACACAGAAAAAATTAATAAAAAATCAGTATTTGGCAGCCTTCAGATTCCTTTTCATAACTCTCATTTTTCTCTGATAGATGGAACCGATGAAACAAGGAAATAAATCATGCACAATTAAAATGAGTAAAAACTGAAAAGACTGTATCAGTGATTATGTTAAAGAAAATGGGAGGTGGAGGGAATTCAAACATGGGTTGGATTCCCTCATTTATCATTCATTGACACTGATACCTGAATTTTAATTGAAACCTCCCATGTGGTTGGCATCTGTCAGGATGAAGCAGATTTTCAGCAGGAAGAGGGGCGAACTTAGTTGTGAGCTGGATTTCAGAAATGATAGGAAGCAGTAGGAGCTCTTCTTATCAGTTACCATCATGGTGGCCTGGGAACAATGCTGGAGTTTTAGAGGGTTCATCATCCCCTTTTGTTATGAATGGTACTCAAATAATATACAACATTTTGTGTGTCCTCACTTTTCCAGATAAATTGGTATGCAACTCTCTACATTGTGGGAGCTATAATCCATTCACAGAACCATCGTTGTGATGAAGAATGGAAACATAATTTACCATTCAAAATATCAACATACTTAAACTGTATTTTTTAATTATTATTTAAAAATTATGGGGTATGGTGGGGAAATACAAATATCGGTACAAATTTTTCACCACAGACCAAATCTTTTTCAATTATTTTTTTCTTATCATTTATATAAATTATTACTATCCGTAGAGATGTTGTGGAAAGTAAAAAAAGAGTCTGTTTTTGAAAGAGAATTCTTCTTGTCACTGATAAGGATAGGGACACTACAAGATTTGCTGATAATATTTTCTGCCAATAAAACACTCTTAGTTTTGCTAAATAGCTAAACAATCAGGTTGATAGAGATAAATAGATTAATTTCTTCTGTGGGTAAAGAGTGGCACTGATTCACCAGTTGGTTTCCTCGGTGTGGAGTCTCTTGGTTTTCAGTCTCCAAACACTCAAGCCATGACCGACTAATTTATTCTTGCTTCTTTCCCGCTGGTTGATGATGCAATACTGTGTAGGAAGTAGGTTGGAACTTAATCTTAATTCACGTGGGATATCTGCACTGTATAGAGCTTTGGGTAGCAAAACTCTAGTAATTAAATTGCTCAGAAGAATATTGTAAGATTTTCTCATCTACTGAATGATGGAGGAGTTTGCTACCATTTTCTCCCTTTTAGATCAGAAAGAAGGAAGGATAAATGTGACCTTTATGGTTTTCACAGTATCAAAAGAAAACTCCCATCACCTGACTACTGTATTAAGTGCAAGTGTAATTTATGTTACAGGTGATACTGAAACATGTCTCAGGTTGCACTCAAGAATACAGAAGGAAGGATTACCAAGGTTGTCTGCTGAGATATGAAAACTCAGTTCTCACCAGAAGCTTAAGGGAATTAAGCTTCAAAGCCAAACACATTCAACAGCTTTACTAATCACCCATCAGCTATAAAAGCAAAACTGACCCAGGCATTGAGAAACCAAGCTCAAACTCAAAAAGTCCTCTTTCCTTGTTCAATGATACCACTAGCTTCTTGACTATTTTTCAGGTATTATAACACTAAAATGGGAATAACCATACTCATATCTCAAAATATTGCTGAGAATATAAGTATTATGTTTTTGTTTTTTTTTTTTTTAAAGTAAGTTTAGATTCTCTGTTAATGAAAGTCAGAAAAAAGGATAGATAAACAAGACAAGTGAGTGTAAAGGAAAAAAAAAAAGCATTTTGATCTGACTTTTGCTTTCACAATGTCAACTGAATCCATGAAACAAATAGGACTTTCCCAGGGGGGCCTGTGACAAAAAGGGACTAACTTTTAATCCACACTTGCTTTTTCGATTATTATTTTGCCTTGGCTGGAGGAACATTTTAATCCCTGTCATTTTTTTATAAGAAAATTTGGTACAAAAGAGAAAGGACTTTCCTGGGGTTATGGGCAGCATTTTGTCTGTGCTCTGAAAACTACAGAGGAAGCAGCACTGAAAGGCTACCCTGGCAATACTATGTGATAATACAAAAAATATTGCAGTCCTGGGTGCAAAAGTGATTGGAATTTGACAGTTGTTATCAGCATCTCAGTATTTCCTGCTTTTCTTTCATCAGAAAAAAAGGGAATAAGAATGAGGAAAAAAAAATAAACAGAAACCCTTTATAAACAAAAAGTAGGAGGGTGTAGCCATTCTAATATCAACAGAAGAATTGTGCATAAATCATTAACTGATGTATCATGTAATATGTAGAACCTGGAAGGGTTTTGCAAATCAAATCATATATACTTGCATGGATCAAAACTCACTGCTTCTGCCTAAAAACCTCCACATCCGCAGGCTGGAGAATGCTTGGTATCACCTACCAGTGCAGTGTGTGTGAATCACGATGGATTCTGATGGCGGTACCCTACAACTGGAATACGCACAACGGATGTGTTTCACAAGGTCTGAGAATTGTAATTCATTTGACTTCAGATGCTTATAGGTAGATTCACATAGGCTAAGAAGTCACTACAGGAGTTTAAATTAAAGGTGATGATAAATACTGGTGTATTGAGTTGTGGGAAAGAGTCTAATGACGTGCCTTAAGGACTAACACTGGGTCCAGCTTTATCTTCACTAATGATCTGTAAATGAGAGTCAATAGCACAGTTATTAAATTAATGGATGCAACTAAATTGGGAGGTGTTGCAAAGCCAGGTAAGGTGAGAAGAGCAGTGTAAAAGGATATATGAGACATGGTGATAAAAGAACAATCCACAACTCAAAGCTGTAGCATGGGATGAAAATCAGATGGAGAATAGGTATATACCCCAGGAGAAAGAGAGAAACACTCAGAAATTAGTGCTACAAAAAGAATATAAAATAATAGAAATAACATTGCTTAGTAGAATGGATACCAGTTTTTGCGGTGTGATATACTTAGAACAGAGTGAAAAATTATAGATTTATTTCTGTTTGCATACCCAGAGATACTATTACAGGGACGAAGAGTAGCAAGTTAGTTTTCTGTTGAACTGCAAAGATAAAAGGTTTTGAGTTGTGAAGATAAGAGACAAATTTTTACTCAGGTGAAAAGGTGTTTCTAAGCCTCACTTTGGTTCCTCTTTACTTGGTGAAAGACCAAGGATTAGATTCTTCAGAGTATTCAGGTATTTAGATAGATATGTGCCTACTGAGATTTTCAAAACCATCTATGCATTGATTTTGATGGGAATTAGGCATATGTGAACAGTTGGAATACTCATTTGATGTCTATTTGCCTCTTTATGCATGTTAATAGCTATATAAGTGTTTAAGCTACTTCTGAAAATGGATCTTAGCTATTTAAATGAATTGCGTCTTATGATGCTTAGGTTGAAATAGCTTTAAAAATCCAGACATTAAAACCTGATTCCTGGTATTTCACTTAGAGCTAAATGTAGGAGTCATCTCCCACAACACAGGTTGCCTAAAATTTTAACCTCCTGTCTAAGCTACACGTCAAGGTTTTCTGTAATCAATGAAGGGAGTTAGATACCTCCAGAGAGTGATTCATCCTAATATGGTGCCGAAGAGAGGTGACCCAATTCCACCTCTCTCCATTAACTGCAGAGACAAGCTAGATAATGATCCTTGCCCAGAATTCACTTTTAGCATAGATGAGGGAAAATCATCCCCACTGCTACGATTCTCAAAGGTAAACTCCAAACCCATTGATTTCAGGTTAACGTCACCTATAAAAATGGAATAAAGCTTTGATTTCATCAGAGAGATGTAGGACGTGTGTTACAAATATCCAGAATTATGAAAGAGAATTTTCTGTCATTAACACTGGTGTATTCAGCTGAGTAATACTAAAAGAAAAATTAAGTGACAAGTTTAATATGTTCCAGGTAGTATAATGTAATGCTTATTTTAGATATTTATCCTTAATAATTTATTAAATTATTTTTTAAGGGGTCAACCCCCTTTGTGGTCTTTTTTTAGCAAGTACTAGCTACTACTATAAGTTAATTTTTAACTGAACTGAAAGTGCTGGTTTTGTTCAGAACTTTCAGAGTAATTATGAGAAGTGTTTGTTAGGTATGCCTCTCTTGATCATATGAAATAGATAACACCCCTGTTGTCCGAGATGTTTGTTATTCAGATTTCATCAGGTAACCCAGCAAAACAGGATCTTCCTAGATAAAAATAGGTTCCACAGGCAGACTTTGGAAAGGGGAGAGGAGTGCATGTGACTGAAGACAGTGCTGCCAGCATGGTACTCTGTGCTAGCAGACTGCCAAAAATAATAGCAACAGCTTTTCTTTTTTTATTTTCTTTTTTTTTTTTTTTTTAAGGAGCTGGTTATAGAGGACCTTTCACGTTTGGACAAGAAAAAAATCTATACTAAATTCTTTTTAAACTTTGCTGCTTTGTTGTGTTTCTTAAAGTCTATGTCCACAGGGGGATGTACTGCCTGTGGTTTACGGAAGATGGTAAAGATATGATTAAATTAGCTCTCCTATTTCAACAATAACATCAAGAAAAGTTGTCACAGTGCAGTAAGGTCTTCCAATAGGATGTGGATTATTTTTTTTTGTTGCTGTTGGGTTTTGGTTGGTTTTTCAAGTTATTGAGAATAATTGTTATTCATTAATGACACTTAATGTTTCCATACAAAAGTAGCATTTGTCCAAAGAGCTCAAACTCTTTAAAAGACATACCAGCAGCACCATTTCCTTTTGTAGGTCTGACTATTGAGGCAAAAAAGATTATGAAGGTTGTCCAAGGTTGAACATAAATTCAGAGAAGGGGGAAGGTTGACAGAGACATGTATATATGTTAGCTTCACAGAAAGAGGAAAAAAGAGTAAAACCTAGATTTTGGGAAAACGATGTACCTACTAAAACTCAGGTTTTATAGTAGCACAATGAAGATCTTTGCTTGATCTTTTCTTTCTGCATCTGTGTCTTATTTCTGCTTTTTAAGATAACTGTTTTCTCTCATGTAGCCATGCACTTTCATTTTTCCTCAAGAAAAAAGAAAAAATAAAGAAATCTCATCATACCCTTCGAAACTATGATTCTGAGAGCTCACTTATAGGTGGTAAGTTAAAGAGCCCTTAAGAGTGTAGCTGCAAGACTGTGTGAGGACTGAGGAGTTGCAAAGACAAAGCTCTGCAGCACAAGTCTTCCTTTGGAAAGCTTGAACAATTCTAATCTACATTAGTTTTATGAATTACATTTTCAGCATTAATCTAAATGCATTATAAACAAATAATTGAACAGTACTTGAGTACTCATATCTTTGGCATGATATCTAACTGGGCTTTACCCATGACCTAGATGTGGAAACTAAATATGTTCAATAGCCCTTTTCTCATCCTTGGGGTCAAAGAGTCTTCTAAAGGTATATATCTATTTTTATCTCTTTGAGGACCATTAATCTGTGGATTATACCCTTAGGTCATCTAAATTACATGTTACCTAAAGAGATGATACTGTCAGATGCGTAGAGAATTACCCAATCTGCATATGCAAATTCAGACTCTAAATAATGAACTTGACCTATTGAACCCTTTATGGGTTGGTCTGATAGGATTTAACATATGCAAATAACTTCTCTTTTTTGAGTTTTTTGAGCATCCTTAAATTTCTTTGTTCTACAGTTGAAGTCATCTTTGGGAAATGAATTTCCTCTAAACTTGGATCAACTTCTCAAGTGTCTAAGAAGAAGGAACACAATGATTCTATCAGAACCCTTCTTTTATGTACTTCCATAAGGAAGCTTTGCACTTAATTAGCCTCTTATGATGGTAAAAATGATGCATTTTCAGAAATGAAAGCCCAGAATATGTAAACACTTACTGAAATGAGCAATTCACTTCAGATATGAAAAATGATTACCGTTCACTTAAGGTCTTAAAGGACATTCAGCTGTTGTTATTCTACATGTAAAAAAATGTGCCTATTGGTAGTAACAACAAATACGTTTACTATTATTTAGATCAAACCTTGTTTCCTCTTTCTGTATGTATATGTTTTTTTCAGGATGTCAAGTAGTCCTTTTTAATGTGTAAGCTGCTTCCTTAATTGTTTGTTTGAGACTTCAAGCCCTCACAACAGAAAGAAGAAGAATGGAACTGAACAATGAGACCAAAGTGTTTGAATGCATAAGGGAAAAGTTGGAATTGAATCATTCTGATCACTTCTGAAGTGGTTGTAACCTACTAATTATTATTATTACTGACTAGATTTCAAGTAGATGTCTTGAATGACATTTCTTTCCTTCATCATTGTATGGAATGCAAAATTGTTGTCAAGAAAGTACATCTTTTGTTCTTAAACACTCTCAGGGATTTCAGCTACAGTTTAGGGCAGTCTGTCTTCTGAAATTGGGACTGAAAATCTGGACTGAAATAAGTACACTAAGAAGAGGAAAAAGGATGAAGCAGACATTATTCTCAACAGAGAAGACTTGAGATGACTGTTCAAATGGCAACTTTCCTTAGGATCAGAAGATTTAATTCCTTTCACTGCATTTCAGTCTTTGAATTTTGGAGCTTTATGAGTGTTGGTGAAATAAGTGACCCTGAATTATATAGGTTACCTCCTCATGTCAAACGGGAAAAGGATTTGAAGGAGTAAGAGGGGTTGGAGGTGCATATATTTGACCAGTGCTTACTATGACCTTACCAGGGAGTGAGAGTGAATTGACAAAAATTAAAAAAAAGTGAATATCCCCCAACCTGTGTATAATTCAGGATCTCTGTTAGTCTTGTACTTTTTTCATTACTTTCTGATAGATAATACTACGTTGTATTCACAGCTTTTAGCATCTAAGATGTCTAGACAGAAGCTCATACAGTTATTTGACTCCAGTTTGAAATTAACATTCTTTTTGACAAGCATCACTTAAACTGTTTTTGAAAATCTCAAACTACAGTGTTAAATAATATCTAAATCCAGTCTCCCCTTCAGTTAAGTTTAATAGATATTGGATTAGGCCTTTAAGATGCAGCACTGCAGCCTCTAGTTAGTTCATTAAGGGCACGATCCAATGCCCAGTGACATCAATAACAGTTTTTGTATTGATTTCACTAGTTTTTTGATTGCACTGTAAATCCCTGATCCAAGCAAAGCTCTTAAGCCTGTGCTTAAATTCATTGCTGGATCCAGTCACAGATAAAGTCTGTTCCAGTTCTCTAGATTCTTTGTGCAGTTTGTCTTTTATTGCTGTGATTAAAATGGTGACTGGGGACAATACTTTTCCAAACTCTCTGATGTGTATAGAGATGAAAGTTGCTTCCCCGACTGTTTTACTGCAGGAAAGAGCACAGGATGGATCATGGCAGATCTATGGACTCTCTAAGCTCACAAAAATATATCACAAAATATTTAATTAAAGCTAAATGTTATTTCGCCTGTTTTAAGACCCCTAAATTGTTAAAAGAATTGAGAACTATGTTGCACAAACTGAAAGGGGAAAAAAAATCACCACTAACCCATAAGTTGTAAGAGAAGTTAGCTCAGGAAGGAGAAGCTTTAGATCTAGGTTACAATAGAGCTGCAAATGCTGACAGATGACAAAGCATGAACTCTAAGCAGTGTTAGACTCTTCTAATTTTATAGATTTTAACATAATTATCAATGCTTTCCTTTCAGCTATTATGCCATTTTAATTGCATGCAGCTTATTTCTATGGTTTATAGAGCTATATTTGCAACAAGAAAATGAAAGAAGCAAAATGAAAATGGAAGAATTATGCTAAAGAATCTACTGAGTTCTGAATCAGTGCTTTTTACTTTATCTGTGATTCATTTTTTTCTGTTTTTGCCTTTATACTGATGGCTATTATAGGTCAATGACTGTCTAGGTGGTTTTTATGCTGAAGAAGTCACTTTGAAAAATTTTCAAGCTTCAAAACTTCTGAAATGTCACTTGCCAAAGTTACCTTTTTCATTTCTTCATTTTGTTAGTTCATCTAAATAACCGAGAAAACTTTTCTATTGTTTTCTGTGTCCCTTTCATTCATGCTGTGGTTTCTTTGCCACTCCCTACTCTGGATAGACGTTCAGAACTTTACCAGAAAAATGAGAAATGTCTCAAGCCCTGTAGAAACCACCTCATCCAATGGATTTATATCTGGTTTTCCCCCATCTAGTGATGTTAGTTCATTCCTTTATACTCCATGGGAATACATTTCAAAGCAACTACATCTCTACGCATTTTAAATTTTTTCTGGTTGTCTCCTTGGTTTCATTGGTGCTTGGGTTTTCTCCTTGAAATTATTCCTTCATTCTTTCCTTAACACAACTACCTCAGTAGCCTAGGATCTTCATCTTTATTAATACTATTGCAAAGATGACAAAAAGAATTAACAATTATTAGATGCTTATTGCCAAGCTCTGTAGGGCGGAACCATCATCTGCTGTGTGTGTGCAAAGCATCTTCCACAAAAGGAACCCACCTTTGTTTTGAGGCACTACAGGGGATATATTGAATGTGATATTATCTATCTGTAATACATGCAAGAATTTGGCCTGCGCTTGCTCCAAGCCATGCAGTTGCTGTTGAGTTATGAGCCAAAAATAATAAGCCCTGGTGGGAGGGTGACTGAATTATCTTGGGCTGAACAACACAGTAACTTCACCACACACCTTTTAAATTGGAGCTCACTTGTGTCTCACACCATGGTCAGAACTATCTCATACCTGCCCCAGATCAACCAGGCAGATAGATCTTAGTACATACATAACTGTTAATAATAATGGTCTGTTTCAGTGCTTTTATTACAACATTGCATTTACCCTCTAGGAACTGCTATCAGAATCTTGTCCCCTGTTTATATGTACATGTATAAATATACTTACTGCCAGCAGGTGTGCTGAAGAAAAATAAGAAGGTTAGAAAATGTCTTGCAGATAAGAATTTCTTTTCAAATGTTAATTTTTGTCTTCTCCCCACCCCGTCCCCAGTATGTCTGACTGTAAACTTCATCTTTAAATTTTTTTTTATTATTATTATCACCATCATAGCTAAAGTACATACAGGCAGAACATCAGTTTAGTGTGACCTTTCTGAAATCATAAGCAATTCTTTCTCTTTGTCATAGTGATAATAGAATGGATCAGATACTTCCTGAAGACATTATAATAGAGTTCAACTGTCTAAGCTGTACACTAATGAAAAATGTAAAATTCATCTCTTCTCTACAGTGGTCTCTAGTAGAACAGAGACGCTGTCTTGCAGAGAGCTTTCCATATGGTACATTGGGTTCTCTGATATTTCTTGTACTATATGGTAGATTTCATCATGGACAGGGCATTTTTTTTATTTCCTCTTCTGAATACTACTTTTGTAAAGACACGAATGTATTAACTAATAACCTTTTATCTACTTTCACCTGTTCTTTCCTAACTTCCCTTGTAATAGCAAAATGCAGTGTGATACATGAGACAGTGGAGGAATGTGATAAATGTGTAACTCCTTTGACTTTTCAAACTAATCCAATCCTTCAGCAGGTGTAAATCAGTGAGGCTCCACTTACTTCACTGCACTTTTACAGCTACAGCAGTTGAACATCCACTCCATACTGTTTAAGGAAATTATTGGTTTGGTTTTATCTTTATGTAGGGGAAAAAAAGAAAAAAAAGAAGACATATTTAAAAAAAATTAAGTGCAATTTTTGGTACAAAAAACCAAAGAGTTAGACTGAAATTTCTGTAAACAAGATTCGTATGTCCATTTCTACAGCAAGCATAACACTGCTAGTGAAGCTGTTTGATTTTCAAGGCCAGGCTGGTTAGGGCTTGGAGCAACCTGGTCTAGTGGAAGGTGTCCCTGCCTGTGGCAGAAGGGTTGGAACTAGATTATCTTTAAAGTCCCTTCCAACAAAAAACATTCTATGATTCTATGCTTTTTCTTTATCTCCTTAAACAAAATGGAACAAATCCCAAAATCAAAATAAAACAAAACCAAAAGAAAAATCCAAACAAACAACACAACACTATCTCTTTCTCTCTTTATTTTTTTTTTTTTTTTAGCAGACATCACCAGTGTAATTTCCTTCTTCTCCTTTTAAACTATTGATTTGGTGGCCTAGGGAAGGAAGATTGTGAAAGATAATGGAACATACTGTTTTAATTGGCAATTTTATTAAGTGAAAATTATCAACAAGCTGTAGCATTTGGATTAAAAATAGTGAATTTTACACTGTGACCTCTCCAAAAAGACAGATTTCAGAAGTTTTCCTTTTGTAATTTGTTCATTACTTTGACTTTTCCTTGTGCTTCCAAACAGAGATACTGAAATACCAGGTTTTGCTGGACAGTCACTTTATTTTCAGGGCAGTTTTAAATTCCGTTCTTGACCCCTCCGGTAAGACTGCCAATAAGACTGCTAATTAGTGTCCATTTTGATGTGACATTTCTTATCTCTGTCTTGATGTGTTTAACTTTAAAAAAGGAGAGGACATTGTGTTCCTCCTACACTTGTATATAACTCTAATTTCTGAAATACCAGTTAAGCAATTCTTTTGTACAGCACTTCTCAAGATGTGCTTAACTTTGAAAGGTACAATTTCAGGTGGGAATTTGGAGATTTGATTTTCCACCTCTACCTCTAGATTAGTATGTTATTTTGGTTATTCCATTTGGTTTCTCTTCCTTCTCATCTCATTTTTTTAATTCAGCTAATGTATCAAAAAAATGTCACATCGGTTACGATAATAGCTGGCCAGTGTTATTTCCGTCTGGATTTTCTCTGCTGCTTCCTCTGAAGGCTCAGCTCTGGTTGGGCAGTATTTCTGTAATTTTGGCCAGATATGATGAGAAAAGAATATGACTGAGTTCTGGTTACTGACCCCTGCATGAGATAAAAGTGATCAATCTGTTACAATCGTTTGCATGGCTAGTCAGAAAAATAATTCTTTTTTTTTTTTGAAAGTCAAAGGAACTAAAATTAGAGTAGCTGAAAGATAAGATTTTGTTTTGTGAAAAATGCAAACATATGCATGGTCTTACTTCTGCATGTCTGTGCCTGAGATATTTAAAACTTTACATTAAAACCCCAAAAGTCCCTGCAATGGTTTAGTAAGGCTGTTTAATTTATGCCAGACATGATACACACATTCAAAACAAACCCCTACCAGATCTGGAATAAGCAACTTTGGTTACATTTTAACGAAAAATGAATGTGAAGTTGAATGTCATGCTTAAACTATCAGCACAAAGAATTGTCCTCTTTCTTTCTCTGAAACTTAGTGAATTTTACAGGGAAAACTAGAAAAAGTAGATTCAGCTGAAAAGACTCAGAACTTAGTTCCAGAATAACAAGGATTCTAGAGGTCAAAATAGTGAATTATGTCAATGACAGCATCGCTTCACACTCTAAATCAAACCACAGAGAACTGATTTCATCAACTCAGTGAACTGCTAGAGAAACTGAACTACTGACTCAGTGAGGAACACTTAGTAATTGATAAGCTCTTTAATCACACACAGAAAGTCAGTAATTCTCAATCAGCTTGAGTCATAGAATCATGGAATCGTAGAGCATACTGAGTTGGAAGGGACCCATCACAATCATTGAGTCCAACTCCTGGTCTTGTACAGGATGCCCCAAGAATCCCATCATGTGCCTGAGAGCATTGTCTAAACACTTCTTGAACTAGAATCCTGATGGATCCCTTCCAACTCAGCATATTCTATTCTATTCTATGGTTCTGAGAGTCACACCATCTGCCTGAGAGTGTGGTTCAAATGTTTCTTGAACTCAGACAGGTTTGGTGCTGTGACCACTGCCCTGGAGATCTTGTTCCAGTGCCCAAACACCCTCTGGGTGAAAAACCTCTTCCTGATATCCAACCTAAACCTCCCGTGACTCAGCTTCAAGATGTTTCCTCGTCATCCTCATGTCACTCATCCCCAGTGAGAAGATATCAGTGCCTGCCCCTTTTCTTCCCCTGATAAGGAAGTTGTAACTGCAATGAAGTCTCCCATCAGTCTCTTCCAGTTGAACAGACCAAGTACCCTCAGTTGCTTCTCACACAGTTTCCCCTCAAGGCCTTCACAACATTCATTACCCTCCTTTGGACACTCTCTAATGGTGCAATATCTTCCTTATATTGTGGTGCCCGAAATTGCCCCAATATTTGAGGTGAGGCCACCCCAGGGCAGAGCAGAGTAGGCCAATCCCCTCCCTGACCTAGCCGGCGATGCTGGGCCTGATGCCCCCAGGACAGAGTTGGCCTCTTGGCTACCAGGGTACTGCTGACTCATGGACAACTGGCCACTGACCAGGACGGACCCCCAGGGCCCTTTTCTGGCACTGATTTTCAGCATCTCATTTCCCAGTCTATCCATACATCCAGGGTTGCCCCCCTTCCCAGGTGCTGAATCTGATACTTACCTTCGTTAAACTTCATATGGTTGGTGATTGCTCACCTGTCTAATTTGTTGAGATCTTTCTACAGTGCCTTCCTGCCTTTGAGGGAGTCAAAAGCTCCTTCCAAGTTTGTGTTATCAGCAGACCTGCTTAATATTTCTTTGAGTCCTTCATTCATATAATTTGTGAAGACATTGAAGAGAACTGGGCCAAGGACGGAGCTCTGCAGAACCCCACTAGTGACCAAACACCAGCCTGATGTCACCCCATTCACTATAACTATTTGTGCCCAACCTGTGGCCCAGTTGTTCACCCACTTCATGATGTGTTTATCCAGCTTTGTGCTAGAGATTTTGTCCACAGGGATATGCAGAGGGACACTATAAAAATCTTCACTGAAAACCAAAATTATTATATCTACTGGGTTCCCTTGATCAATTAGATGTGTTACCCTGTCATAGAAAGAAATCAGGTTCAACAAGCAGGACTTCCCCCTCATGAAGCCGTGCTGGCTGTGACTGATGACTGCATTGTCTGACAGCTGTTTTTCAATACCTTACAAAGTGAGACATGGCAACCAAAATCATGTATGTGATGAAATCATGGGAAGGATTCAACCCATATGCAGTTTGAAATGGAGTGTGAAGAAGAGCAGTTTGTGCCCTTGCTTCCTCAGTGTATACCATAAATCCATTTACTTATTTCACACACACACTAACACTCACATAAAATCCACATTACTATTGTTTTAGTTAGAAACCCAACACAGTAAGAAATCCAACATTAACACTAAAATTCTTACACAGGTTTTCATTAGCTTGATTTGCAAAAAATACTATGTATTTGCTGCAGTGCTGCTGCTTCCGGAAAGGAAAGAAAGCCTGAATGCCCTTTTTTGCACCTGAAAAACATTTTGTAGAAATGCATCATGAGAAAAAAATCATGAATTTATTGTCTCCAGACAAAAGGAACAGAGCATTTCCTTAGGAAAGGAAACTTTCAAAAGGCAAGTTTTGATTTTCTTGTTGCTACTCCCAAGTTGTATTAAATTCTCAGAGCAATTGAAAACATATACTTCCCACTCTGAGAAAATAATTTTGGTAACATTTTCTGGTCTTTTATATTCTTTTACTTGTTAATGATCTGATTTATAGGATCATTGATGATAGGGCTTAGAAGAAGTCTCAGAGGGCATATAGTCCTTCCCTCTTCCCTAAAATGGGATCAACAGCTGTTGATCCTGACAGATATCTGTTTAGCTTTGTATTTACTAACTTGTGTGGAGCTTCTTCTAGAATCTGACTAAAATCTGTCATAGTGCACTACATTTCTTGTGTCAAACAAGGAAAGCAGGTTTTACCTTTACCTTTGCATCTACCTTTTCTTAACATATCCAACATGTATTTACTCACTTCATTGCTATAATAAAAAAACAGCAATTTTTTTTCTCTTTAATTAATTTTTCTAGGGTCTGACAGGTCACCTTACTCTCTTCTGGGTGTTTCTGAGCTGATTCATCTATTTCTTCAAATTTGACACCTCAAACCAACTGAAGCACTTTAGTTGAAAAATGGCCAATGACAAGAAAACCAGAAAGATTAACTGTATATATTGCATGTGATAGTTTTGCATACATATGCCAATATTCTGGTGGGGATTTTTTCCTTGGTTTGTATTTAAATATGGAACTGTTGAGTCATATTAGGAAAGTGACTTACAAAAAAGTATCAAATCTACTTTATTCAGAAATTTTATCTGATCACTGGTTCCTCAGCTTGTATTTGTGCAGTTAGTTATTTTTAAATGCATATGTCCTTTTTAAATCGCATCATATTTTTCCAGACCATTTATCCAATTTGTCAAGATCATTTTACATTCTAATCCTGTACTCTAAAGTGCTTGCAGATCCTCTGCGTATTTAATAACCATAATCTCTTTTCCATTATTCAACTCTTTAATATTTCTTAAAGGACCAAGTACTGAAATTACCTTAAAGTACATCTCAAAACTACAATATCTCCAGAATATCCATGTATTTTTCAAAGCATACATAGGACAATAACTTTCCATTAACCCTGTGGTAGTTTAGAGAAATATTACGCGTTAATCAGACTACAAAAGCTGCTGTTTGTCTAAAACAAACAAAGAAGTGTGATTACTAAAATTAACTACTGATGCAATTATTATATGTGCTGAGGGAAAAATGCTTAAGTTTGGAGAATTTGAATGGCTGAATAATAACAGCTCATATTTCTGCACAAGGGTAAGATCACGTGGCATGTTAATAACACTGTGGAAAGGAATGACAGGCAGTGGACCAACATGCTCCAAGAGGTGTCCTCTGGATTTCTTTCCCCATCCACGGCGTGGGGCTGGCCCAGTTCTAGTTCCTTCTCCATCTGAAGAACCATTGCGACGCCTTGAGGGATGGGGAAAGGGAAACTCCAGGGGTATCCCAGGGCTTTTTCAGGCCCTGAGCCTGGAGGGGAGAGGTGCTCCCCCCTCCCCCCCCCGCACGTGGCCCCATGGCCGGCAGGGAGACAGGACACAGGACACCGGGCTGGAGAGGAGGCAAGAGAGAGTTTATTGTGGGGGATGTTACATTTATAGGGTTTAAGAGGATTCACAGAGTAACCAATTAGAAGTCTCAAGGGGTTTACAGGAACACCCAATCACAGGAAGAGGTTAACAAAGGCCAATGGGACACACCTCAGGACACCTTCCCAGGACATTCCTGCATGGATAACAAAGGGGGTGCTGGGAAGAAGAAGCATGTGTTTGCAAAGACACCACCAAAAGCCATTTTAAAACCTGTTTAAACCACAATTTTCCCATATAATGCAGGTTTAATGCTACAGTGTCCACAAAACATAGAAGTGTTTTTTGTTTTGGTTTTGTTTGGGTTTTTTTTTTCCTTTTTTATATTTCTAAAATTATAATGCTTTTGGATCGAATAAAGACCAAAATAAAGTTTCGGAAAATCAACCAACAAGTCAGACTATCACACATATAGTGCAATTCTTCCACTTTTGATAAGTTTTTTGTGTACTTGCAGTAATGACCTTCAGTTATCTTTACAGCTCACATACCTTTCAACTGGCTTTAGATATTGAGCAGCTAACTAACCCTAACCCTACAGTACAGTAGTTCTGGTGCTGGTGCTCTCTGGTTGATATTTTCTTAACCTTGAAACTATCTCTGTGTATATTCTGCTACAGACAGAAAAAAAAATCACAGGGTATGAGGTTACATTAATATTATTTATTTCTTCAGTGTTTCCCCAGTTTGTATTTTTTCCCTCTTAAAATGTATAAAAAGAAAACCATGGCAAGCAATCTTTCACACTTAAAAAAAATAAATAAATCAGTCTATACTTCTTTGTGTAGGAAAGAAAAATAAACTCTATGTCTATGAACAGTGTGAAATTTGCTTGCCTCTAGAAAAGGATGTTGCTTGGGTTTTTTAGGTTCTTTTCATATAGGGAAAGTTCCATCTTTTTCTTTTTTTAATGATGTTGTCATGATTTGAAAAAGAATAAACAATGAATAGATTAGGAATTTTTATAGTGGAGAAAGGAAAAAATCTGAATTACAAGCTACTGGAATAGGAAAATTGGTCTACCTGGTCTAGTTTCTCAAATTGCAAATGTCACAGAAAAAAAAAAAAATTAAATTCTGTATCAGCCATTGTTCTGGGTCAACGAGGTAGAAAGCAGTTTGACAGCAAAGAATGCAGATTTTCTTGGTGGGAAACAAGTTGAACAGGAGTCAGCAACATGTCCTTGCAGTAAAGGGGTCAGACCCATCCTGAGCTGCATAAGCAACAACACAGCCAGCATCTCCTGGGAAGTGGTTTTTCCCTCTATTTGACCCACGTGAGACTGCATCAGGAGCCTTTCTGGGTCCAGCTTTGTGGTCTCCAGACAAAAAGGACATGGAGAGACTGGAGCAAGCCTAAGGGGCACCCTCCAGGGTAAGCAGAGGGCTGGGGCACACGTAGAAAAGGAGAGAATGAGAGCACTTGGTTTATTCAGTGTTCAGCAGAGAATGGCTCTGGGGAGACCTGACAAGAGGGAAGGACAAAAATCAGAACAACCTGTCCTAGAAGGTGCACAACAAAAGAGAAAAACCCTACATGTTGCAACACAGAAAGTTCCAATTAGATACAAGTGTCCGGTTTACAATTGGTTTCCTGGCCCTCACCTGAAAATGGTCAAGTGCTGCAGCAGGAAGGCTCAGAGTAGGTGTAAGACCTACATCCTTGAGAGACATTCAGGAATCAGCTGGATCATGTCTGAAAAACCTGCTTTGAGTAGCTCAGATTTGAGCTTGGGCTACAGGACACATAATTCTGTATTTTATACATTCTTTTAAGTACTACAGGAAAGTAGTACTTCTCTTACTATGGTAAGAGAAAGGAGTTTCTATGAGTGGTAAAAAAAGCTTTAAATCATTAATATTTTTGAGAAGATATTTCTCCTCCTTCACAATGTCTGATAGTTTCTGGGCTACAGGTTGGTTCTAGCAGATGAGTAAGAAAATTCTTACATATCAAATACTAATATTCTGCCTGGAGGAAAAAAAAATAATTTCCTTCTCCATCTTCCCTTTTTTATTCATTGGAATAGTGCCAGGGCAATACCCTTGCAGTGTCTCATCCCTAGGAAAAAAATGTTTCTCCTGAGCTGGGGCTCCCATGTGCAATTTTTCACCTTTAGTCCACCTGTAGTATGAGTAAGAGCTAAACCTCTATCTGCCTTCCTAATTCTGTTAAAAAAAAAAAAAAAAAAAAGAAAAAAAAAGAAAGTATCTTGGAATTCCAAAATCAATAAATAAATATTACCTAAACGTTGCTCTAAGAGCTCCAAAGTCCTTCAGACTGTAATGATCAAAAGTATTTAGACACCATGCAAAGAGGCCTCTTCGGACTTGGTCTGAGGCACTTCAGTAAAAGGTATCCAATTCCCTGTCACATTTTATACCAGGATCCCACCTATAAACAGTTTACGAAAAACTAAAACGTGATTGCTAGAAGCTACAGATGTAAGAATTCTGTGTTATAGATGGCTGGAGGGACATGAGTGAAATGTATTATAGATTGTTATAAGCCGACTGTTGACCTTTTAGCCTCCAAAACCTACTCTAGCCATTTATCAAAACCTCTATTAATCATTTATTAACCATTTAGAAGCTACAAAAGAAACCATAATATAAAGTGTGGCTTCTGTGTTTCTACATCTTCTACCAGGGGGGACATAGAGGCAACAAAAAAGACAGATTGAATATGGTAAGATTTCTGTTTCTGTATTTATATATAATAAATATATATTCCGAGTCCTTAGCTGGGATTTAGGAGCAAAAATAAATACATGTTCCCTTTGCTGCTCCTAGATCTAAAGTCCATTCTCTCCTCAGTTGCATTTTGGAAATCTATGTGGGATGGTTTTCTGTGTCTGAGGAGAGGGTAAATTAGATGATGCCACATTAAAATCAAAACCAGAAAAATTAATGTAATCCTCGCAGGAGAAGCTCAGAGAACAGGATTTCTGCATATGCTTCTATAACCAGCCAGAATGTGAAACCACAGTAGTAATAACATACTATGGTTTTGCTTTATTTTCATGGCTGCAGTAAGGAGGGTGAGTCTCGGCAGCCTGAGGAGGGTTGTCACAGGCAGGTCATGCTCTCGTGCAGCCACGAGTGATCAGATGGGATCTCACTGAGGTGAAACTCCAAATAAAGTGCAGTCTGTGTTCTCACAATCTGTGAATATATCATAAATGTTAATGGATTGATGAGAACATTCCTGCCAGATGAGGAAGTGCTTGCATCCCTATATTACAGATTTGGGAGCTGATATTAAAAATAACAAGAAAAATATTCCACATATCTGGGATAGATAAGTGTAACAACTAACTTAACAGTTTTGATCAGTGTTATATTGTCAATGAGTAGGGCTGTCAAAGTCAAGTATCTTAGATGAATGTGTACTTATTTGCTTAACTAGATATGGTTAACTATAACTCTGCATCATCTATCTCTCTTTTGAAATTAAACACAACTGATGAACATAAGGAGTATGATATAACAGTTTTGCCAGTCTCAAGATCAGCAATCAGACCATCCTTCCTTCTCCTTATGAACAGGATCACTGAGAGAATCGTGTTATTAAACCAGTATTAGGATATTTTCATCTATTAAGAATCTCTCTCAGTTACAACTGCTTACATCTGGAGTAGATCTTCAGTCAGATGTGAGGTTTTGGCTAAGGTCATGGTGTGGGAAGTTGTAGGGAAAAAAATAAAGACTTAAGAAAGCTCGAGTTCAAACACCATGATAAGAGGGTGCCATAAGTACCATAAAGATGTCCTGATAATTTTTTTTTCTATGGAATAATATTTTAGATTAACCACATTATTCTTAAGGTTTTAGGAACTAGCATACCATAAAAATGTGATAAATAAAAAATGGAAGATAAAACAAGATCGTAGTAAAAAAAAAAATCTCACCTTAAATCTCTATATTTGTAACAGTTCCACTCCATTTGGTTTGAGCTAACTCTAAACGCCACATTTTCTTGTATTGGTCATTTGAGATTAATTGTTTTTCTAATTATCTCAAGGGACAGAGTTAATGTCACTAGGAGTTATTTCTTTTCACAAGAGATGAAAGAATTGATCAGGGTCCATTGGAAATATATATTAAAAGTACATTAGTTTAAACCATTATCAATGATCTGTTTAAGTCTTTATAGGAAAAAATGGAGTAAAATATTTTTTTCAGTTTAGCAGTAGTAATGGACTAGATTCACATGCAGGTAATTGTTATGTCTCTGCTGAAAGGTCATAACTTTTTAGTAATACTTGATTTCATGACATCTAACATCTAGTTAGACTTTTCTTTCTCCTACTTTCATCTGTAACAGGTGTAATACAAACTGTTTATGAAATAGGTAGTGAAAATAAATCTTTTTTCAAACAAGTCTCGGGTATGAAAAGATGGAAAACTGTGATGAATTTATGATTCAAAATAACCAAGCAATGGAGTTGGGATCAAAACCCAGATCCTCAAACTCCCCAATCAATATACCAAGAGAAGGGTATTTCCTGCAAAAATAATTTCTGTTCGGGTTTTTCATCTGAAAAAAAAGTCATTTCTGAGATCAAAGCTGTGAAGTGAAAGGATGAGAGAAGAAAAGCAATCATAAATGTAACTTTAGTTTAAAGACAACACCATGGTTTATCTACCTTTTCTGCAAAACCTTAAAGACTTCATGATACCTTGTCTAAATTATTGTACTTAAACCATGCTAGCTCTGGAATTGAATAAAATTAACCCTAGGATGTCAAATTAGAAATATGGTAATTAAAAAGAAAAAAAAAAGTAAACTCAAAACCAACCAAACCTGAACCTAGCATCTGCTAAATTTTTTTATTCTCCGTTGTACATGTATTAGAGCAGTTTACTACTGGAAGGTGAAAATGTATATATCCTTTTTAGAAAGGATAAAGAAGGTACTTCTTAAACTCACATTTCTCTGAAGGTAATTGGAGCAACACCTCTGACTTTGAAATCTAGAAAATTTGCATCTCTGCATGACTCTTTATGAGCTGAACATTTGGGAGTTCGCCATTTCAAATTTAGCCACTTCCCCTACATGGGTTTGTAAGACTGAGAGGTTCTTTCTGCACCATTAAAATCAAGTTGTCTCCTCCTATAGGCAACCATGGTGTATAATCTCATTTATAAATTTATCAAGCTCCATTTTTAAACTAGTTATGCTGTTTGATCTTTCTACTCCCATTGAAGGACTGTTCCAGAATTCTGCTCCTCTGATGGTAAAAAAAAATATCTTTCTAATTTCAAGGCTAAATTTATTCATGAGCTGTTTATACCCACTTGTTCTTATGCCAGTATTGGCCTTTAGCTTAAAAAGCTCTTCTCTCTCCCTGATGTATATTGAACTGTTAAAATATCTGTTAAGCTGGAAATATATTAGACACTGGGTGAAAATCCACCCCTTCAAAGATTAATAAACGTCAAAGACAACGGAATGGCAATTCATAGTTGCATCTTTAGCCTATAAGCTCTTTTACTGTGGGGACCAATGAAGCTTGTTTATTTTCATCCTTTTCCTCTGGACCAAACCAGCACTGTACAGTGCTGTGTCCTTGTAGAACCATATTAATAATAAATACCAATGGTATGCCAGTTTTTGTCAGGAGAATCAAGAGATCCCACTGGTAATTCCTTTCTTTATCCCTGTGAATCCAGATTTAAAATTTTGATCTTACAGTTGTGCTTTAATAAAAACATAATCATGCATGCTTCCCTGATGTGCAGATACCTATTGTCTTCAGTGGGAATTGGCTCAGGCTCTTGTTCAGTTTTAATCAGAGTGATTTTCTTCTCCACACAGACTTTTGGAACTGAAACTCATTAACTGATATGGGAAATAAGTTTCCTTTTCCTCTTTTTTTTTTCCCTTTCTTCTTTTTTTTTTTTTTTTTTAATAGGAGCTATTGCATTGTGTTTCCTTAATTGCACCATGTCATGTCACATTGCAATGTAAAATGACACGGTGTAACACTTTGTGACATGTGATAACTATGATGAATTACATTCAGAACAAAGACCTGCTTTGAAAGGATATATCTGATCGGGGGGAGAGCAGGTATTTCAAGCACTCCATGGATATTTTGGATTAAAGGATAATTCCCCATCACATATCACAAATGTTTAATAATAAGATTATGAACATGCTGGCAGAGGATTTTTTCTGACTTTTATCCTAACATATCAATTTTTTATTTATTGTAGCAAATTAATAACTTCTATGCTTACAGTGTGTTTATATATATATATAAGGCTAACTACTTTCAAAGAGATAAGCTTCCTTTTCGATTTCTTGGAATAATCATATTAAGCAATGAAATTAATGTCAGACGGGAGAGAAGTGTTCATCCTAGCGGGAATGTTCCCTTCATATAAAAAAAATAGAATATTAATACAATTTTACTAATACATCGACAGAAAAAAAAAAAAACAAGCAGACAAACAGTTAAGAAACAAAACCACCCGTGGTAATTTTATCAGATGTCATAGAAAGTTTAAGCATGATTTCTCTTAAACTGTAGTTTTAAACAACAAAAAAAAAGTATTGGAAAAGTGTCTAGAAAATGCCATTTTTAGAATCTCACAGTGACTTTCAGATCAAAAGTGCCTGATTCATATCAAAACACAGTTTTTATTTTTTTTTCCCTTCACTGCCAGTAGTACAGCTGCAAGTTGGGATATGAAAATCAAGCCATGTTCTTCTGTCATTGAACCACTGCCAGCAAAGAGGATCTTGCAAAGCAAGCTTAGCTGCTGACAATTTTGTTGATGATGCATGAGACAGAGAAGAATCCAGCACTCCTGTCCAGACTTGCATTGATTCTGAAATGGGAAGTTTATTAAAACTCTTTTTCTCTTTTTTTTTTTTTATTCTCTTCTTTTTTTTATTCTCTTCTTTTTTTTTTTTCCTTCTTCTTTTTTTTTCCCTTTTTTTTTTTTTTTTTTTTTTAAATCTTGTTTTGGTTTGTCTTGCTTTCTTTGGTTTTTTTTGCACATGTAAATATGACAGATATAAACCAAAGGGAGCAGAGTGAGTAGCTAAGTTTCCTGTTTTTTTAGCTCCACAGGTATTTCAATTTCTTCTTTGAAAAATCATTAACAAGTTGTTTGTAATACTCTGGTTTTGAACTTTTTACGTTTTAAGGGTAAACTGCTTTAATATTTCTCTTGATGTCATGAAATCTAGCCTATTTAAAATGAAGTAAGTTTGGTAGCACCCTCCAGTACTTGATAGGTTTGAAACCAATGTAAAGGCAGGACCATCAAAACGTCTTCAAAGGTGTTCAAAAATGTCCTTATGCAAACTGATGAAAATAAAGCATGTAGCTGAATGATAAAACTGAATACAAAAATAATATGACTATGAGAAAATTATTCTCTTGTTACTTTGGGGGAAGATCTCCCATGTTTATGCCTGAGACCCATTTTCTGATTAAAAACATCACAGACCATCATGGAGAACATGTGGTCGAATATGTTCTTCTCAGATCTTTCTTCTTCCTGGCATTTCTACCAGAGTTTTTATCTGTATAAAATCCATATGCTTTGTGAGGCTGAAATTTGCTGTGTCTCCAGGGAAAAATTTTGATGCTCCAATACTTGTTATTTTAGATGTGGGATTGCAGCCCTAACATTCAGATCAGCCGCTTCTCAGAGTAGTCTTGTTGGGTTGGGTTGTGTGCTTTTTTCTTGGCAAGTTTAAAACTCAGAATGGTTCTTCCATTTTTGACTATGTTTCCATTTATCTCACCTGTAGTGCAGCTCCTCTCACTCCTGTGAGGAAAATAAACATTGGAGAAGTTAACAAAAGATGTATTCGGTTCTCTGTAAAAGCATATGCAGAAACAGCAAGACTAAGTAGCAGGTTTCCTAACAGTTGTGGTGGCAATCATTAGGTCATTGCAAAAGGGAAGCTGATGTAATTGAAACCAAACCCCATTTACATACTTTAGCCGAAGAAGCAGCAGGGGAACCATATTTTTTCTACTGTTCCTGGTGATTCGTTGTACTGAACCAGTATCTGCTTGGTTTAAGACAAAAGGTGACTTTACATGAAAATCTTGAAACAGTTCCTTGGCAAAGAACTATCCATAGACATGTGTGAGCAATCAGGTCTAGTGGAAGGTGTCCTGACCATGGCAGGGAGGTTGGAACCAGGTGATTTTTATGGTCTCTTCCAACCTAAACCATTCTGTGATTCTATGATTCTATGTTACAATAAGACTGAAGTGGAGCACATCCTTCTCTTAGCAAAGTCATCTCTAATCAAGCCATTCCTCATAGTCATCTTAACTACTCTTAAAGTGCTCTTAGAGACCTTTTGGGACAGATATCTCATCCCCTTGATCTTGTCTCTCACAGGAACTGGACTCTTTTACCTAAAAAAAAAGTCCCAAACAAACAAAAAACCAAAAAACCCCAAACACGAAACTAAACACAACACAAACTTTTAGAAAGGTTCTTTACTAATTTTGTAGAACTAATTTAGAAGGGACTCTAACCAATTCTGAAAGATAATAAATTACATATTCTCGAGGCAGATGTATGAGAAAGGCTGCTGGACATGTTGCTCCTTTTCCACATGGGGAATTATTATAACAGAGCGCCAGCTCTGATTAACTAGAGGGGAAGATGAAAGACAGTGAGGATAATATAATCGTGTTTGCTGAACAGTGGACCTGAATGTGCTTAAGGTCAAGCATTGCTAATATGCAGTCCCTTAATAGGAAAAACTCACAACATTTTTGGACGGAGTAACATTGTCATTATACTGGTTATGAAGAAGAATATAATGGAATAAGGGTGGTTGGATAAATTAAGGGTGTGCAGAAGAACTGCTACAAAATTAGAGGAGAGAGAGACTAGGGAGGGAGGGAGGTAAAGTGGAGGAAGAAAACAAGAGTTAGGTCGAAATTATGAAACACAACTGCAGTTCCTGGGTGCTGTTAACAGCCCCTGGGAAATATCTGTTTTCCAGTTGAATTCAGTAAAGCTGTATTAAGTGAAGGAGAGATTAGCTGGAGAAGCAAAGCAGATTTGCTTTTGTAGTCTGGGGATCTGTGAGTTCCAGCTTTTGCTACACCCCATGAGTATGCTAAATCTGTACTTGAAAGGATGTGGTCTGCTGAGTCATGCCATAGTCAAAAATCTAAGTCTTCCCTTCCTGCAGGGAAAGTAAGCAGTGAAAGGGGAAACAGGATTCATGCAGAGGTTTCATGAGGTCCACATAGACACACTATGTCAGACACAAGAGGGGCTGTTGAAGTATTCTGGGGAGTTGTGTAGCTTTGGGCAGAGCAAGTGGAGAGAACTTGTTTTCAAATCTTGTGCAGAAGTGACAGATTTTCCCAGCAGAAAGGTTTCATAACCCCTCCTCCCTTATGCAAATCCTATTCCCTCAAAGTTGTTCACTGTCCAAAAAGGCAGAGAATAAGTCTGTGTATTATGAGTGTATTGGGTCATTGCTCAAGGAGGGAAGAATTAAGGTCGGATTGACGTGTACCTTAACGCTTCATTACTTGGTTTTCAGAAGATTAATTTTAGGCACTCTCTCCATTCTGGAAGGCCATTAGGTACTACTGGGCCACCTTAGCTCTATAATAATGAAGTCTGGGTTACCTTTTTTTTTTTTCCCCACCCAGGAACAGAATAACAGTTGTGACTTCTGTGATGTCCCTTTGGATTTGTGGTTATGTAATGGGGACCAGAATAGGATCCCCTAAAAAGAATAGGTGAAAACACACCACTGTTGAATACTCACAGCTTAAACTGGATTAGGATTTAATTTAATGAACTTTATCCTGTCAGATTCTAATTGCTGATGTCTGGTGAAGTACCTTGAAAGATACAGGGCTGGCTTTTATTGACCTTAAAGAGAATTGTTTGCATGGATCCAGTATTAAACATTTCCACCTACTATAGATATTATAAAAGACTACTAAAATTCATATTATTTCTCCGTAGGAGCTCTAGGTCTGAGACAGATGTGCAGTATTCCTCACATCCACAGATTTACTTGCAGTTGGAAAAACAGGGTTGAAGACTGCATATGAATTCAAAATCTGTGTCACATTCATACAGTAGTTCTACCATTACAGGTATAAATTAGTTACTGAAAACTTTGAAGGTTGAGGTTTTTCGTACTTGGGGTGTGGGTTTGTTTGAACAAATGTCTTCACATTAAAGAAAATGTGCAGCTGTACCTTTAACATTTCATAATTATAAGACAGGCAGAAAGTGTTGGAACAGGGAAGTGTGTGTGAATGGGGGTTAGCATGCTGAGACATTGTATTTCAGCTGTGAAAATCAATACTTGCTCCAGAGATAGGGCACTTGATCAGAAAGGATATTGCAAGATACAAAAGAGCAGATATGAAATACCATTCCTGTGAAGTTCATTTCTTGCTCTTATTACATCAGTTCAGCAGAAAACACGGTGTGCATGAAACTATGGCAGTGCCAGCAATTTATTATTGCTTTTCCAAGATTTTTAGAAGATTTGCGTGAGATTTTAACAGAATTGTGCTTTGTGCTCCTTCTTTGCCAATAATTAAAACCTGGAGATCTAGATGATGCACTCGGGAAGGGTTCCTTGTGTACCAGGATCTTTTTCTCCTATTCCCTATTAACACAACTGCAGTTCTGTGTGACTGTCTAGAAAACAAGACCAGTATTTCATCAAAGGAGAAGAAAATTTTAGGAGCTTTTTCTTTAATTTCTACTTTTGCGAAGACCCTTTATGCATTTTGGTTGGTTTTTTTCTTTTTTCTTTTTTTTTTCTTTTTTTTTCCCTTTGGTTTTGTTGAGGGTTTGTTTTTGTTTTGTTTTGTTTTTTGGTTTGTTTCTTTACTTGTTTTTGGTGAAGAAAAGGTAGGGAAGAAAAGAAAGAGAATGACATGCAGAGGAGAAAATTGATCCTGGGAATTCGTTAGCTTAGGAGACCGTTTTCAAATTGTGCAATTACAAATGGATGTGTTCTTTTTATCTTTCTCATATTGTTGTTTCTGGTCAGAAATTTTATTGTGAGTTTGACAAGATTTCACAAAGTCACCAATAGATAGACACATAGATAGATAGATAGATAGATAGATAGATAGATAGATAGATAGATAGATAGATAGATAGAGAAGAGATGACAAGATATTGGTGGTTTCCAGCCAAAGAAGATATTTGCTCTAGAAAAACCATGGCCTGTTCTCACTTGAACAGAAAAAGAAAAACATTTTTACCAATATGAAGCATTTCACACCTGAGGCTTCGTCCTCTTACATTGCGTAAAGGACCAATTTCATGACTAGGGCTGTATCTGAACGTGGCCAATCAAACATTGTGCAACCTGGGAAGACTTTTCTTTCACTAAATGTGTAACCGTATTCAAACAATTTCACATTTCTGTTGGGATTTTTTTTTCATTTTCACTTCGATAAAAAATTTTCCCTGCTATGCAGAATAGTTTGAATTATATGAAGGAATTAGTTCTGTATATATAGATATATATATAAATATGTGATACATATATAATTATATATAAAGATGTGTGTGTATTAAGCTCTGCTATTTATTAATTGTCTCTAAAAAATGTAGTACGAGACAAGACTAACTTGACTTTGATGCTCATGAAAAGAAATATACCTTAAATGTTGTATCAGTAACAAAGAAACTTTAGGCAGGGGTTTTTGGGGGGTGGGGTTTTTTTCTTTTTTTGAGAGGGATCTATTTTTTTGGTGGAATGGGCATATTACTGGTTTTCACCATAATCTTATTTAGATACCTAAAGTTAAACTGGAGCTCTTAAGAACACAAATTAATCAAGATAAAGGAAGAGCAGTGAGACACTGGAACAGGGTGCCCTGAGAAGTTGTGGATATCCCATCCCTGGAAGAGTTCAAGGTCAGGCTGGATGGAGTTCTGAGCAACCTGGTTTAGTAGAAGGTGTCACCCTGGCAGGGTGGGGTTGGAACTGGATGATCTTTAATGTCCCTTTCAACACAAACCTTTCTGAGTGTCTATGAAAGATTGTTGAGGGTTCAACATATTTGCTGCCCTGCACATTAGCCCAGACACACCTCTAACGTGATTGCACTTTTGTAAAATACTGACCTTTCCTAGCTGCGAATTAGTCACTGTAAGCTTCATCACAGGAACTGAGCAACCTTGATAGGGAACAAAACTCCCTATTTCAATTTTTTATTTTCTACCTGTGTTTCATCTGGGGTATTTTCCTTGCATAGTGTTTGACTGTCCAAGTCCAGATACAACCCTACTCCCAACACTGGTCTTTGCAGCAGTGTAAGAGGGTGAAGCCCCAGGGGTGAAATGCTTTTTACTGTTAAAATGTATTTCCCTTCTTTTACCCCTTTCTCAGTAAAACAGCATCTCTGACTCTCCTTCACTGACAGAGCTGTGCTGGCAGAAGGCTATGTCATCCGTAGGTTTCAAATTGCAGCTGGTTGCTAGCCCACTCCTGCAGTAGAGCTGTGACACTGACACTTCCATGCGGCTCACAGCAAAAGATATATTTAACTTAGAATAATATCCCAGCGAGAAGGTGGAAAAGACAAGTGAAATGGCCTATTCTGGCAATCATTCTGAAGCTGGTGTTAATGTCTTTGGATTGCAAAGTGGAGAAAAATAAATAGCCGAAGTGCTTTACCGATTAATGCAAAGCAAATAACTCTCAACAGCCAGGGTCAATGACTGTCACTGTTGCAGCTGTGATCATCACGCAAACTGTCCTCACTTCATTCCTGTAATGTCCTACACCTGCATGCTAGCTGTAAAGAGTCCCCGAAGTGCCTGCTGAGTCACAACAAATGGCACTGGAATGGGAGGAGACGTATCAGTTTAACTGCCCAGATAGCAATGCTTGTCGGGGCACATTTGGTTGTCATCCAGAGGGCACTGACAAAAGTTTTTCACCACCAGTGCCATCGTTACAGCTTCTCCCTTCTTGCCCATTCCAGGTTTTTCTAAGAGAGAAAATAAATAGCTGGCTGAATTAAATCTAGCAAATGGGACATTCACTTTTTTTTTTCTTTTTTCAAATACTTGTCAATAACAATATACTTTTCATGTTTCTGTTTGAACATAATCCTGGAGATTAGTAATTAGAAGGAAATAATAGGGTCTGATCTTATGAGATATGGAAAACGCTATTGTTCCTGCTATATAGATGGAAAGAAAATTGGAAGGGGTTCAGAAAAAGGACTAAAAGGATAAGTCATGCCTTCTAAACATGGTTCATAGGTAGCTCTGACTATGTAGCTTATTAAAGAGAAGGCTAAAAGATGATTTCATTGTAGTCAATACATATGTGGAAAATTTCTCACAGAGACTGCTGTAAGCTGGAAATCATTGCATAAAAGTTTTAGGGGCTGGAAGACCTTCCTGGTAAAAAGGCATCTGTAACAGAAAAACTAGAATAACTTTGAGTCATGATGAATTCACAGTCACTAATATCGTTTCATCAAGATTTCATTTCCCCCTATCATATGAAGGCCATGTTGTAATTCATCCACAACCTAAAGTATTTTACTGTACAAGCTAATGAATGAAATTCATTGTTTAAACCACACCATGATAATACTATTTTCTGTTCTTATAAATCTATCTCCATCTCACAAATTAGTTTTGCTTCTCTTGTTGTTTCTCTGCCACTGATGCAGTGGTTCTAGGCTTTTCTTTCAGAATATAATAAAGTTTAAGAATTTAAAAATCCTAATTTGCATAGTGGTCACCTAAAAATGATTTATACAATTGCCTGACCACTGTAAGGAGAGAACTGGGCAGTATTCTGTCACATCCAGCCACAGCTAAGACTCCTAAGAGTAATTTTCTGAAGTGAGAAGTTCTGTAGTATTATCTACTGTACAGTCTAATATGATTTTTAAATGATAAACAGGTGAAAATGCTTGTGAAATGAAGATAAAAGGTAGATAAACCTGAGTTTTCTGCCATTTAATTTTGGAGGTATCTGCCACCCAGCTGTGTGTTACTAGACAAAACAGAGAAAAAAAGCATTTCTTTTTTTTTGCTTAAGCTGCAACATCTTTTGCTCTTATTTGGAACTGGAAGTTCCTGTTTCAGACATCAGTGTCTTGGCCAAGATAGCATCTATCACATTTAGATACAGAGGCTTAATTCAATGCATGGTCAGTCAACCATGAAGTTCATATTTGGTTCTGGGTATTAAGTTCCCAGGCATTCAAGGAGGCTCGTTTCTGTGGAGTTGCTTTGGGCCCATGTCTAGTACAATGTGAAAGAGAATAAAGTACATTGGTACACGGTAGGATCCTTCAGTCTGTAAATCTGGCCCTTGCTTTACATGGTTGGGTACCACAGGCCAAAGAGAGGGCTAAACCACAAGCACCAAAAGAGAATGACAGGAAGAAATGTGGTTAGCACACAAAATGCTGTGAATTTTCACAGCAAACCAACTTCATGTTATTTAACACCGGTTTTCGGTAATTGTGATACAGTGAGAAAAATCACAGTGCTCAATGGCCCTTAAACTCTCCCTTCCGTCTCTGTGATGGGGTCATCTTGCTCTTGATAGTGGGGTGCAGGGGGCCATGATATAAAACATGCAGAAATAATGGATGACTCAGGATCTGTTAAAGAACCTTTTTGTTTCCAGCACTGTTACTGCTTCAATTGTTTGTCTGTGTCTTTGCTTCAGTATTTATAGAAAGGATCACAGTTCCTTTTCCATTCCTGCTGTGTTGCCATTAACCATTAACTTTCTTTGAAATCTCTGAAATGTGGGGATGTACCTTGGCAATTCAACACTGCAGGAGGTTGCAATGCACTGGGGCATTTTCAGGACAGTCAGATGATCATATACTGGTTACCTTGGCAAATCATTAAGCCTCTATGAAAAGTCTGAGAAATTTTGCATTAAGTTCAGTTATGTCTGAAGAGATGAGAATAAGATTGATAGATGCTCACTGGGAGAAGAAAAATACCCAAAGGTTTCTACTAGGCAATTTGCAGAAGTCATGGGGAAGAAAAGAAGTGTTTAAGAATGTGAAAATTTAGGTCAAAGTGAGCTACGAAAATGGGAAAAAAGTTTTAGGCAGCCCATTTTACTGTCAAGAGAAAATAGGATTATAAAATACAGAGGGAAAAGTGGACAATGTAAGTACAATGAACTCAATATTTGGAAAAAAGAGTCCAGAGACTAAGAAGTTATGAGAATGGTTCACAACAGGCAAAGCTGGGGAGATTTCACTCAAAATCGTAGGGCAACAACACAGTTGTAAAGGTTAGAGAGAAACTGAAAATGCCAAACAATCTATGTCAGTTTCTACATAAAGAAAAACTAATGAATTTTAGTCAAGAGAAATCTGTGGGATGGGACCTAGTTGGCATCTGACTCACTCCTGACGCATCATTTCCTAAACACTGGGACTTCGAACTCAGCAAAAAAACTCCCAGCAAACCCTTTAGCATCTTGTTTGTTTTGCCCAGAATACTGGAAAAATTTGCACTGTGAGCAAGCACATGTGCTTCTAAAACCAGTCTGATACTCTCCTTGACTATTTACATGTAATACAGGTTTAATCATGAGACGTCACTACCTGATATCACCATTCAGCTTTGAAACACCAGTGTCTGTCATCATTCTTGGATGAGAGGTGCCTTTTTCCAGCCTCGATCTTGCACATTACACACTGGATTCATGCCCACTGTCCTGTTCCTACCGAGAAGTCTGTAAACCCATCTAAATTATTTCATCCAGTTGCGGAATTGTTTCTCTTCTTTAAAGCCCACCACAGTGAGAACACAAAATGTTTCATGGCCAGAAAACAAAATTTTGGATCTGTTCCTGCTCTCCTGTACTACACAACTTAGAGAACTCAGCTCTCGGTTTGAAAACACAGTGCTCTGATGAACAGCTAGAGATTACAGATATGTATCCACTTGAGGGCATTGTTATGGCCTAGTTAAACTGAAATAAATTGCACACTTCTAGACTTGCAAGTTTTCTACTGGGAATACTTCACTGTGGAAACATGTTCTAAATATTGACCTAAATGGGAGGGTAGGACCCAAGTGAAAATCATTGATCAGCTTTGGAATGAAACATTGTTCTTTAAATATGAATGGGTTTGCAAATGAGAATTCTACAATGTGGAGCACCATTTTTTTAAATATTATTATCATAATAAGCAAACAAACAAACAAAAAAAACCCTACTGAGCACAGTAATTGAAGTATACTTCATCCTGATCTGCAAATTAATCAGAATAAGGTGCAAGACATTGAATGGGGAAGTACATTTATCATTTAAAGATACATTTGTAAATATTTTCACAGTCTTAAACTGAAGTTCTACAGTCCAAAATAGGTGAGACAACACTTGTGGATGTGCATATGCAGCTACAGGATATACTGGCATAACTGTCACTGTTTTGATAAATAACATCTTTTCCGTTATGAAAGAGAATTGGTTTAATACATGCTTTCTTTTGGTTTCATTTGAATTCCACAAACACCCCCCCCCCCCCCCCCCGAATGGTAAAGGAAAGAGAAAAGGTGAAATTTTCCATTTTAGAACTGAAAAACTTATTTTAAGCTGCAGTTCCCATTCCCCTCTAGCAATTTTCAGCTGAATTTTGTTCCAGATTGGGGAAGAGGAGGAGGAACAAGTTAGACTTTTTTCTTTTAACCTTCAGTATTTTCTATCAAAAACATTGATGCAAATATATTAAAAACTGTATCAAACATGAACTCTATTCTTACTTTTCCACACACATACACACTGATATGAACCACAAACATTACATGAGTAAATTCTATGTGAACAGTACTTTTACTTTACTATTCAACCCGTCCAGTAGTAGTGGCTAAATAACAGAGTTTGGGTGGTAGTTGAGACCTTCTAGTTTAAAGGTTTACATAGGATAATGAATAATGAACTTTCAGTGTTGAACACTGAAAAAATGAACTCACACGCACATATTAATTCAGCCTACTTGTGGAAGGGGAAGCAATATCCCATTCCTTATACTTGGGCACATGAATAAACAGATAGATAGAGTATGTCATAACAAATGAAATAAAAGCAGCAGAATAGTCACCTGAAATTCAGAATAACTCCCTTTAACTGTTTTCTCTAGCTGTTACATTTTGTAATTTATTTTCTTACTTTTGGAGAAAACCAGCTGCTAAGAGGTTAATCCCCTAGCACAGTATCACACCTGCAATTGCTTTACTCTCCCCAGCTCCCAGCAGACAGTCTGCAGCTCTGCTGATGTAATGCTCTTTGGCTACGCTTTAACTTTCCTCTTTGTGCTCTGTGTATGTACCCACTTTATTACAAGGCAGAAAGATAACCCATTTCCAATCCATCTATCCCAATACCATAAGAAGCTGAGGCAATAACAATTATCTCTATCCTTACATTTTCTCTCTTCTCTGAATAGTTCTTGTACAGTAATGAATTGTAACAGCTCCTTCACACAGATTTCTCTCCCATATAATTAATGTCCTAAGATATTCTATTTACTGGTGAAGCAGTTTGAATCAAGAAGTGATTACTTTTGAAGTAAACAGAGCTGCTAACCACATTTCACAAAGACGACAGCAGTTTCCCTTAAAAAAAAACAAACACAAAAAAACAACCGACCAAACAAAACAATACAAAAAACCCCCACAACAAGAAGAAAAACACACAGAAAAGGGAGAAAATGGATTTTCACAAAATCAGACTCTGCACTGGGATATTTTGCCTTCATACACACCCCTTCACACAAGCACCGTGCATTTTTTCTTTCATGTTTTTTGTTCTACAGCTAGAACAGGAAGTGTCCTAATCAGCAGGTTGGTTTTGAACTCTGGATAGTCACAGTTTGAGTTAGAATATCTTAGTTTTCTGCAAATTAAAAATATAATCAGATCCACAAGCCATCAGAAAGTTCTTTTCTTTTTAAAGACAGCTTCCTAAGGAAACTTTTCAGTAAAACATTTTCTTCCTTCCTGAATATCTGTGATGATATACTTAACATTCTTACAGAATTGTAGATGCAAAACAAGCCTGTACACATGAGATAACTGGTGCTAACTAACACTGTATTGATAGCCCAGAAGACCCCCTATAACTTATCCCCTACAATCTGAGTATGCTCATAGGAGAATCTCCGTTACTCAAAGGAATTGATTCTGGAAGCATCACTTATTTTCCTACCCAACCTACTTCCTATCTCCTGTTTTTGAGTCTTGTGGAAAGGGAAATGAATGTGTGTGAAAGGATGTGTTAAGGACAGGATGGTTGACAGTTCCCACTACAAGGCAACATAAAAAACTCCTGTTTGATTCCACATATTTACAGCACTAAGTGTAATTATGCTACACTTTACTTTAGACATGCAAAGCCCTATCCATCTCTTTGAGAAGTTAAGAGCACTGTTTCTACCCAGCCTTACCCATGTTAAGAGGTATTTTCCTGAGAAATAAGAGAAGATCATCTATGATTCTCCCTTCTTCCTGTCAGGAAGTGAGGTACTTCATATTTTTGGATAAGCCACAAACACTAGGCTTTTGCAGTGTAAGTCATAACCACTTCATATTCACCTGAACAATTGCAACTGATCTGAATCCTGAAGGTATTACAGTGAAACTGCAGACTACCAGTGTCTTTCACTGTCTCTGAGCCTATGCTACTCTAGCAATAATTATGGTAACTCAGCTTAGGAAAACTCAGTCAACCAACAGGAATGCTTAGATTCCTACCTAGATGATGAGAAGCCAGACATTTCACTAGTACACTATGAATTACTCTTCAGAAGCACTAAACATGCTTTCTTCATGGGACAAAGAGCCTGTGCCTCTAGTTTACACCCTCAGAAGCACTCTGTGGTTCCAGGAATCCATGCTGAGAAATCTAAATTAGGCTTCTGAAATAAACCATCAAGGTGTGATCTGGGTGTGCTATTAGGATTAGTGCTTGCTTTCTTAGACTTTATGAAGACCAAAGCAAGTGCCTATATTAACCCCTCCAAACATAGCTTGAGGTCATAATAAGGAACTGAATCTGAAATGCCCGTATTGTCATTAACTGTATTTGTTCTCTGTTTTGAGCTCTGTACATTTTCTAGGTCATATTTAATCATTTGCAATTCACCGATGGGTCTCCTTACTAAGGACATGCCTGTGCTTGTAGCAGAGGACATAATTTCACATTCATGAGAAACAAAGCACCTAGTAAGTCTTATAACATCAATAGACGCAGCATTGCATCTTCCTAATCTCCTTCCCACCCCATACCCTTCACTGTCTTTCCCTACTTTGTTTGCCTTTGAGATGTTTGGAACTCCTTGGTACTCACATTTTAGTATTCATCTCCACAGTTTAATGGAGGATCTACTTATTTTCAGAGGCTGATTTGTTAGGGAAAGACAACTAAAAGGAGTAACTATTAACGGAATGTTCCTACAGAGTAAAAGAAGTTGCCTTCCGGTAATAATTTTGTTAAAGAGTTGCTAATAGCAGATAGTTTACTTTTGGAAGCACCCTATCCAACACCTACACCTGTACATAATGGTCTGGAGATTTGCTCTGGGTTCTCAGCTGAGGAGGTCTCAACAACTACAGAGTAGAACAAACCTTCAAAAGTGTCCAGTATTGGACTAATGGAAGGACATGACCTCATGACTTTATAAGAACTTTTCTCCTTTCCAAGACCTTGGGTTGGACATCACCTAGTCTACAAAACTATCACTTTCGGGATCTGTTGAGGGACTTTCAAAATTCAGGTTATGAACTGCTGTAATATTACAGTGGAAGTCCCACAGGTGGTAGGAGTAGGAGATCCATATGTTTCCTTGCTCACACACAGATGGAATGTGTAATAGACACTGAACAGCTGAAAATGTTGGAATATGAACTCAAATATAAAGCCATATTTGGTCTGCAGTTATTCCTTTGTACAGACTATGTCTGAGCACTGCTCTTGCTATCTCTGATATTTGTGAAACACTGGATTAAATGGCTCACTGTTTGTTCCAATTACCTCTAAATAGTTTGGTACATCACCTATAATCTTAATGTTAAAAAAAAAATAAATCTTTTTAAGCACTTTTTCAAAATTCAGGTGATATACTTTATTGTTAATTTCAAAGTGTATAGAGTTACTTTTTTTTTTTTTTTCTTTTATGACATTGAGATTTAGGCACTCTTAGTAGAGGGAATACTCTATTTTCCCTTTTAAAATAGTGAAGAACTCTCTTCTTAATAGGTACAATGTATGAAAAAAAAAGATACATAACACGTCAATGCCTTTGAATTGAAGAATAAGATAAGATTTTTGTTTAGCAGCTGACCCCTCTCCGTTGGGTTTTATATTTTGATTTTGAGACAGAGAGGGCTTCATCTTTTATTAATTACATACCTAAGTATGCTTCCTGTTCCAGGTTTGCTCTAGAAACTGTATTGCATTTGGATGTCAAACAACTTGATGTCCTTAATTTTTTCCATTATACTCTTTTGTTTCCTTTTTTTTAAAATTATCTGTATCAAGACTCTGAAAATCCTGTCTCTGACACGACCAGTTATCAAGCAGATTATCCTAAGAGACAAGACAATCAACACAGTCTTTCTCCTTAGGTTTTTTGGCTACTCATTCAGACTAAGTTGAACTCTTTGAGTGAGATACAGAAGATTTTGAAAGTGATAAGTTTGTTTCATATGGAAGACAATACAGGAAATAGAGGGCAATTCTGATGTTTTCACAGTAGTTAGTGGAGCTAGCGCTAAGGAAGTACTGTGCTGGTTTTTGTGCTAGCCAGACTTCCTTGAAAGCAAACAAGCCCATGTTTAGAACAGAGGTATTTATTTTTATATATGAAACTAGAGGCAGTAGTTGCGTCAAATGAGGTTAATTCTACCACTTTTGAAGCTTTTTAGTCAACCGTCAGCTGAATTGTTCAGATTTACTGATATGTAACAAGTTTTACCTTTAAGAGGAACCTAGCAGACACCTCAGACTCAGTCTTTGATCAGTAACTATTCCAGAAAGACGTGCTAGAAATCTGCAAGTAAGATCTTACCTGCAGAGTTTATAGACTACCTTTGCTACAGCTGTTTTCTGAGAAATGTTAGTGTCAATTTTCCAAAAGGAACAATTATCCCTAAGCATGGACTGTACCAAGTTAAAATGGACTATATTCATACACAGGAAGCAAGTAGTGCACAAACATGGTAGCAACAGTACATGTAAGATATAGTTATAATGGATTTGACAGTTCTAATTTAATGTTTTATTTTATATTGTATTTCATTTGTCAACTTGACATTTAGACACTGAAGCAAATTCACTGAATTAGGAGAATTCTCTACCCCATAACTTTCTTCTTCAGTCAATGGGACAACAAAACGTCAGTGAAAAAGGAGCTTTATCCAAAACACAGAAACACTTGTATGCATCCACGGCCAGGCTTCTGTGCTTTGCTAAAGAAAAACATTCAACACAGATCCCTGTCTTTCCAAAGGGCTCTTCAAGGCCTGCCAAATGGGACCCTTCTTGTGGTCGTACCAGTAAGTACCACGCTGATACTACCTCAGCTGGAAGCTACCCTCAGCATCCATTACAACACTGCAGCTGTGTTAATAATATTTGGTGACTCCTTTGTTTCCAATTTGAATCTGAAATGTGCAATCTGTACAGGATATGAGCTTATTTCTAAATCCCAATGGATGAATGTTCTGTATCTTAATAAATTATTTGTGGAATATAAAACCTAGTTGTAAATTAAGGCGTCTGTTCTGATGTGAGTTTATCTTGGATAATGCTGACACTTGCTGGAGGGCTCAGATAGTTTTTAAGCTGTACTGGATTTGTCCCTTCCCTTCTTTAAACAGAACAGACAAAACCTGAGAAGTTTAATATTGGCCAATCCAAAAGGATTGTCAAAACACATGCAATCAGGGTGGAGAAGAAAAACTGTAATTTTTAGTCTTCTAAAATATTTTTTTTGTCTAAATGTTGTCTGAAATATATATGTCTTAGGGAAGCACTGATTATTCTTGTTTGTGAAATATGCTAGGAAAAGGAATAGTTCGAAGAAATATAAATTCATTTTGTTGTTCAATAAGGGTAGGAGGTGCAGCAAGAATCAACCCGAATCTTGCTATCTCATTCAAAAGTTCCTGAAGTTAAAAGTTTTACTCATCACTTGAAAATATTCTGGGTCAGACTAAATTCGGACAAAAGGGTCTGTCAACATATCAGGAGAAGAAAATAAGATCATAGAACTAGTCTTAGAGGAAGAGACAGGAACATCATCACAGGGATCACTGAAGTCAGACAAAAGAAATCATTGGAAAGGTACCATAGTATTTAGTAATTGCATAATGGTTAAAGTCTTCTCTGCTACCTGGAGGATTTTGCTAACTTGTGATCAGGGATGGAGCAACAAAGTGTGGAAGGGAACTATAATTTCAACCACTCCAGGAGAGTTGTTTGCTCCAATAACATGAGTAAAAGGGTGAAATATGATAGATATTTCTTTGATGTTGGTTCCTAGGATTGAAATGCTTATGAGGGCAACCTCTTCTTTCCATTCTCCCTTTTCCTCTGGTCAGTAATTTCACCATGAGGTATTATTCTAATGAAAGAAAATCACTCTTTCTCTTTGGCAGAAAAACGTTCCTTCATGTCTCCTCTAACTGTGCCCACACTGCTTTGGAAAGTAAGAACTTCCTGCAGATTCTTTGTTTTTCATTAGCTCAAATCTTAAAACATTTTTTACTTAAGCTTCTAAAACTTTCGATAAATAGTTTTGTTTCACATATCCCACCTCAGTACATTTGGGGACCTCATGTCTCAATCTATTTTGCAGTTCAAAACTCAGAAGAGTTGCATCTTGTCTTTACAAAGAGCTATTGCTCCAGTGCAAACAATGTTATAAGAATGGGTTGCCATCTTGTGTGCTGGAAGGTGACAGTTGACCTAAAATTTTGATCTAGAAAGAAGCAGAATATTTACAACAGTTACTACAAAAACTTTTATTAAAGCATTTTCAGGTAACATCTGGATGTTAACAAAATAAAAGAGAGAAAATAGTTTTAAATTTTCTCAAGCAGATTTCCTGTGGGAATGGAAAGGGGGGGAGCACATCCTCCTTTTTATTACTATTATTTTTAGTAGCAGTTATAATGTTCAACATTCTGTTTCTCACAGGATTTGGGAGTTTCCCATTCTGTCCTGCTTGAGATCTTTAAGTGCAAATGTAGTCTATAAAATGGACAAGAAACAATAAAGCACCCATTACAGCAAGCTTTTTAGTCTACTGAAATGAGATATTGATAGTACAGTTTATACGCAAATGTCCTTATTGGCATCTGAAATATAACATCTGACCAGGCTCAGCAACCTGTATTTAGGCTTCAAATCTTCCCACCTTCTGGTGTTTACAAGTGCAACTGGAAATGTAGCTATAAATATTGAATAGCATCTAAATGTTCAGAAAAACAAAAGGCTTAGGGGAGAGCTTTAACTATTCACACTTCATGGGAAAGATGATTTTATCACTAGAATTAGATGTTACTGTAAGAGCTAGATCTAGGATATCCTTAATGTTTACTCTAATATTGTTCAAGTGGCAATATCTAGGGACGAATTTTTAAGTGGTGATCTCAGAAGGCTGGAATTCATACCACACAGCTTTTGCCACACAAGAAAAAATTGACTGTGCTGTCTCCACAGATAACGAAGAAAATTAGGTACTTCTGGAAACCCAGTCGTCCTATCCCAAATCTGATCTAGAGTAGATAGACACACTTCAGATGGATGAAGTTAGGGAAAACATACATTGTTTCAAAGGGTGAAAATGCTTATAAATAAATTTTGCTTTGCAACTAAATATATAGAGAGCTAAAGACAACTGAACAGGCTTTCAACAGGTTGCTATCCTGTTCTCGAGTTATATTTAGGAGCAATGTTTAATAAAACCCTCTTTGTTGAATATTTGGGACTCCAAACATCTCACCTTCCTTCCCTACAGACGAGAGGGATCCACAGCTCAGTGCTTTCAGGATCTCACTGTACTTTGCACTTTGCACAACCAAGACTAAAAGACTTCTAGTACTGTTATGGTTCACAAAACAGTAGTAGGGAGGAAAGCTGGTTTTTGCATATATATCCCAAGACATTTTTGCCATAGGCAGAGTTTTATCCACACACTGCCCTGTACTACCTCGACATCTCTCAAGTCAACACAGTTGTTATTACTAATTCAAAATTCCCAACTTTCCCCTGCAATAAGCAAAGTCACTTCCACATCTCCCTTCCCTTCCAGCATGACCTGCAAGGAAGGAATGACCAGGCCTTTGCCATAATTACCCAACCAATTTGTCTTCTTCCAGGTGACCAGAGACACCTACCAAGTGATACTGTTACCAGGGTAATCATTTTCCTGACAACCTAGTGGTTCTCATCACAAAAGCTTATTCTGTTAGATGTTTTTTGTTTGAATGGAAGGCCATCTCCACTTAATGATCCTCAGATCTTAAATCCATGCTTCCTCTCCTCCTAATCTCAGTCCTACACAAAAAAGAAGAGGGGTCGGGGAAATGACAGAAGTAGAAGGCTCTGTGCCCACATGGTGCTGACTTCACGCCCATCACACATCTGACTTCACGCCCATCAAAGGTAACACACTGAAATTCATTAAAAGGATGCACATAGCGAACATTTGGTCTGCAGAGCTCGTTGCCAGGATATGTCTTTGCATCCATGTGCTCAGCAAGTTTCAAGCTTTTATTTAAATAAAACCTTTACTTATGTAATGATATATCTTGTAAAAGAAACAATAAACATTTTAATACATGACATATATAGTGTGTAATTCTATATATAATACATAATATATAATATGAAATGCATAGTAAAAATACATTTGATTATGTATATATCTATGAACACACAGATAACGAAAGATATTAAAGAAGTAACATGAATAAAACTGACCAACATGCAACTGTGAGGTGAGTAGGAAGTAAGATTCCGTGTGGGAAGGCTGCCTCTCTTTAGCTTATTACAGCTTTTCAGATACATTTGTCTGAAGGCTCTGATATTTGACCTTTTTAGATTAAGAACTGTGGAAAAGAGAAGACCTTGAAAGCCATAACTCTAGCCCTTATGTTCCTATAACAAATCAAGGCAAGAATTTTTCATTTCCTTCAAATAAATTGTATCCCAATGAGAACAAAACAGCGAACAATCAGCGAAGGAGAAAGTGTGTGGCTCCATGCTAATTTTTCATTTACTGAAGACACAGATGTTCATTTTCTACCCAGTTTCTTTGTCTTTATTGCTACTTGTCCTGTTGCCTGTTTGTCTCTTGCAAAGAAAGAAAAATGCGTAGTTTTTTTCTTCTTCTGTACTGTCCTGGAGGAACAAAATTAGGTTTAAAAGTAAATTCTTTTATAGACAAAACAAATTACAAGCAAGTGTTGTGAAGAGCTGCAAGGTAAATTGATTTCTGTGTACCAATTGTCCTTTTCATGATTTGTTGACAAAAGTTTAATGTTAGACATGTTAGAACTGTTAAACACATCATCAGGACATGCAAAACGAATTAATTTAACTGTTTTTCTCCTTTTATCACTTTATTTTTAAAATCAGTTTCTAACATAAGTTTGGAAAGAGTGAACTTCAAGTAAGTAGAAAATAGAATTTTTAGTCATTATGAACAGTACATTACAACACAGTGCGAATTTTCATACCTCAACTATTGCAGGCTTGGATATCTGACCATCCCAATCAGGAGGTATAGAAGCTACAATCAGTAATAAAACTGACAGAAAACACTAATAGCAAAAAAAGAAGACCACAAAACCAGTCCTTTGAGTATTGTTTCAGAACTACCTAGTAAAAAATAAATTAACTCTTGAATTTAGAATTTAAAAAGTCCTAACAGATGGAATGTATTCGAATCTACAAATATATATGAAGGAAGATGAAGTAGGAACTGGAAAATTTGTGTTAGAATATGGCATGGAAAGTTTCTAGGAAAGTTTAGTTAAAGTTTTGTATAAAGTAGAAGAGATAAAGAGAACAGTTCCACATCAAAAACTACTTGTGGGAAAAAGGAATACTCAAAAGACTAAACATGTATAATAGCCCATTGTAGTGCTGAGCCACTGAGCACTTGAAAAAATGAAGACTCTTATGATTATTTCTCAATTTGAAGTACAATGGCACCATATAGTCTGAAGAAATTTTTTGAGATGCAATGTACAAAACATTATACATAGACATTTCGGTGCTCATAGAATCAAGGCAGTTGGTGATGGAAGAAGAGAATCTTAGAAAGTTCCTGCATTCAAAAAAAAAAAAAAAGAAAATTAAATAAAATTAGCGTTGATAATCTTGCTAAGGTTATAGAAGTTTAAACCGTTTTAGTCAGGATGATAATCATGAGGAACTGCTTTCACTTTTCAAGATGAACTCTGTCAAAATGTTGAGTCAAGTCTAGATCTGTCAAGCTTCTCTCTCTTTCTTACTCTTTCATCTTAATTTTTTCCTTTGTTACTCTCTTCCATTATTCCTCTGTCTCCCTCTTTCTCTCTCTCTAATTCTCTTTTTTTCTCACCCTCTCCCTCTTCTGCTTCTTTCTTTCCTTCTTTCTTTCTTTCCTTCTTTTTCTTTCTTTCTCTCTCTCTTTCTTTCTCTCTCTTTCTCTTTCTTTCTTTCTTTCTCTCTCTCTTTCTCTCTTTCTTTCATCAGTTTTTATAAAACTGACTCTGTATGTAGTAATTTCTACAGACTCACAGATGAAGAGAAGGAAGGACTTCAGTACCAAATTTCCTTCTGGCAATGAATATTCACCAGTGCATTGTTTCTAAACAGTTAAAGATTCCATCTCTGCCCTTGGGATGACAATTGATCAAGGTAGAACATATCTCTGTCATGAAGGTTTCTCTGGTAGTCAGCCGAATTTTTTTTTATTTTATTTTGTTACTTGAACTGAACCCTAGTAATGCTCTTCTAACTGTAATGATCGTTCCATTAAAAGGCCCATAACCTGGCATGTCCTTTTAGCAGAGACAATTAGCTAAAATTTACTTCTTCAAACCTCTCCCAAAATTCTTCCTTTAAAAGAGAGATAGGCTGAAGAACCCAGTTCCAAAGCCAGTGAACAAGCAGCATTTCCAACATTATCTGAATTCTGAAGAAGTGGATGTTGAGAAAGAAAAGAACAGTACCTATAACAAGAAGAATAAGGAGTGAACAAGGAAAGAAGGGAAAGTAGAGAAAATACATTAGAGAAGGAAGGAGAAAAAAACAAGACAGGTAAAAGCTCCTTTGTTCCAACTTTGTAACATCTTTCAGAGACACATTGGGTTTGTTTCATGTTGACTGGCCAATCCCTAATGCTTTGCTAAATATTATTTCAATTCTCAAGCAAAAGGACTTTTTCACTTGTTAGATTTCTTTCTAGTTACAACTGTACTCCCTTGAACCACCCTAAAGTATTTCTGTCTCTTTTTTGCTCGACCTTTCAAATGCCCTTGGTTATGTATCTTGTTCTCCCAATCCTAGGCCCTTGTTTACTCAGGCTAAACAAATTCCACTCTTTACATCTGATAATGTCTGAATGTGAAAGAGGGGGGATGATGACTCCAGAATTGTTTCATTTAGAGAACAAGGTTAAAAATATATTTCTGCCTGAGTATCTTGTTTCATTAATAGTGCTTAATTGATCATGGTGGAAAGGCTGTTATAGTCAAGTGGAGGAGGGTGTTACCTTCCAAAACATTTTCCAGCAAATTTACTTAATTGTTTCTGTTTACTGCTTACCCATTAGTGCTCTATCACGCATTAAAAGCAATGGGAAAGATTAATAACAGCCTACTCACCCCCAAAATATCAGAGCCACTTTATGTATTGATGGCAAGTGACTCATTAAGTTTAAATGGATATAAGCTGTAATTTTCATCACATTCCTGTCTTTTTTTTTCTTCTTCTTCGTGAAACTTGACATAACTCTAATGGTTTAATACGTTATAGAAACAGGGAAGATCAGAAGATTTGCCATCTCCAATCACAAGGAAGGATGAATGCTTGGTAATATTAACATATAACACAACAATAGTTAATTAGCATCTTTAGCATGTCTGCTGTATTTCTTATTTACAGATTAGAAGGTACTTTCTGAAAGAGAATAAACAGAGTCTAATAGAGGCAGTCAAAAGAACGATGTTCTCTGTTGTTTTGGAGGCCTCATAGAGTACAGAAAATTGCTTCTGCTCTGGAAAATCCACCTGCTGATTTAGACTTATAGTAAATGAGTTCCTACAAATATAAGATGAAAATAAAGGACTCAGAGAGGTCTGTAACAATCTGTACTTTGAATAGCTTACACATGTTACAATAGGAAGCAAAGTCCCCATGTCTGTCCAACTAATCTTTCTGTTTAATGGAGAAAGCGAAATATGGTAGAGCCAGTTTACGTGTCCATCTCCCTGATTGTCCCTCATCATAAAACCAAAATCAATAGAACTGCATTGCACCAAAACAGTATTCCAATTTGTTCTTAAGCTTTATTTTCTTACGCATGGAGAAATTAAGATAAGGGTGTTTCCCTCTAGTTGGAACTGGTCTCAGGCTTCATTGCTTGAGTCTGCCTTGGAGTGTGAAATTCCAAGGCACCTCTCAGGATGTGAAAACCTGTTTATGCCTGTTCACAAACCTTGAAATCAAGCTACTGCTCAGTTACTTTGAAAATAATGGCTTGGTACTATGTCCTTCCATCATGGCAGAATCTTCTGAAGTTCATATGGAGCCCTTCCAAAATAAGATCCTAGAAAATGAGACTCTTTCCACACAATCTAGTGACTATTTGAGCATTGTTTTCGTAAGAATCACAGATAGTGCTTGCCTTAAAATGTTGGAGTGGTCTGTAGAGAAACAATACAAAAAAACCCCAGAGAGATTATTTTCACCTGTGATCTGTGTAGTGGTCGAGTGAGCCCTGTGTTCTTCTTGTATTTAAGGGATGAGTGAAGCCATGAGACTTTCTCTGTTGTCTGTCCTCCATTCATTTGTAGCTCTGAATATCTCTATTTCTGCATATAAGCTTGACCTTCTTGCACATGGTACTTAAATTTCTGTATCTGGTGTTTAACTCAGAATGGTTCTACTAACTTAAATATGGTTAATCTTACTGAAATTTGATGCCACAAAAGAGAATGCAGTATATATTAATACAGCTATGCACTACAATATAGCTATGGTCAGTAACCTCTTTCAACTCTTTTAGTGTAAAAACACAAGTGAAAATCCTGCCTCATTCTGCATTCTTCCTGCTGTTCTACCTGTTCCCTTATTTGCACTTTGTAGTTGTCCCTAATGCAAGACTGCAAAATGTATCTGCACATAGTGAAGCAACAGATTTCTATTTGTCATCTGTTTAAGTCAGATAAGATCCTTATTGTGTACATAATTTCTCTTTATCTGAAGACTCCTTGTGCCTCTCATTTTTTCTTTAATTTTAATGACTTTATTTTTGGCTTTGATTTCATTCTAGGTATCTTTTTTAGTTACTGGATCTTTGGGACTATTTACCCCTTGCAAAGTCAACTGATTAATTTTAAGGCTCACAGAGACAGATTCTGAAATTATTTTTGTTATGGTCTCCATTCTTCAAGTTTTATGTTTCCAGCAATACTGATAAGAGAAAAAGTAGCAATGGTACCAAAACAATATCTTTTAGAATTTAATGCATTGAAAGCTCCATTGAAGCTCCTGAAACTCTTCCCAGTAATTTGAATAGAAGTCATTTTGCACACTGAAACATAAAAAGGAAACTTTTTTTCCCTTTTTGCCACTGATTTTGTGTTAAATGTCTAATTACAGGCCCTTTTCTTGCAAATATTTAATCAAAAATATTTGTTAAAGAGGTTAAGGTAATAAGAGTGTTAAACTTTATGCTTAGTAATAAACACTTGTACAAAGGAACTGTATCCGTTGGATTGCTTTTCATGAATTAGTGTCAATTCACAGGAAAGGTTGTCTTCCAAAATATGTGTCCTTTATGTGTGTCCCTCTGGGTTCATGATCACGTGTGCATATTTAAAGACTGAGTAGATGTGCTACTTCATAGTATAAAAAATGCTTTTTGGATGGAACAGGTGCATATGTAAACAAACCATTGATCTAGAATTTCATTCAGTTTCAAATCACCCTCTTGGTTGCAGGAATCTCTACTAAAATATGCATAAAATATGCATAATAAAAAAGTCAACCTCAGTGTAGGTGCAATTTCAATAAATACTGAAAGGTAAAACTCTAAGCAACTGGCCTAACAAAACCAACACCACACCAATATTTCCTTGTAATTAGTACATCTTGTGGTTTGAGTGGTATGAGTGTGTTAAGTTGAAAAAAAAAACCACCACAGAACCAACCCAAAATATAAAGAAAACAGCTATGGAAGGTTTATGTGACAGCAGGTCCTCTTAGATAATAAACATTGTTTTAAAGACTTTCTGGTTTCTTTTGGGCGCTGTAATGACTGCTGCAAAATTTTTCAATTGGTCATTACTACAGTTTCTCTCCTAGGAGTTCTTGCAAAGTGTTCTGTATTCACACAACAATTAGTGGCTTTGTGAATGTCCTGTAAAATCCATTCAGCCTCTTATTTACATCCCTTACTTGTTCTTTTCAATCTACCTTTCTGATGCAATGAATTGCATTGAAATACCAGTCATCTGAAATGAATGGTTGGCAGCATCTAGATGTGAGTTAAGCTGGTTCTGGAGTTAAACTGACTTTTAACTTCCTAAAGAAATCTTTCATTTACGTTATTCCAGCAACCAACTGTAGCCCATGTTTGTACACTGACACCTCCCTGGAGTTTGTGTATTGGGATCTCACTGTAATCCTTTAAAATAATTATGAACAATTGCACCCAGTGCTTCATAACATAAAATGATTTACTATCCAAACTACAGCTTTCCCATAGTGTGATTGTCAAATTATCCCTTAACCAAGGGAACAATGTAAAAGAGAGAAATCTGTGGAGATAATCACACAGCTAGAAGGTTCTCCAACTATGTTGTGACAATTGTCTGTGAATGATTTCTTTTTATAAATTGGTTGGTCTAGATTTTCAGAAGCAACTTGTTACATAAGGCTTTTGACATTGTTGCAACGTTACTTCTTAATCTCTTAACTGGAGAGACAAGGATTTGAAGGTTGGACTCTTTGGTGGATAAGGCTTGTAGCCTTGAAAGATGCATCAAAAACAGAGTGGGCCTCAGTCACAAGAAAGGTATGTTGGAGTTGGTCCAGGGGAGGTCACGAAGATGATCAGAGGGCTGGAGCATCTCTTCTGTGGAGGCATTCTAAGAGACTTGGATTGTTTGACCTGCAAAAGAGAAGGTTCTGGGGAGACTTTATAGCCCCTTCCAGTGCTTAAATGGGCTCAAACAATTCTATGATTGTTTTGCATAGTATTGTTAACTCTATGCTCCTGAAAAAACTGAGCTAAAACTTTCCCAAACCATGAGATTTTAATTAAATTCTGTTCATCTATTAAGTTAATATGGTATTATCAATATTTCTCTATTATTTCTTCATATCCTAAAGTCTGCTATACAATTCTTCAGAAATATGGGCTAAAACAAACTTTATAAAAATGAAAATTATTTTTCTTTTCCTAATACTTGAGAGTTGGTGACTTCAAACTTGTCAAATAATAAAAAAGTACAATGAGATAGAAAGAGCTAAGAATGCAAGGAAAAACTGAGAATACAAGGACTTTTTGAGGTGCCACTCTTAAACATGATAATGTGTCCTGTCTTCAGTCTCATCAGTGCTCGTTACATCTTAATTTTTTTATAATTGCTTTCTGAATTTGGCTTTCAAAATACTTTCACAACTAATATTAAAAGTCACTTTTGAACACAAAAAAGAAGTACTGTAAGATCTTCTTAGAATTTGATTCATATAAATTATGCTTCCTTACTATAAGAATTTATGAATCATGGAATTAGATTTATCTAACTGATGTTAATATTGCTCCAGATAACTGTGGAATTTCTCTTCTGACCCAATACATAACTAAGAATCAAAATAATAGATTTATGTTCATTTGTTTATTCATTTTGTAAATCTATAGGTCATTTTGTTGGCAAAGGCTCGAGTAGAAAGATCCAAGAAATATTGATTTTCTTCTTCTTCATGACTATTTAATTGGTTAAAGTGTGCCCCATTCGCACAAGCCAGCAAGTTGATGCTAGTTACATTTTAATAAATGTACTCCTCACCCGATCAATACATCCCTGGGAAAAAAGTGCTGCTCTATCATATGTTAATGGGAAGAAAATCTTTTTACTATAGTCAGTCATCATGACAAACAGGAATATGAAAAGTGTTAATGAAATGACCAGCTGTCTATAAAATGAAAGACTCACAAGACAGTTTTCTTTCTTCCTTTAATTCAATGAAACAAAATGGAAAATTACACTGGAGCCTGTTGAACAGGAGGTAATGTTCACAGTTAGAAATCAAATGCCATCAAGAAAGTCAGAATTGGACTTAACATACTTATGAGCCAGAGAGTGGAATTCACTATAACCACGTTGACAAAGATTATTTTCAAATGTCCATAATGGGGCAATTCAGGCACAGTCCCAGAGATGGATTTTAGAGTTCTGATTCCTATTTGGGTTTCAAGCCACCTATTGATTTAATTGATTTCAGGAAATCAATCTGAAGTTAGGAGAGTCTAAGCTGAATCTGAGAGCCTAAATGTGTTGATAGATGTTCCACTTAGAACCACATTTTATACCTTTATCATTTGTACCTCATTAATATTTCCAGTGGGGGCAATGGGACAATCTGTGTAACTCATTATGAGTCTAACGTAAATAGATCAGATGCCGTCTCCTGGATTTCAGAGATTTAAGGATTTTTAACACCAGTAGAACCATTAAATTATGTAGTCTGATATCACAGGTTCCTGTACTTTTGGCTTATGAAACCCTATCAAACCAAGTAGCTGCAAGAATGGGTATTTATTTATTTATGACATTATTATTAAATCATTATTATTATTATTATTATTGTTGTGGTTGTTGCTGCTGTTGTTGTTGCATTTTAAAGTGTAACTTTTATAATCCTGTTTGGTTACCAGATCAAGTGTGTTTGTAAGACACCAAAACTTTACTATCTAATTTGGTGTTGAAGATTACATACAAAAACAAAAGGTATTTAAGCAACACATACCTTGAAATGAACTGGTCAGTTCCTGAAGTTATTTTAACTGTTAACAAACTAGCCTATACTCCCTACATAACCACCAAGAAAAGAAGTGGTTAACTGAGGTAAAGAGTCCACAGCAGCTGGTATATTGAACATGGAAAAATCTCTGTGAGGCAATAATAAACAGCAAAGAGAGAGGACTTGAAGTTTTATTTCTTTTTGAGATTCAGGCACTTACATCAAAGGTGCTTAGGTCACCACGCTAAAAGGGACTTTCAGAAATAAATGAACCATTAAACATCGGGAATGTCAGTCAAACATTTAGGAACAAAGAAAATAGTCTGTTGCTTGATTTATTTGTTGTGGATCATCATTCAGGAGGTGGAAAAGTTGTTTTTAATATCCTCTGTAATTTTGTTTCTGAAATAGGTGTTCCTTAAGATGAAAACTTCCTTATTTTGCCTGTGGAAGCTAGATTGTGACACTGAAGCCTACTTCTTGTGGGAGGTAGGTAGGAATGGGAAGAAATCAATGCTGGAGTTTGTTGGCAGTTGAAACTGAGATTTACTGGATATTTTGGATAGATATTGTCTGTATTGTTGAAACAATGTTTGCTACCTTTCAGTGCAGTGGACGAACACCACCTTTGTTCTTCCCTTCAGCTCTTCTTCTTCTACTCTTGTGACTTTCTCATGTCTCATTTAACAGCAGCTCATAATGTGTGATAAAGGCTATGCAGAGCTACGTCAGCATGCACTCTGCTAAATTCTGAGTAAATGCTGGGGTACCTCTGTATAGTCTAAGTAATTTGAATTTCTTACTCACAAATCACAAAATGTATGACAATTTTCGTCCTTTAGAGTCACTTTGAACATTATTCTGTCAATAGTTAAAGTGATTCATCAGAGACATTTCATCAGAAAGCAACAGAGACATTGGGAGGATGGGATAGAATGCAGAAAACAGCAGAAAGTCTTTGTTCTTGAGATCTTCAAGAACCTTCTTTCTCTATTGTAAATCACAGAAAATTTTTCACATAAAGTAGTTTTGAGTACCTGTATTGTAGGGTAACTCTTCATTCCTTTTGCCTTCCCCTCCAAAAATCCATCTTCAAGGATTTGTTCTCAGAGACTGTTGTTCTTTTTTTTTTTTTTTTTTTTTAAGCTTTGGTAGAGTTTTCTTTCATTAAAAATCTCTTTATTCAAATAACATTATTCTGGATTCAAACTAGAATGCGTTTAAGCATCACTTAAATTTCACCAACACAAGCATCTCCACATTTTTTTACAAAAAAATGTTATTGCTTCAAAGCACTAATTGGAAGTTTCCTGCTTTATTTGTCAAAACCACTGAGCAAAGAACTGTCTTCATTCTGTTTCTTTTACTTGCTTTTTGTTCTTACAGTGGTTTTCTTTTAACCCTTCTACTTTTTATTTTTCCTACCAGTAAGAGAAGTTTCTTTCTCCGAGACACTACTTCTACAACCTCTCTGGTTCATTTCAGTTATTTTGAAAATTCAGTAAAAGACATACCTCATTTTAGTTCCTGTCCATCTCCTGTGGTAACATATTTACTTTAGCTATATAAGTATGAGACAAATATTGAAATATACTTTACCAGTAACTTGGACAAATAAATATCTAGTAAAACAAAATATTAACCAGACAATTTTCCACTAGTGTAAGGAGCTTTGGTTATCTGAAAAGTTAGCATCTATCTACTCTAGACAGACAACAGAGGAAATACCTTCAGGGGACAATAAGTTAGGGATATCTGGAAATGCCTTCCTCTAACTAGAACTACAGAAAGCAACCAGTTTAGTTTGAAGACATTACTTTTTGAAAAAAACCATTAGTTATGTTGAAGTCTATCCTAAGTGTTAGAGATAAGGGACAAGTCTATCCTATACTGACTTTTTTTTTTTAAATAAATATTTACTGTAACCTTTATAAGAACATGTCCTTGTGTTTCTGTTAAAATGTTTGGTTTTGTTTGACTGAAAGGATAAAAACCTCACAACACCTAAAAATCATCCCACAAAAAAAACCCCAAAATAACCCCAAAAAACAAAGCCCTGAACAAACAAACCAAAACCCCATGCAGTCAGGTTTGACTAGCTGATATAAGAAACTGCATACAATGACTGAATCTTTTTCTGTGCTACTTACTTTGCTCCATTCTTTTATTACTTCTATGATCTTAACAGATGAATGCACCAATAGCTCATTTTGGTCCTAACTCAGCTCTGCCTGTCTGGTTTACTGCCATCAATATTGCAGATACAATATTGCATCTAGAACTTAAACTCAGTGAAAGCTTTAAGCATTGCTAAGGTCTTGATCCAATTCTCACTGAAGAGACTCACTGAATGTGAATCTTCCCTATGATTTCAACAGGCTCATCAGGGCTTAACTGGTATGGTACATCAGAGATTGTTCACTAAATTCAGGTCTAAATTCATAGTGTCTGGTAGTTCATAATTCATAGCAAAAGAACATGGATAAGAAGTATTTATACTCATGAAAGTATGAATGTCTAAACAAGGGACCATTTGCCAAATATAATGAACTAGAATGTTTAAATGTTCACTTGACAGAGGACTTTAAAAGCTGATTTAGAGCAGAAAAATCTGTGGGGATCCAGAGGGAACGTAGTTTGCTGTGAGATGTTTTTGAAACTATATTTTAACTTCTCTAAGTTAGGACCCTTATACACTATATTATATATTCTGAGAAGATAGCTTGTAAAATAAGTTCTTCCTTAGTTATCTTATTTTTGCTTTTTTTTCTCTCTCTCCCTCACCGTTTTTTTTCTCTCTCTTTTTTTTTTTTCTTCCTTTCCCCTAACTGCTGTTACTTTTCAAGGAACTCCATGGAGACAGACTGCAGAATGTAAAACCACCTGAAAACCTCAGGAGTATCTGAAACCTTAGTCCTTAAGTGAGGCTTTAATCACAAGAGACATACAGGTGATTTTTTTTTCCATCTCTGGCAAGTGAACACAATGGAAGAAGAAACCTAGAGATTGTAGCCTAAAGAGGTGGTAATTAATGAAAACAGAAACAAGTGTATTATGATAAATGGGGGGATTAGTCCTACTACTTTGTCATTTTATTTTTAGGAACACTGTAATGATTTTGCAAGGTCCTGTACATGTGTCGGTGTAATCCCAAGCATAAATACAGGCTGGGTAAGGGGATTCTGCCCCTTAACTCTACTCTGGTGAGACCCCTCCTGCAGTGTTTCCGCCAGCTCTGGGGTCCCTAGCAGAGGAAGGACATGGAGCTGCTGGATTGAGTCCAGAGGAAGGACACGAAGATGATCCAAGGGTTGGAGCTCCTCTGCTATGGAGACAGGTTGAGAGAGAAAGGGATATTCAGCCAGAAAGGCTCCAAGAAGACCTTAAGAGTCCCTTCCAACACCTAAATGGGCTTCAATAGACAGACTTTTGACAGGAGTATGGGGTGATAGGACAAGGGGTGATAGCTTCAAACTGAAAAAAGTCAAGTTTAGATGAAGCATTAGAAAGACATTCTTGTCCATGAGGGTAAAAAACCACTGGAACAGGGTGTTAAATTATGATATGCTATGAATTCAGAGGAAGTTTGGAACAATGTAAAGATATTAAAAATATAATGAAGATAGAAAAGGTAAAATTGAAAACTGAAATTTTATACTACAAAATCAAATTCTTGCATTTTTCTCATATTTTTTCCAAAAAAGACAAGTAATCACAACGCATATTATTTTTTAGGGGGAAAAGGGAAAATGCTAAACTGTAACAACATATCATACTTGAATTTATTTTATACAAGTATTTAAAATTAGTTTTCATGGAAAAAATATAAGTAGACTTTTTTTTTAATACTAATTGATTTTTAAAAAGTTGTAGTCTGAACCTCAGGTAGCGAGGTTTTGCTGTTAAGCAACCACCTCTAGATAGAAAGGAAGAGCTCAAAGTTCTGCATCAAGAAAGAACCACTGAAAAAGTACACTGTGTACTGAAGAAGCTGTAATGGAAGCCAGACGTAATTGTAAGAGAAAAGGAAAATGATCTGTGATAAGAGTGTGTGTTTCATCATAAAGTTCAGCTGGGATTTCATGTGGTCAATTCAGCACCAATGTCCCTTTTTTTTTTCTGATCTAAGCAACAGTGCTTTAAATAAAACACAACAGCTTTTCTTTTTTCCTCTTTTCTTTTTGTCTTTTTAGAAGACGACATGGTCTAGAACACCAAAATTAGGTGTATTAGAGGCAAAATGTGGGAAGTACAGTTTCTCAATCTTACAGCCTTATGGTTTTCTGAGTTAGTTACGGGGAATCCTTTTTCCACAAATTAGTGGTGAAATTAATCCATTCTAACATAAGAATTTGGGTAGTTGACTCCTAAAACTTACCTAGGCTCCCTGTAAAGGGTGATTTTTCTGAATTATTCAAGACACCCATCACAGAATCCTTGACTTGCCCTATGGATGGGCCTATTTCTGCTCGCAGAGATAGAAGGCCATGGCTAAGTCACACTTACTGGGTGATGCAGGGTTTATTTAAGTGGTGAGTGGCACTGGTGCATGTATATAAGGTGCACTGGATGAGTTGGCTGGATCTGAAGGTCAGAACACTCTCCTTCCATGGCCTATTCAGAGTGATTCTTAGTAAACCTGTCAAAATATTTCATTGTAACTTAAAAAAACCAACCAAACAAACTTTCCTTCAGAAAATTCTTGTATGCAAAGAACCAAACAAATTCTCCAAAAACCCCTCAAAAAAAGTTATTAAAAAGAAATGTGGTTTTTTGGGAGGGTTTTTTTGTGTGTGTGGTTTCTAGGATGTGTGGGTTTTGAGATTACTGTTTTGAATTTTTTTTCCCATTTTGTTTAGTTTTGTTTTGTTTCTGTTGTTGTTTCTGTTTTGTTTTCTTAGTCTAGAAAAAAAAAATCCAACAAAACTATGATTTTTGAGTAGGAATCAAGAAAAAAACGAGCCCACTTTTTTTTTTTTCCTTAGTAGAAAGAAAAAGTAAACGACAGACACTTCAATAAATACCATAAATCCTATAAGATAATGAAAAAAGTGATGATTTTTGTTTCTCTTTGAAAGTACATCATCATAACCAAAAGATTCCAATCTAATTAGACAGAGTTGGTAGCATGCTTCAGGTAGAATGCTCAAAGAGATGTAGAGAATATTATTACCTTAATAAATAGTCAAGACTATGGAAGAAATTATCTATTCTGTAGTTGGAGTATTATACTGGTGTATCCTGTTGTTTACTTGTCAGCTGATAGTGTATCAAACCTGTCCTTCAGCTTTTGTGCATCTTGTAATAAGTATTTTATCTGAATGAATTTTTATCCTGTAGTCTAAATAAATTTGACTGTATAAATAAGTTAAGTCCTATTTTTGAAAATGCATTTATTTACATCTATTCTTTTACAACACATCACTGGGAAGTATTTCATTTGATTTGAGGAGAGAGTTGACTGACTGCAAAAACCAGAATTAACACACAGTAGCATTCCCATGAAATGCTATCTTTTTTTACAAATACTTGTGCATTTGTGGGAGTGCTCTGTGCAGCCAGGAAATGTCACTGCAGATGAATTTTAAATAAAGTGTTCATATTTCTTTGGGGACTTTCAGATCAGAAAAGGAAATGGAATATTTACAATTTGGTGCATAATTCATTTTCTATGGGTAACTACCAGTTTTATTTCCACCCTTAGCCTGAACACATTGAAATCTTGTTAAAAAATAAAAATCATAAATATTCATCTAGGAGGTAGTAGTAGTAATAATAGTAACAATTATAATTAGTTTAATTTTTTTTTTATTTAGATATCCATATAAAAGGAAGGAATAGTAATCTTTGACAGACATGTTGCATTATTCTTTGAGGAAGGAAAACGCTTAAGCAGAATGCTACCACTTTGACATTGTTCAAATGCATATTTTGTACAACTTCAGATTGCATGTGTCTTGTCCTACCACCAATTTTACCTAGTCCTAGTACTACTGACTTCAACAGAGCAACCTCAGATCCACATCTGTGTAACGGCATAATCAATTGGCCCAGCAATTGCCATTCCACCAGGGAATTCATTGCACTGTATACGAGCAGTTCCTTTTTCTGACTTGTAGGTACAGAACTCAGTAAGCAGACCCCTAATTTCTGGCCTGTATACCACCTCAGCAGTGGTAATGTACTAATAATTAAGTACTTAATTTTTTTTTTTTTTTTAAGATGAAAGATGAAGAGTGTGGTGTGTGTGTGCAAAATGCTCATATCTTTTGTTTTCCTCTTTCGGAGGAAAAAAATCCAGCAAAGGTCGTCTCATCTCACTGCTAACCTGATGTACAGCAGATAAAAAGTTTCAGCCTGATTTCATGCCTATCTTAGCCCCTGTATCACTCTGCATTTATGGAATATTTCAAAATTGCATTCGTTTCTATCCCAGTCAGATCTCAGGGAGGGCTTTGCACTTGATAACAGAATGAAACTGCCAAGCTCCTTATAAAATAGGAAATGGCAGGAGTGAATTTAACCTATTTTGAACAAATTGCATTGGCTGACAGTCAAATATCATATTGATTTTAACATTGCTCACTTTATAATTTGTTACATGGCCCTAAGTCCAGCATATCTTATTGACCTCCTTATACTCCTGCATTACAGGAAGCTTCAGGTTTGCTGAGGTGTATTTCTAACTTGTTTAGTGATGGAATACACACTGCCCCCTGCTGAAATGCCACCAAAAAACCTTCTGTTTGTATTTTTTTCCACACCAAACTTTCTTTCTCCAGACTATGTTGCCACCAGTATTGAACACACAAATAATTTTGGCCTAAATTTTAGTGATGTATGTGGCTCATTACCCATTTTAGGACTGTCAGTAGTCATATCAGGTAAGTTTTTTGCCTTTTGATAGCCTTATCAGGTACTTCTGACTTTTATCTCCAATGGTAAACAAATCTTGTACCTACCATTTAGGTTCACTGAACAATCTTTAGTGCTTTTAGCAGAAGATAAAAGATTCTTTCAGGTAATAGCTGTCTTTTGGAACAGTCTATCAAAGTACATCTGGAGATAGTCATCTTCCCTAACTTCAGGCACATAAATTCACCTGTGTAGTCTAACATGCCAGAATAGGTTCCTACTTTAGTCTGTGAAGGGACATCAAGGCTCCAGGAGGCAATTCATCCCTTCTCCTAAGTTTGTCTTAGAATGAGAGGTATTGTTCTCTCTACCTGCATCTCCCTCGTTCACTGTATCTGTTCAGATTGTGGTGGTGAAATTAAGAAACATGATTCTCACCTTTAAAGCCCTCAAACAGCCAACTGGAAACCACATTACCTCTTTAAAATTAAACTGTAGAGTTTGTTGCAGTTCTTCATTCTTATTTTTCTGGAGCTGATATTTTTTGATGTTGAATTTCTTCAAAAACTGCATTTATTTATTGAATTAAGAGCAAGCCAAAAAGTCAGCATGCCTTTGTGATTGTGACAAAACATATCAAAACAAAGAAAATCCATCCCCCAAAACAGAAACCACAGTTCTCTCTGAAAAACTTCCCTCTTCAACTGCAGCTCCTTCCTTCCTTCTCTTCTCCCACCTGACAGTGTACAAGTTTAACACAAAGAGCTTTACTTTGCTACTTTGTGATTAGAAACTGCTCTCTTTTGGACAGCCTTGGCCTTTCTTAAATATAGCGTACAGAAAAATCCTCTGCTTTACCAGGAGAACTGGCAGGTTAACCTCTCAGGCCTCTGATAGCTTTGATTTACCACTTTCTGCTTTTTCAGGTTGCCTGGAGGCTTTTGGAAAGTGCTAACCTGGAACACCAACTCCTATTAATCAATGACTATAACAGAAGTAGAGGAAGATGCTGAGAGTTCTCGAAATAATATGTTGCACGCCTTTATTAATCCGATGTCTGTTTGGCACATTTCTCTTGGGCAGAGATTGTTTTGGTGGTATATCGGTAGATTAATGGTTAAATATGAAAAAAAAAATCCTACCCATTTTGCTAAATTTACCTACCTTATAGGTATTCTCCAGGGGAAAAATCTGTGGATAGTTCCAGATATTAATTACAAAACCCACCTTCTCTGGGGCCACATAGTTTTGAAAAGGTTCTACTGCTTTCTGCTATTCATCTCTTTATTCCTGAACACTTGCCTTTGGTTTGACTATTATAACCATTTCTATTCACAGATCTCAGTACAAGCAGCTCAAGAGAGGCATTTCTGACATACAGAAAGTCTTGTCTCATAGGGTTACCCGTGTTTTGTCTTGGATTTTTTTATGGTACCATTTTTCTCTGAATGTAGCTTTTTTTTTTCCTTTTCTTTCCCCTTCTTTATGTTTACATGGTACTTGTTTTAGGTCAGAGCTTGTTTTTTGATCTCTGTTCAAACAGCTCAATGATATTCTGGTACATAGGAGTTGTTCTTAAATATTGTCATAGCTGCTACTGAGAAGGTAACATGGCCACAGTAATAGTACTTAGATAAATTATTATTTTATACTCCCTCTCTAGTCGTTCAAACAGCACATCCTGTATGCCTTCTTCCTTGGTGGGATGTATCTAAGTAAAGTCTAAGCCAACAATGTTCCACACACAGGTGTTTTAGTTAGGAGCCTTGAGCATGGATTTTTCTTGTCCCTGAAGCGGTCTACTGCTGCTTTTTCTCATTCAGCAATTCCTCCAAAAAAGTATGAATACAAGGTTATTAACTGAAGAGACCTTTTGGTGAAAGCAAGAAGATTTCACAATGTTTTTTACTTGTTTACCCATGTCTCATGGTGTTTGCTTTATGAGTATAACCCTCTTCTTATATGCACTGAGGGACATATCTTCACAGAATCACAAATGGTTTGGGTCGGAAGAGACCTTAGGGATCATTCAGTTCCAACTCCCCTGCCATGGGCAGGGACACCTTTCATGAGACCAGGTTGCTCAGGATCCCATCCAACCTGGTCTTTACTTGTTCTAATAAACACAGAATAAGGGGGAGCACAGTACAGAATGTTTTAACTTAAGATTGTAATGAACAGAAATTTAATGCTGAATAATAATAATAATAATAATAATAATAATAATAATAATAAAAAAAGTTATGGTCCTCCTTCTGTTGAAACACTTGGATAGTTCTAGAAGATGAATTGTCTTAATAGTAGACAGATTGGGAAAATCAACCATATTCTTGGCATAAGTAAGTCAATGAAAATCAAGCAGTTTTTTTCAGTATTTGCATTGGAGAAAATATTTAGTTTTATGTCTTCTTCTTAGACTTTAAAGTCTCATATCTAAGCGCTAAATTTTTAGAGTGACCTTGGCGCTTATTAGTAGCTTATGTAACAAGACAAAAGGTCTCACTGACTTAAACTATTAATAAATAATCTATTTTTCTTAATAATTTTTTGGGAGAGGGAAAAATTAAATTTTCTTCACTCAAACAGGAATTTTGAGGAAAAATAGAATCAGAGAACATATAAATTGTCCCCAGATTTTATTTTGAGACTTCAAACACTTTTGGTGTTTTGGTGTGCATTGTACTATTGACAACAGTTTGGAGGTTTTTTCAAATAAAAAAAAACTTTGTAACTAAAATATATAATACATATATGTATATAAAAATAACCCTATTTTCAAGACTGTTATGCTAACATACTGAGTTTGAATTAGTGTTACAACACTTTGGCAATCCGAAAACTAAATTTCTTAGCAATTAAATCACACTTACCAGCTATACTAAAGATATTTTTTAAACTATCACACTCTCCCACTTAAATCATAACAAAAAAAATTGTGGCTAGCAAATTTGCACTACTGACCTCTGATTTATCAGGGCCTTCAAGTAGGTTTTTGTATTCCAGAAGCCTTAAAAGTATGTTTAATTCCTTACCTGCACCAGGGCCTGAATCATGGCTTGCACCTCTTCCTTCCCCTCCTGCATCAGCGCTGAAACATCAACCATGTTTCTACTCACAATTCTTTGTGACACCATCAACACAAGAACAAGATCTCTGCAGGTATTTCTTTTTTCCTCTTGCCTGCAAATAGTTTTCATCAAAAAGGCAGAATCAAATAACTATCCAAAATAATGCAGATATTTGTTTATCTTACCCCAAGAAGAAATAAAGCTCACATTTATACACTCTGGGAGACACACACAGATGTGCTTAAGGGATGAAGCGCTGCCTTCATTGCAAATGACAAAGAAACCAAATGGATTGCTAAAAGCAATATCGCCTTTTCCCTCCCTGCGAGGGGAAATGGTTGCAGCTTCTGCACCTTAACTGTCAAGAAAAAACTTTATTATGCTTTCTCTCTCTTGCTCTTTTCTGTCCTCTCTCTCCCCCCTCTTTTTCTTTTTCAGCCTATCACTTCATCACATAGAAAACATCACTTCTTCTCAATATATCTCCCTTTGAGATTTCATTGACCTATGACCTGTAATGTCCCAATTTGCTTCAAGTACCTTTATTTATGCCGTTCCTAGGACCTATACATTTTGATCTAAGAAACGGTATTCTCTCCTCAGTGCCTATGGAGCACACTTTGAAGGTACCATCAGTTCAGAAAAAGCAGTCACCCAATATATGAGATTGTGACAAGGTATAATGTAATGGTAGTTATGTGAACCTCCAATAAACTAGTGGTACTTCACAGATTACTTGGAGAGAAAGTCTTTTAGCGTGCTTGAAGAAGTATGAAATGAATTTCATTTCCTTCTCATTTGCCTTGCTTTTGAAAGGTTTCATGCAAGATATGTGACCAACTATTATAGTACTAATCCATCCATGACAGAGCTCAATTTTCCCTGAGAATTTACTTCTGAATGGGCTGCAGAAAAACTTGAAAGCTGAAAATTAAAGTACACTGAACAGAGCAACCACTGAGCTGTGGGCAGCTGTCTGTCAAGAAAACCAGTTGGAACAAAAATGTAAATTACATTTTATTTTTATTTATGTTTTTAAAGCAATCTGCAGAGGTAAAGTTTTACAGCCCTATGTGTAAACAAGAGCAATGAGATGGAAGTGATGACAAGCTGCTGTTGTTGTGAGTTATTCTCATTAAAGTAAATATAAAAAAAAAGGACCATGGTTTACTGACAGTTTTAAAACAGAGCACTGTACCACATTTAGTCACCCATTATGAGCAGAAACCCTGTGGTAATTCACTCATTATATTTTTTTTTTCCCCTTCGTGTCACTAAGCCAGATAACTTCAGTAGGTTATAGCCACAATTCTTGAATAGGGTCCTGAGAGTGGTTAAAATGGATTTTAAAATACGTAGCGCAATTGAAGATAATACTATATAAATAGAGTACTCAAGAGAGTGAAGTAATCCGGTTATGGATAAGGCACAGGAAAGGTTGTGATGGTGCAGTGATGCAGCACTCACCCAGCCTGTGGTGGAGACAGTGCACGTCACGCTCTGTGGGGCAGGGTCCTTCCCACTGCTGCTCAGTGCCAGAGGAGTAGGGATGAGAAGGGATGTGGTTGGCATGTCAGGGAAAGAGGTACATTTAGCCTGTGCTGTACCACGGAAGGTACCCCATAAGAGGAAGATTTTAAGTGTGGCAGCTCTTAGTTGACGTCAAAAAATAATCTAGGCTTTAAATACACTGGGAGCAAGACAAACAAATGGGAGGCTGGTTTCACACACCTTCTTCCTACCTCCACAATTTATACAGGTATCACCACATGCAAAATTCAGGGTGGGAGTTCTTTATTTCTGACCATGGATGCTGGAATAAAGATGATTCTATGTGAAGTGGTCGCCATGGACTGGTAAGAGGGGGAACATCCAACCCTTTATGAGTATGTTTCATTTGACACATCTTAAATATGGGTCTGAGATGAATATCGTCCCAAAAACTCCCATTTTTCTCTACAGGATGTGAAGAAGTTTTGGTGAGTAGCTCAGTTGGAAATGTCTACACGTAGACAGAGTTCTCTCATCCTGGTGTATATCCCTACATTAAAAATATAGTGATTCTGACTCTACAAGTCCCTGTGCGTAAGGACTAATTTCTCCATGAATATTGACAAATCTAGTCTCGGCCTAAAAAGCTCTCTAGTTTGACTGTGAAAAGAACTATTTTTACAGCACATATGATTACATTCTACCTCTGCCCTGCAGCAAAGCTGCAAACATTTGTGAATTTGCCTGAGGCAAAAAGTTACATGTTGTCTTCAACATCTGATAATCACTGCCCTAGAGAATGAAAGGTGAAATGGAAGGATATTTGGTGAAACCAGAAAAACATGAGATTCCTTCTGCCTGAATAGAATTGCAAGTAATAGGACAGATCAGCAGAGCTGCAGTAACCTGCACCAGTTGAGAATGTGACCCAGAGCCCATTTTTTAAAAATTTTTTTTTTCCCCCAATAAATGTTAAAGCTAATATAAACAAGAAGACAAAAAAAAAAATGTTAATTCCCTTGTCACTCTGTGACACTGAAGAAATATTCTTGAAAATATTTTCTCAGTGCTTAGGCAAGCACATGTTCTTGATCTCTACAGCAAATTTTCAAGGTGTTGGCCCCAGGGAAGCTCATGGTATCTATGAAATTTTGTCTATAAAACTGGACAGTAATGCAAGAACTTCATTAGAATGAGTGGAACTTGTTTGAAGGTGGCATTTGACAGGTACTGGGCATGTCAGACTTTTTCACACTCAAGTTGAAATCATTACTGTCACTCCAATGATTGACTCCCAAATATTTAGAAGAACTCATGGCAGTACTGTCTTCCCACAGAAGTCATTTACATAGTGTCCAGTACACAGTTACACTTTTTTGCACTTAGTTCTAGATATTTTTCTGTACCTAATTGCATTCCATTTCAGTTTCACCCACATACATACTGACATCACTTAATATCTTGCTTTTTCTTGTAAAAAAAAAAAAAAGGGAAAAATCAAAAGGCTAGTAATTAAATAGCTAAAAGTGTTTCCCACAAAGATTTCCCCCTTCATGCTTGTCATAAAAGGTCTTAATATTTAATAAGAAAGACATCTGTATTAAACCAGATGTCAAAAATCCTACTTACATTTTAGAGTCTGAGGTCCTGGAAAAGATATTTTGTCTCTTTTTACTTGCAAATAGCTTACATCACTGGCATTGAAGAGTTGCTTTGTCATATGGTAAAGCACAACTAAAGGAAAACTTAGCTTGCCTGAATAAAACCATCCCCATCTCAAATTTGTTACTCCCCTAAAGGGAGGAGACATTCTGGTACTTTCCTTTTCAGGATGTTTTACGTTTAATATCAGTGTTGGAGGGTCTCAACTATGAGCATCTGTCAGTTGTGAGGGTTTTTGCTACAAGGGAGGAGAACCTGCCAGGTCTCCAACAACAACCATGTCTTAAGGTTTAGGAGTTCCCACACTGGAACTGTGCTGTTTCATACAGCCCAGTGTCCTGCCTTCACTAGTGGCTGGTGCCTGGTACTCCAGGTGTGGTGCAAACAAGACACCCTCCTCTGGGAGAGTATTCTGTGCAGGAATACCTGTGTTTCTGATTTTCCAAAGTGTCTACTAGCAGTTTCCAGAATGACAAAATTTAACTATTTTCCCCTCTTTTCTATTTATAATCCAGGATGTGAAATTCCAGCCAGCAATTTTTACATTTGGCGAATTTTAAGAACCTGAAGACAGAGTAATGCAGAAAAGACGGGAGGTCTCTTCAAAAAACCTAGAAGAAGGAAGCTATTTCTGTCTAAAATTAATTTGAATACAAAACTAAAACTATACTGTTTGCTTACAGGGACAAACAAACAAAAATTTTCCCCAATACTTGTCCTTCTGTTGCTCTGAGAAGCTGTGGATGTCCCATCCCTGGAAGTTTTCAAGGCCAGAGTGGACTCCAGGGATCTGAGCAACCCGGTCTAGTGGAAGTCTCCCTTTACAGTGCAAAGAGGTTTGTTTTGAAGCCTAATTACTGGGCTGGGGTATGACAGAACTGTACTAATTCTCAATTAATTAATGTGATCAGAACTGGAAATTAATGTGAACAGTGGATGCCCAGTGGAATTTGCCTTTTCCCTCCATAACTACACAAAGATGGTCAAGCTTGGCCATGGATGACCAGTATGGTTTTCAGGATCCTCAGACTAAGGAACAACATATATCGTACAACCTTAGCTCCATATTCATGTCTCTCAGTACCTTTGAGACAAACTACTTCCAAGAACGATTCAAGATTTGGAAAATTCAAGAACTAACACCTTTTATACTGAACTTAATTAATCAACCCTGAGATTAAAGAAAAAAAAATAATTTGGGTGTTTTGCCATTTAATTAAATCTCACATTTTTATTACATTAAAATAAAACAAACACAATTTCATATAGTGTAATTTTTTTTTTTCTGAAATACATTCCAGTGAGGAAAAAAAAAAGCACCAGTACATTATTTCTAAGTAAAAGCTTAGAAATATACTCCAGGAGGAGGAAAAAGACTAAACCAAAAAACATCTAGCAAATTTAATGTGATTTTTGGTTGACATTATACCAGTGAATACTTATTTTGATGTGCATGGACATTGGGGCGGAAAATAATGACACACAGACCACTCGGGTATGTAACTTGCTGAGACATTTCAAATTTAAAAAAAAAAAAGAAGAAGAGTTATATTCACTTGCACAAGTGAACGTCTTTGAAAATTTAGTTCTTTAATCTCTTTATGTATCATTTCTTTGTGTCCTGTAAAATGATAATATTGTCTCTCTTGGCTTTGCATTCTAACAGAATAATTTCAGTGTTTAGGTAGCACTCAGAACATGAAATTCTGGATTTAAGACCTTGAGCTACTACTGTGATGAAAATCATTTGTAAGTAAATCCAGGTGGGAGTCTGCTATAGCCGTTTTCCGTCTCTTTACCTTTGATTCAACTGAAGAAGCAGGATTATTTATCTTCCAGTAGAAATTTTGGAAATTTTTTCTGCAATATCTTTTCATACTTTTTCTCATACATCAAAGCCATGACCAGAATGTTTACACTAATCAGAAGAAATCCTTGAGGTCTTCCAGTTCTAGGCATATTGCAAAAAAAAGTTTTTTTGTTTTTTTTTTGTTTGTTTGTTTTGGAGGTTTTTGTTGGGTTTTTTTGTTTGTTTGTTTGTTTGTTTGTTTAACAGACGCTTCATTCAAGTGGCTAAGCTGTCCCAGCATGGAAAAATAGATATTTAGAGAAACATAATTTCAGACTCTATAGTTTTATTATAATTCCTACCTACTTGTAGCTTTGAATCCCATATTGGTGCTGTACCTAGAAATCTATTGATAATCATGCATTGAAACAGGGTTAAAAAGAGAAAGAAGAACCTACACATAAACATGACAGGAGGGAAGTAGAAAGAGGGAGAAGACTAGAAAATATCAATATAAAAATCAGCAACAAAGAGAAAGGACCACAGGAAATAGGCAGCTCACAGGAACTCATGCTGGGGCTTTTGTTACAGAAGGAAGAGCCTGGAAAACAAACAGAACCATAAAGTTTGTGCTCAGTGTGTGCCTTTAAGCCATTGGCATTAATTAAGATTCTATGGCTTACAAACAATTATGACATAATTAAAGTGAGATTCTTTCTACAGTAAAACAATAAGAAATGACTTTTAGAAACCGTGGGAACTATTAAAACGGCACATCAGTACCAAAATGAGCAATATTTGCTAGTATTAACACTATTAAAATGCCTTTTGAAGACAAACTTAGGCAATTATTACTCAGAAAAAACTCACAGTTCGAGATATAGAACAGTGATAATTAAATCCCTTTCTCAATATATCTCTGGTTTTGGTGTTTGACAGAATGGAGTCTTTAAGAGAATCTATTTTAATGGTCTTGAATTAGCAAGATTTTCAAACTGAGAGAGTGCACTTAGCAGGAGGTTGATATCTACTGAAAGCTTAATTATTGATATTATTATATAGATTAGGGAGATGTTTTAAGGGACCATCCTACAGAGGCAAATGTCTAAATGTTGTAATGACTTGCAAAGTTTCAGAGGTTGGATATTACGTAGTTAGACTCAGTTCCCACTTAGTGTGGGAATTTTGGAGCACTATAGGAATTCTTTTTATATTTATGCTATTAAGAGTATGAAGAGATATATGTTGCTTTGACCTTAAAATAAAATTTTATTTTACTTGACATCATAGATGTCAAAAAAGAAAACAAGCAAACTGCTGCAACTTGAGCAGAAGAAAATTTTGGGAAACGAAAAAACAACAAAAAAAAAATAAAATAAAAAAAAATTCTTGGTAATTATTCTTTGCATTGCTAATTATACCATAGCACTCAGTTTTGGAATATAGTTACATTAGAAGGGAAAAAAACCTCTCTTTATCGCCCCCAAAAAATTAATTTTTTTTAGAAGAGCTTGGAAAGGCAACAGAGTGATTCTTGTCTGTGATTGACAGCGGGTGAACACTTCTATTGCACATATTATTACAGGGGATTTGACACCAGGTGTCACGGCATGTTCTCTTCACAATAAAATTCAGTCCTTGACACTGTTTATTCATTCTGCATCAATTTAATTAAAGAGATGTGCAATAATATTTAAGTAGAGTGATGCAAATTTGGGTTATATAGAAGAGAAAAAGGTCAAAGTTTTGTATGAATAGTAATATTTTTATTATATTTGGTCATAAATGAGAATGAAAAATGTAGATAAGAGTAATTACAATAATAATTAAAAATACAAAAACGTGCTTCTGAAATTGAATTTGATGGAATTCCTTTAGCAAAATATTTAATAAGCATAATTTAAAGAAAACAATAATAAAAAAATTGTACATACACAAGTCTTTGGTCATAGTGATTTCAATTTTCTTCTTTTTCTGAACAAAGATGACGTGATTCATTACATGTCAGTTGGAAGTCAGAAAATATTAATATCAGCTGCCCTGGAAGAAGTTTTTGTAAAGTTTTTGTAATCTTGGTTTGGATGAGCTGGTATCTTCTGTTGAATTTTACATCCCATTCTGATCCTCTAGTCCCAGTCATGGGAGATTAACATCAGATATATATCTGAGCCATGGTGACATGAGGCATCCATTCTGAAAATTTAATTAGAAACCACCTTGGCTCAAGTGGTTTCTGGTCAATTTTGAACAAATTGACAATTTGGTATGCTGCAAACCGTTTAGTAGTTTGACTGTTTGCTTCAACACAGGAACAGACATGACTACGATAAAAAAAATTCTTATTCTCAGTCATTTATATGCTGAATTATTCCAGGATTGTTATCTCTGTCATGAGAACCCCACCGTACTGAGATTAGAACAGTGTAAGATGATCCCTCTAAGTTGTAAGAGTTTTAAGCTATACCAGTGAGGTAGCATTGTCCGGCAGAAACAGTTGTCTGAAAACCACTAAATTTAATCAAAAGGTCCTACTTCATCACAAAAGGCTGGATCTGCTGTGTGTACCTCAGATGAGATGGCTGGTCCAGTCAGCCTTTCACTGCAACTCAGCAAGACTGGAAAGAACTCTCCTTGAAATTCATGTCTAGATAACCTCAGTATTAATAAAGTATATCCTATTTCATAGGAGTTAACTCAAGAACTTCTCTTTCTGGATGGGTTCCTGTGTTTTGTTCCTTTAGCAAAAAAAAGAACACACTGACATTAGTTTCTCAGGGCAGCACACTTCTTCACAGACTATACCTTCCTGAGAGCTACTCCAGCACCAAAAATGATGTGTTTGTCCTTCACAGATACAAAAAGTTTCTGTTTCAACTCTGTTATAGTAGAAGGTGTCCCTGTCCATGGCAGGGCATTTGGAACAAGATGATCTTTAGAGCTCCACCCCAACCCAAACCATTCTATGATTCTATGATTCCAGGTCTGTAAAACATGGTGCTCTCTTTCTCCATCAAGCAACTTGATATACTAACATTTTCTTGTTTAGCATTAGGTCTCATTTATTCATTGTAACTCCTTCTAACTAGACGTGCTAATCTGGAAGAAGTAGAGGACCTAGCTTTCTTACAATTTATAAATAGGAAATTTGCAAAGTCAGCAAAAATATTGTTATATGCAAATTGGTCTAAAGACTAATAGTTGGCCTCATCAACTTATCAGTGAACTAAAAGCTGAAAGCTGTGTTCTGCTTAGGTTTTTTTTTCTACCTTTTTTTTTCCTGGTTGAAGGAACAAAGTCCTGAAACTTCCTGTAGATGGCTGGATAATTTCTCAGGTAGACTCCTTTCTTATTGCAGAAGTAGAAAGAAAAGTAACTTGCACAGACTTCTTTAAAAAGTAGGACATTTCTGAAAAAAAAAAATCCATTGTAGTGAAGAACATCATCTTCGTTGGTGATAATGCATATTGTCTGTACCTAAAATATGTTAATCTACAAAATCAGACTATGGGCTATTTCCAAGGTAGTGGTTATCATTAGTAGATTAAACATAGAGACTTCTCTGAAATACAGGCTGCATTAATGGGTTGCCATTAATTAGGTGTACCATAAATATATGTCTAAGTATCACATATACTTAAATTTATTAAAGTTAAGTTCTGTTCTCTCCTCATTCTTCATAGCAAGATTATTTATTCTTTTTTCCCACCTAATACAAGGAGATCTTTTCAAGACTTGTTTTAACATATATTTGATCACCAAACAAATCACATGACCTCAGAAGGAAGTTGGTCTTGTAACTAGAATAGGATGACACGGCCATAAACATGATTGAGGTGATTCCAATGTACTTAAAAAAAAACAAAACCAAACAAACAATCAAAAACAAACAAACAAAAAAAACCCCCAAACCAAAAACAAAAACAAAAACCCCACAGCAAACAAACCAACCAAAACCCTTCAACCTTTCCCTTTTTTGTACACTACCAACTTAAGCTGATGGCAATCTACAATAGTATAGGAGTCAGAACTTTGACATTTACAGTATTATGCAGGAAAAAGTCATATTTGGGTACAAATTTTCCCTGTTGTTTTTCTGCTCGTATTTTCTATTTGAAGTCCATTTGCCAAGATGATGACTCCTCAACTCATTAAAAATGTCTCATTTGGTCCTACAGCCAAATAAAAGTGAAAACAAACCATGTTGAAATTCTTCTTACATTTCTCCCTTTATTTGGTGCCTAGAAAATTACATGTCAGGGAATTTCTGCCCTTGGCTTCTGAACCTCATTCAGTGCCTGGTTCATCATTTTTGTAAAAGAGTATATTAGCACATACAGAACAGGAGTACATTAGCAATCATAATTTCTTTCAGATACTAAAGGTAGTTAATTTTGTTGGTGCAAAAAGCCTTGGGTGTTAAGTAGGTGGTATAAGAGCTGGAAAAAGAACCCATAAATAATTTTTAAAAAATAATTAGGCATAGCTACATAGACTTTTAGCAATTATTTCCATAAATGGACACTCTGCCTATTGGGTTAGCTGATGTTACTTTTTTTCCTGTGATAAACCATAAAACTTCAGATTCAACCATTTTCATAGCTAATGTTTTGCATATCTTGTAATATAATGTATTTTTTTAAATCACTACAGATGGAGAAATGCAATGGTTCATGAAATTGGTGAGGGAATATAAGGTCTTTGGATCAAACCTGCTCTTACACAAGTATGAGTTTGTAGCTATAAGACTGAAAATTCCAATCCTCTGGAACGAGGTAAACCTTAAACCTTGCAAGAAGGTCAGTGAGAAAAAAATTAAGGAAGAAATACAGTTTCTGTCTATCCTCTTTGCATAGGTAAGCAGCAGAGCCTCATCTATTTCCAGCACAAACTGAAGCTCGGTGAAAACTCTCTTTAGGTACCTTGACAGAGATGAGTTGCAGCACTAACAGAGGTTGCTTGAATATGTTCAAACTCCTGGTTCTCTGTTCACTCAGAGTAGGATGAAGTTTGGGCAGATAGACTGATGTAGCTCAGTTTGGCTCGTATTTATAGCATTAGCTTTAGATTGAACTGAGTTAAATTGAACAGGAATTATACTCGATGATCCTTGCGAGCCTCTTCCAATTCAGGATATTCCATGATTCTGTGATGACCTTCACCCCTCCTGTGAAGCACTACAAATACTGCAAACCAGGATCTGCTCCAAATAGGGGAAACAGATTTTTTTAATGCTGATTTGTGTCTGAATGCAGGTGGGTCTGCTGGCTTAAAAGGGATTTTTTGGTTTTAAAGAATTTTATTTAATTGTTTTAAAGAAAAGAGGTGACAGTGGACACCATGTATTTTTTTCCATAACATGTAACACACTGTATTTCATCTGGTGTCTTGTTTTTCCTTTTCTTTTTTTTCTTTTTTTTTTTTTTTTTAAATCATGAGAGCTAACACAGCTTCTTGTCTGCAAGAATCCCTTGATTACTGTAATTAAAGATATGTACAAAGGACAGATATTAATTGTGATCAGTATTTTGCTTTATCAGATGTAATATTGTCTTTTTAAAAGCATTTCTAGAAATTAGAGAAACTAATTAAATAACCTAATAGTGTCTACTGAGTGGCTTTTATGAAATCCTTTCCCCAGTCCTTTGGCTTGCAGGCATGTGCTCATGTTATAAAAATACATGCAGCTGTAATTAAATCTAATTGGAGTCCTTTAACACTACAGGTCTCACTTAGTACCTTTGAAGTCAAAGGGAGTCAGCTGAGCTCCAAAGTCATGGATCATATGGTAGCTCAACAGAGAATTCAGTCCACAAGCTTTCCCAAGCATTGGTTTGCAAGCCTTCCATTCCCCATGGCCAGGAACTGTCCACCAGCCCTGAGGAAAGAAGAAAACAAGTAAGTAAATAACACAGAGCTGTGAGAAGGGAGTGAGATAAACAAGGTAGAGGTAATGCTGGGAAAGACTGATGCACTGGTTCTCACCCATTTGAAAACAACCATAGCTAGTCATGAAGATCCTCTTGACAAGCCCATCTTAAGAAAATTCCAAAACTAAAAAAAAAACCCAAAAAACCAAAAAAACAACCAACCAACCAAAAAAACCCGAAACAATACACAGTGAGAGAAAAAAAAAAAAAGAAAGAGTCCCACTCACTACAGCTGTTAACTGCTCAGTGCCTTTTTCAGCTTGCTGGGAAAATTTTTATATAAGAAGTAGTCTGAAAAACTACTCCAGTTGTCATAGACCACTGCTCTAACCTACAGTGTTTCCACCACATTTCTACACAAAGCAATTCAGCATCATGCAGCTATCTGTAACGGACTGTTTAGAATGTTCCATTTGGGGAAAGAAAAAAAAGAAGGAAGTGTGAAATGTGGTGGTATACAAGTGCATTTGTCATTCCAAAAGAAATAGGTCTTTCCAGACAAGGAGAGAAACTTGTTGGAGAAAGGCCACAGGTCACTTCCTCCAGCTGTACCGATCAACGTGAACCTGGCTACTACAAGAGCAGGTATTCATCATCTGTTTAAAAAACAAACAAGAGGAAAAAAACAAAAGGATATCTGAAAAGTGAAACAAATCAGTCTAGCAAATGTCAGTAGTGTCACCAATTTGATCCATATAAAAAGAAAATGCAACAGCTCCTGCAATACTGTCACCCCTTCCATCAGTATACATGCAAGAAAAACAGGAGTTCTTCCCCTGAACAATGTGTGCACACAAATGCACACACAAACAAGTTAACAGGACCTTAATTTGACCGTAGGTATTCTATTCTGACTGATTAGGAAGAAGCTGAAGGATGAACCTTAAGTTTTCACTTAAAACAATGAACTAAATAAATAATGATAATTAAAAAAAAAAAAGGAAAAATAAAAAAAAAGTAGATGAAAAAGAAAGAAAAAGCTTTATTTACCCTGGTTTTATCTGAATAAACAGTCACCGTACAGGACCACCATGTGATCCATGTTGTAGTCCTAAAAGATACCTGGATTTCTTTCTCTGAGTATTTCCACCCATCTTCAAGTGATTGGAGGTTGCCTGAGTATCTCATACTTGTCCTCCAATTCCCGTTTCCCCAAAGGCTCAAGTCAGACTCCACCAGCTCCTGAAATCTATGAAATGCCTGATGCTTTATAAAGAAATACAGAAGATATTAGTTCAGTTGCTGCAAGATCTGCAAGTACCCCAGCACCAAAGCAATGCAGGCTCTGAAGTCCTTTTTGTTTCTGAATACATACATAGAAAACCAGGCCATATTTAAGTTTCAGCAGCTGTGAAAACTACTGTAGTCAGTTCTTAAAGCTAATTTATGCTTCAAATAGCTATATGACTGCAGGGTTATTCCAGAACTGTTTTGCCCAAGTACAACTGAAGAGTGAAAAAGGTGACTCTGGGATCTTGCAAAGTCAAGTGAAGATTTGCAGGCTGCACAGTGAGCTGGAAGAGAACTGTGAGCTGCCTGACAGGGTCCAGAGCACAGCCTAACATCACCCACCTCACTGCACACAGTCACCCTCAGCCACTCCTTGAGTCATGCAGAGATCATACTTTTCACTAGTGTTGTTTCATCCTGCTTACGTTTGTCACTAAATTAACCCATCCAGGCTGTTGGACATCTCTGAAATCTAAAATCCCACTTAGCAGCCCACAAGTGTGTTCAAAAGAGACGTATTCTAAGGAGGTCAAAAGTAAGGTTTGTCCACCTACTTACCAAATGTACATATGACATGTAAACGCATAATGACATAAAGACAGACAAACCATTATAGACAGAGACAAAAAATGTGAAGAATAAACAAGTGTATATTTACAGAAGGAGGATGATCCAGCCTCAACATCTCAAACAAGAGCTCTTGCTAAAGGCATGATGGTATGAAATGTTTGTGATTCCTGAGCATACAGTCAAGAGTGTGCTGTAAGCATCAGGTGTGAGATTTGGGCTGGAAAACTCCACTCTGTTGTGATATCAAATTTTTAACAAAGATGTTGAAATCAGATATAAGAAATGTAAGATGGAGAAAATTATATTTTGTTGTTACTTCAAGGACACAGACTGTTAAACTTACTTATAAGGAGATCAAGAAAGCTCTTACTTAGAGTATATCAATAATGTCATGTAAAGATATGTGAAGAACTGAGTGCCCCCAGAGAAAGGGAAGTGGACCAGACCAGGGTGAATAGACCTCAACAGTCCAGGTCACATATTTTCCTAAAACTTAATGAAGAACCCAATACTATTGAATTCAACCATTTCTAGCAAGCCAGTCAGTACCGAGCAAGGTAATGAAAATACGCATCCTTCACTTAGCCAAATGCAGGTGACAGCCCACTTTTGCTACCTTTTTACTTGTTTTCCTCAGCAGCACTGCTTTGAGGAAAATGAGTCTAACTTCTGAACTTAACTTTATATTTTCATCTTTGCCAAAGATCTATCTGGCTGTCAGTATGAGACTGTGGGATACCTATCACCTCTAAAATGTTTGCTTTCTTAACTTAGAGAAATATATGCACACTTGCCCCTTCACCCTTCCTCCTTCTTCTTTCCCACACAGATATAAAACTAAAATCCTGTGTTAAAATAACATCATTAAGGTTGCAAAGTCAAGCCTGCAGAAATTAGAGAATGTGAAAATTAAGTTTTCCTCTGAACCTTAATTAGCTGAAGGTGGCAGGCACCCTGTGGAAAAAATAGTATGTGATCATGTAATTAAAGACTGTGCCATAATGCCCCCACACAAGGGTGCCAAATTAATGTTGCACGGGCAAACTTAATTCAAGCATTCCCTAACTTGTTTTGAGTGCTTGACTTTGCAACCTTAATAATGTCCCTTTAATGCAGTTTTGTGTGTGCAATTTTAGACAGAACTATCTTAAAGAAGCTTTTGGTCTGAAATATTACTGTCACTGAATCTTATTTAGACTCTTATTATATTATCATGATTTCATGGCATTTTAATTTATATTGCATTATTGGGTTGTTAACTTACTTCCACTACTCAATTAGGCTGACGATATTGTTTCACTTCTAATATTCTTCTCTTGCTATTCAACATATTATAATTATTAGAAGGCTATTTATATTTACCTGCTACCAGTTAAACAAGATTCTGTTGAGTGTCACCATGTTAGCTACAGACCTTAATAGGAAAGAAATTATCTTAATACAGCCATACAAACATGTTTATAAACTTTTCAAGTTCGTGTTCAGAACATTATAGCATAAAATAATAATAAAAAGGGCAGAGTAAGACTACATCTAACACAAACGGAGTCTGGTATTAATTAGACCTTTGATTATTTGATGGTATACAGCTGAGAATATTGTGTGCATTTTTTTTAATCGGTATCCTGTATAACCTCTCATAATACCATGACTATTTAATAAATCTTTGTATATTGAATATTTTTGCAATAAATATTCTTATTATTATACCTTTCATTAACATCTCCTTGTTATTTGAAGCAACACTTCTAAATTCAGATATATAAACTCAAAAAGCTGCAGTTGTATTAATGGATGGATATGTGTTATTTGAGATGCTGAGAGCTGGAGATATTTAAAAAAACTTACACTAGTATATGCTTTTTATAATGTCTGTTTCTGTCTATTGATTACATAGGATACCAATACAATAAGTTAAGTAGTAATTACTGCTAGGATCCAATCTGATCAGTCTTCTTCTGAAGATTGATTCCTCGTGGACCTCATCCATTAAAAGAAAATATTGGGGACAGCCCCTTCCCATTTAACCCTTATTTAATGGTTTAGACAATCATCAGGTCTGTCGCTAAAATTTTTTCATTCTGGGTGAGGAATGCAAGCAGTAACTGGGGTTTTTCAGTGTTTGGGGGGTTTTTGTTTGTTTTGTTTGTTTGTTTGTTGTTTGTTTTTTGCTTTTTTGTTGTTGTTTGGGTTTTTGTTATTGTTGTTTGTTTGTTTGTTTGTTTTAGAAAAATCAAAAAATGCTTAAAATGTGCCTTTCATCCTGGGGGGGGGGAGGGTGTCTCTCATTATTTCAGCAGTTTTGGGCAACCTGGAATGTAATGGAACTCTTAACAGGAGGAAGGTGAACAGATTTCTGGAGTGATCCATCCTGAGCATCCATGTTTGATAAGAATTAAGTAGTTGGAAAATACATTACAGTCAGGGTAACATCATCAATTTCAGCTAGGCTCAGCTTAAATTTTGTTAGATTTATATAGAAACAACATTTTGTAGTCAAAAACTTCCATACCATGCTGTTGCAGTGCTCAATTTTCTCATTTTTAATATTAATTTTAGTAGTGCCTTCAGGAACAAAAAAGTTATTCAATCCCTCCTTGGAGTTTAAAACATACACTGTATATATAGGTAACAATATCAGTAATCAATTAGCAAAGCTGTACCTGTGTGAAGGGGTGTGTGAGAGGGAGCTTAACACACCTAATTTTGCAGTGCAAGTTAATAGTTTTCTTCCTCTAATTAATTTTGCTGCTGGTCAGAGCTCACTGTAATTGGTATATCCAAAAGCAAGGATTGGCAGAGTGGACCAGACCACTGGCCTGTTTATTTCAACAGTTTGCTACTGACAGCAGACAGTCACAGGACTTCAGAAAGATGGTACGTGTACCTGTAATGAACAGCTGCCATGTAATTTCCTTTAAAGCTCATATCTTTCTCAAGCTTTTTGTGTTTGCTTGCATAACATATTGCAAGCAAGAGAGAGTTTGGATTTGTAGTAGTCCAAACACAACCAGTTCTTCACCAGAATCCAAATAAGCACCTTTTTGCAGATTATACAGCTTCAATGTACACCTGTGCTGAACACGATGATCTTTCAAACCCGGATAATTTTAATTGACTGATTAATACTTTAGGGAGTGTTTTCTTGATCCTTCTTGGGATATCCTACAGATACATATTTTGCTATCACTCACTCTCCAAGACACATGAACTTCCCAGTGTCTCCTCAATAGTGAGGTGCAAGATGAGAGAACAGTGAACACTAATTTCAAATACTAAAAGGGATAAAAGGTAGTTTGGGGGGTTAGGTTGGTCATTTGCATGAAGAGAGAGAATCCATGAGTGCCATGTGCCAGTATCACAGAAGGAACAGAAAGTAGATGGCTAAGTTGTGTTTCATCACCTGCTTCCACTGATAGCCATTATTTCCCCTGCTCCACCACCAGTTACACTGAGAACACTCCTCCTGATTCTTCTCATCCCATGTCTGACTGTGTTCGACCCCAGTTGACAAGAAGTCTCAAACCTATATTTTCAGAGGTCTTTAGCAGCCTAAAGAACAGGTCTGAACTGCACACAGAAAAAGGGAAAGTTGAAGGAAGATCCATAGCTCACAATTTGAAGAGTAATTTTGGTTTTTTTTCAGCCTTGCTGCATTTCTCCTCCCAGCCCTATCCCATGGTGAAAATGAAGAAAGTTTTCCATTCTTTCCCACTAATCATCTCTGACATGAACTTAGAAATCTCGTCTATGAAAATCCGCCTGTAATATTCTAGGACAATCTCAAGGAGAAAAATGTACATACAGCACCTTTGAACAATGAAATCTAAAAGGCTTTTTTTAGTGTTGTTTTTCATTGGTATTTTCTAAACAGAGAAAGAATGAAGGCCAAATTCAGGGATAAAAAAGATTTGGTGTAAGACAGGGTACACTGATACTCAAAAAAAAAAAAACAAAACCCTCTGTTATTCCTTAACAGTAGGAGGGAGTCTCAGCTTAAAGTTATGTTCTTCCTTTCATGACACGGCTCTCATCAGCACTCTGTAAACTGCTGGACCAAATTCTCCGCTGTGATTTCATTGGGGTTGTGAGAAAGGAGAATTTAGCTCCCTGTTGATAGATGGCTGGTTGTGTATGTGGGAGGGGGCTGAGGGGAAGGCTGTTAATTAAATTTGAAGGCGACATTCTGCTCTTTGCAGCTGAATTAAAAATAAAATACCAATTGAAGTTTAATTACTGTCTTTGCTTACTTGTGCATTCAAACTTGAAAGATGACTTCACACTCTGTTTTTAAGCTCCTGTGGCTCAGAGACGATTATGGAGTTTGAGTGCTATGTGACACACAGTCTTATCAAATACCCCATGCTACCACAGAGGCATTTATGCTGCTGATAAGGTAGTCAGTAAGTGAAGTCTCTGGGCCAAATTGAGAGGGATGTTACCCTGCAGCATGCAAATAGGAAGGAGGCCTGCTTTAGGAAACCCCAGGCTCCCGTTGGCCTCAGTCGAGGTAATGATTACTCATTAACCAGTAGCAGTTATTCATTACTGGTTAACTACGAGATAACTATTGCTGTCCTGCAGTGGGCGAAAAGATTTAATTAAGACTAAATAAGAGGAAGAAAACCTGAAAGGACTTCTGAAGCAGTGCCTTCTGCTCTTTCTGTCTGTGAAACAGGGATATTTTACTTGGTAAGGACTGAAAGACCGAAGAGTGATCAGTGCTGTTTCTATGAGGAAAAGGAGAATGAAAAGGTTTGTAATTAAATTATTTTATATTAACATTTGCCAGGTAGTTTTATTTCTGGTGGTGCAGAAATAAAAACACAAGACTTGTGTTATTTTTTAGCATCACTGAGTATTATTCTGGAAATATTCTATATAGATTGTATCTAGAATAAAGCACAGTGTTTTAGATGAGTGTGGTGAGTTTACCTTGCCTGAACACCAGGAGCCCACCAAAGCCATTCTGTCACTCTCCTCCTCAGCTGGACAGGACAGTGAAAATATAACAAAGGTTCGTGGGTAACAATGAGGCCAGGGAGAGATCACTCACCAGTTACTGTTGTGGGCGAAACAAACTCAACTGAGGGAAATTAGTTTAATTTATTACCGATCAAATTAGAGTAGGGTAATGAGATGGAAAGAGAAATCTTAAAACACCTCCAGCTCTCCCTGTTTCCCAGGCTTAACTTGTCTCCTGATTTTCTCTAGGACCTCCCACACAGTGGCACAAGGAGACGGGGGAATGAGACTGTGGAGAGTTCATCACACATTGTCTCCACAAGTGTTGGACTCCTCACACCATTCCCCTGCTTCAGAGTAGGGTCCCTCCCACGAAAGACAGTCCTCCCTGAGCTTCTCTAACTTGAGTCTTTCCCACAGGCTGCAGTTCTTCACAAACTGTTCCATAGTGAGTTCCTCCCACCAGGGTGCAGTCCTTCAGGAACAGACTGTTCCTACATGAGTCTCTTCTATAGGCCCAGTCCTTTAGAAACAGGCTGGTCCAGTGTGGGTCCCCCGGCAAGTAAACAAGTCCTACGAGAAAACCTGCTCCAGTGTGAGCTCTTCTCTCCATGGAACCATGGGTCCTGCCAGGAGCCTACTCCAGCACAGCCTTCCCGTGGGGTCACAGCCTTCTTTGGGCATCACAATGCTCCGTGGGCTCCTCCATGGGCTGCAGGTGGATCTCTACTCCCCCATGGACCTCCATAGGATGCAGGGGTACAGCTGTCTCACCATGGGCTGCAGTTCAGGCTGGGGGAGAATCTCAGCTCCAGGACTTGAAGCAGCACCTCCTCCTTCTTCACTGGCCTGGGTTGTTTCTGGCATCCCTTCAATGGCAGGGATGTTTCTCTCAGTGGTCTCACTGAGATTTTTTCCATGCTTCTTGACTATGTTACCTCAGAAGCACCACCACCTTGAACCCATGTTGGCCTCAGCCTTGACTAGCGTTGGATCAGGCCTGGAGCTGTCTGACATTGGCTCCATCAGACACAGGGCAAGCTTCCAGCAACTTCTCAAAGAAGCCATTCCTGTAGTCCCTCTGTTACCAAAAACTCACCATGCAAAAAGAGTATAAAGAATCTTAAGGAGTTTTAAGTAGTCAGATAAGGAGGGAATAAAAAAAGAAATGCGAACATTAAACCCCTTTGAGTCCTTTTTACGAAAATCTTACTCGAGGGTGCTGCGATGTTTGAGTAAGGGTGTCAGAGCTGGTACCACACACTTCCTTACTCCCCCGACTGCCTCTGGCTCTCTGCCTCTCCTTTTTAGTAATTCATTGGAAGCTTAGGTGGAGTTGGTGGCCTATAGCTATAGTAAATCAAACTAATTACACTTGCACTAAAACTGAAAATGTCTGCAGTGGATATTTTTCCTTTTTTTTTTTTCTCTTATTTAAAGTACAGACTGTTAATATGTCTTTACTTAGTCTAAGTTATACCTTTAATGTAAAGCTAAGCTGTAGCAACCACAGTTGTTCAACTGCAGCAGCTGCAAAGTCCAAACCCCATTTACAATGCTGAATTGCTGGGATAGCTGTTCATCCAAGACCATAAAAATGGGGACTGATGTCAAGGAAGACAAGCAAATGATCCTGAAAAACATGATGCAGGAAATCTATAACCTTCTGAAAAGCCAACTAGAAGCAAGGCAAGATCCAGTGGGGTGTCTAAATTTATAAATCATGCCCATGAGAACTATTCAGTTTATCCTAAAATTCACATACATTGAGCAAGCAGAACAGCTTTCCAGCATTCATTAACTCTGCTGGGCTCAATTCAACTGTGCATAGGCAGATGTTTTGTACCACTTCAAATGTGGTGGGGCATTTTCTCTGTTCTCAGCTGACGGTCCAGGAAATCACAGTCCTGATATTGTAGCTGTCACAGGAGTTACAGGTTGTCTGTCAGCTTCTTGGTCAGCCCATCATATCTGGGATGTTCTTGGCAAGGCCAGACACCCACCTATGGGCAACTGAACTGAGCTCACCAATGACTTCTTCAGTGATGTGAATACTGAAGTGTAAGAATTTATATCTGGAATAGTTTAACTGGTGAGTTCAACCTCACCCCTCATCTCCACAGGGCTTCCTTGGCATCTTTTGGCCAATGGACAATATACTAAAAATAACGTAGTCACAGAACATGGACCACTGTCCAGTATTTGAAATACTCATAGATATTTATTACTTTCTGCCTCTATGGTAATTATCTATTTCTACAGTTGGCCTTCTCATGTTTGAGAGATCTGGGGATCCCCTTTTTAGGGTGAAGACATACCCAGTATATTCGATATTAATTTCCACAATGAGAGGTGTATTCTTCTTACAACCATCTTTTAGGTTTGCAGAGTAGTGGTAATAACAATTCAAAAGAAGGGAAAGATGAAACACAGTTTTTCAGTACTTTATTATTCAATTACATTGCTTAATTGGCAAAATACATGGATAATTTGAAGGTAAACACAGTCCTCTCAGTGTATCAGACTAATCAAATCCAAGCATTTCTGTCCTTCTGTGAAATAGTTAATGTTTGGAGTAGACAGGATAATGCAAATGAAAACTATTATGCGAATTTAGTTTAACGATACGCAATTTAAAACTGTAGCAATTGTTTTTGGTCAGTTTCTTGCAATCTGAAAGGTAATTTTTTTCAATTTATTTGAAATTAGTCAAGTGCAGTGTTGAAAAGGCAGAGTGAATTGATGTTAAATAGTTTTTGGAAGATGTAATTGTCTGATGATTTGTAAATAGCCAAGCTTATCAAAAAAGTAATTTAAATGTTATGCTGACAATTTTGTTCAGTTTGGTGTACTCTGTAAACTTGTGAATCCAATTTTTAGCCCTCATTAGCATCAGAATTCTCTTTGTGCTGCTAAATGATTGCAGGTATTTCTTATGTGTGCTCAAAGCATCTGGTGATGAACTTTTGCTAATCCTCAGCCTTCACAGAGAGCATACAGTCAAGTTGTAATCAAAAGTACTTCTGTTTTCTAGGTGTTGTAATCTAGATATTCTGTAGGCAGAGAGAATTTAAGCAATTCCTTGGTTTTATTTATGGTCATGCACTGTAAGTCGCAGAGATGAGTTCAGCTCAAAAATTAGTGCTGTTTTTAAATGTTTCCTTTCATTCCTTTAATTGCTTAGTGCATTCTTTTCGTTTTTTCCTGGTTTTCTCTGAATCTTAAAATTTGAAAAATCCCCCTGCCATACCCTTCCTTCCAACAGTTAAAGAAAAAGAAAAAAAAAAGAATAGAAAAAAGAATAATTGTAGCTGGTGCAGAGTTCCTAACAAAAAGGAACTTGACTGTGTTTTCAGAGTAATAGTTTTACTGTGATGTCATGATATTATGGTTAATGTAGGTTTCAATTTTCCCTGATGTTTCTGCATTCACATTTTCCTGCATGCATTCCAATATTTTATTTTAGCCAGTAGTACTGCATTAAAAGAATAACAAAATGTAAATGTAAACACTCCAAATTAGGAAACATTATAAAGACCAGCATTGCTACTTTAATCTTAATTCATCTCTCTTGCATATATCCATTCTGAAACTGCATTTTTATGGTAGAACCATATTCCATTCTGCTATTGGTTTTCCTGGGTCACTAAACAATTATAAGTCAGTATTCTAGCAAGGTTAGAAAGAAGCCAAAAGGGAAGGAAGACTTATGAAAGTTGTAAAACATAATGTGAAATGATTTAAAATTAAAAAGTAGATATCTAGGATAAACATGAAAGAGGAAGGATGTTGGATGATGCTTTGATTTGGACTCACAAAAAAAAAAAAAACACCTGAAAAAGGGGATTAAAAAAGAAAACTAACAAAATCTTTTAAATGTTTCTCCTAAAGGTAGTTTGTCCTTTCTGAAACATAAAATGAAATAAAAAAAGAACTTTTGTACCAAAATACTTTTAAAAAGATTAAAATATAAAGCACTGTAGAGGAACCAATCTTGTCCTGTAAATAAAAGGTTTGTGGGATTTTTTTGTAAAATCACTAAAAAATACTAATATTTTGACAACAAAGCTTATGTTTGTGGAGCTCCATGTCCTTGATAAAAAATATTTTGACATAATAATAGAAAAAAACCTTGCTTTTGCAGAAAAGAAGAAAATGCAATGAGTGGAAACACATGTTGACCATTTGTACCTGCAGCAGGTGGTATGTGCCATTACTCGTCTGCAGTACGTGTGTGTCCACCTGAACTTGGGTCTCCTTTTGCTTCATGGAGAGAAATAGACTTTCTGGAGAGAATTTAGCTCTTTTTGGTTTAGAAAACAAACTAAAGAGATGAATTGTACCTTGTATTGTTTATTTTATTGCATGTCTCTATTATTACGAAGGTATCTAATTTCTCACACTCTGAAAAGTTTGTTTTACTTTTCAGTCTTGTGATTTAATTCAAGTTGGCCAAACCTTCCTTTCTACCCTTTCTTTATTATTCCCCCTGTTTCTCCACTCCTGATGTAGTAGAAGGAGAGCACATGAACCACAAATATATATATATGTGTGTGTGTGTGTATATATATATATATTTATATATATATACACTGCAGGCATCGCTGCTCTGCTGTTATGTTCTACTGCATCGAAGAAAATGAATCTTTTCAAACAGGTGAATTTTCCAACAGAAATGGACCAAACAGACTCAGTTCATTGAATAGAAAATGTAATGGTGATCTAAACCTATTACCTTCAATGGAGTCTGTGACATTTTCTTCAAGCATATTGATCTGCTGGAGAGAGAGGTGGGGGATTGAGGGAGAAAGGGAACTTTATTTTTTTACTCACAGTGTTGCGTCAGTCATTGTAATGCTAGTCACAATGCAAAAAAGACTCTTAGAATCAAGAGAGTTAGTCCTTTTACAGGGTCTGCAATAAACACTTCTGTGAGACAGAAGTAAAAAAGCCATTTTAGAATCAGCTCTACATATATTTCAAAACTGATACAAACAATCTTCATTTTTTCTGCTCCCTTCCAAAATTTTCCTTTGCACAATAGTCAAACTGATTTCAGTCAAACACACACAGTGCTTGTCCAATGGTCCATTCTTCTTTTGTAATTTGTAATACCTTTCAGCTAGTTAATCACATTTCTCCCCATGCATATCTCTTTCTACTAGGCTGTTAATAGAGACTGAACTAATTTCAAATCTTATTTAGCTTAATTTGGTTTGGCAACATGTCCTTTAGGAAGAGGGAGAAAAAAAAAGAATACCATCATCAACCTGTTTCTTGTATATTTTCTAGGTTTAATTTTTTATATCTTATTTTATTTTGTTTTCTTGTAGAATCATGTCTCTAGAGATTAGAAAAGCAGTAGAGAATTCTGCCTCATTATAGAACTGACATTTGTGCTGTTGTAGTTAAGGTTATGTCAGTGTTTCTATTATAATGTAATTCCTCAGCTTTACTGAATAAAATAGCCTCTTATTTAGAAATGTTTTATGTGAACAATGTGGATTCAAGTTTTGTTGCTACACTTGTGACAATAAGATATTCCATCTTTCCATTGTATAGATTCGTTTTTGAACATGCTGTAAATATTTTTTTTTTATTTAAGGAATACTATTAAGACCTTTAAACTATTACTTTGCTGGTAACATCACCAGTAGAGATAGAAGACACATTAAAATTCTTTGGCAGGATCACAATGCTAGTAAAGTTCTTTAATATTAATATAATATTGAGTCCATTTATTTTGTCATTATCTTAATTTGATCCATTTTGCACCTTGTCCATGGTATATATATATTTTAATTTGTACTAGTGCATGAAGCTATTGCATTTTGTTGTAATCTGAATTTTATAATCTTGCCTATTACTTACAAGCAATCTGCTGCTACAGTTGTTCCTAGGTGTTTTTATAAACTAATTTAACATCTGCTTGTAGTATATAACTGTATCAGCTTACAAATGGATAATAGAACTTAGCATTTTTGAGAATTACTATGTAGATAGATGGAGTTGCATTAGTAAAAGTAAAAACCACTCAATATTTTATTGTAACTTCCTAAATAAGCTTTGTTATCAAGATTATTTTATTTTCAGTAGGGTTTCTGAATTGAATGGCTAGGTTATTTACAGTAAAGTATCAGCCAACATGTTTTACTTGGAAATAAATAAATAAATACTTTGAATCATAGTTAAATTGAGTTTTAAACTTCCAAAACATTCTTTATCCATAATGTGATTCTGGGATCTGAAGGTATATATACAGTACGTGTTAGCAACTGAACAAATGTAAAGTAGGAGTTAAAAAATTGCTCTGAATCATTAGAAAGATTTAATTAAGATACAAAGCCTGTAAAGTTGTCTGGGCTGCACTGTGACTGGAATTTAGCCCATGAAAGTATCAGCCTAGAGCACTGAGTGTACGTGCTACAAACACCTCCATTCAAATCTGTTTACTTACCTTGGCATATTTAATAAGAAAAAAACATTGTCTGGTGCTGCTCATTTTCTTGGAGTCCCTTCCATGGAGTGTTTCTCTTCAAATATTTGCCAAAGTTGGTCCTGCTACATGTGTTAAGAGTTGTATTACTGGCAGAGATAAGGTAAGAGCTCCTAGAAGTCCATCGAGATTGAGGTCTTGTTTACCAACATATTACACATGTCAAAAGAATAAGGCATTGTCGCCCATGAGGTGAAAGGAGGTAGGAACTGGTCCCTGTCCTTTTGGAGGTAAGGTTTGATGCACAGAGAAGGGTAAGTTGTCAAGGGTCACACATGCCTCTAGGGCAAAGGAACTGTAATCCTTAAATTCATATGTACTCAAACTCCAAAGCAAGGCACAAAGCTGTGAAGGAACATCTCAACCTACAACATTCCCATGATCCCACATCTTGCCTAGTGAGAATTCCTGGTCTTCAGGACTTAACAGTGTGGGACATCAGGACTGGTATACTTCTGGAGACAAGATGTGGCAGGCAGCTGGATTAGCTCACAGCTTGAGTGCAGAAACAGAAATAATATGTTCTGCTTAGCTTTGTCTCTAGCAACCAGTGTAAAAACCTACAACAAGATTTTGTTCACCAGAAAATGTCTATTCAGTGGTTTTTCCTCAGATAAATGTCTTTTCTGGATTGGTTATCATCATTGACCAGGCAGCACAAAAATAATTCAAGAACATTTTGGGTGGCATAAAAAATGACACATAATCTTTACCTGAATTTTACCTTTGTCTTGTCATTGTTAAGTATTGTCAGAACAACAATAAAATGGCAGTTTAGCACTTGCTTTAATGATGATGTTCAAGTTTAAGAAATAGAAGGGAGGGTTCTATTTTGTTTTATTATTTTTTTTTCCCTTGTAACTGAAGAGAGATAACATAGAGGAACAGGAAACGAAGGATGTGACAAAAGTGACACATACATACACATACACACACACACACACACACAAGAGGGGTACTAAGTGGGGTAATTTTTTTTCCCCCTCAATCCTTTGCTTTATAAGAAGGGGTACAAATATATTTTCATTTTATGGGAAGTTATATATATATCTGTGTGTTCAACTCATCCATGTGGTAAAATTAAAAATAGGTGTGGAAGAATGGAAAACATTTCCAATGTTATTAGAACTGTAACATGCATGATCTTTAAAGTATTCTCAAATGAATAATAAATTAAATGCTTTGAGATAATAGAAAATGTACTGAGTATCTCCATCAGAGAATCTCCCATCAGAGAACTAAACAAGGTATAAGGACCAGCGACATCAGTTTAGAAAGTGTGACAGGAAAATGATATTCAAGAAGTAGGGAAAACAGGAGCAATAGCTAAAAATTTGTAGAGGTATTCAACGATTTCCCATAAGGGTCTTTTTTTCCCCCCCACCTTGGTCAGACATATTCTCAAGCTACAAGAGAACTATATTGCCAGAGTATGAGGAAAATGCATCTCCAAGGGAGTGCAGGGAAATGTGTGATTAAAAAGAATATCAAAGCAAATGATTTCTAGGGACTGTATCAGTTTTAATACATCATTACTCTGCTTTGCTTCTCCGTCTGGAGATGTGATTGGGAAGTACAAGTCCCCTGGAACCTCATCTAACATCAGGATTAGCCCTGTTATTGACAGGGTGACCTCCTGAGGTTTATTCCAACCCAAATTGTTCCATGAGACTAGAAGCTCCTGATACCTTCAATGTTTCTAGGATGGATAAGAATGTCAATGAAGATGTTGTGACAGGCTTTAGCAAGAACTATCAATCTGATATGAAGGCCAAGGGGACCTGATTGGCGTGTACAGTCTTGTCTGAAACTTGTACTGCTGCAAAGCCACTAATTAGAATAAAGGCAGCATGTATTTGCTACATCTTATTTAAATGTAGGTACATTCTTCATCTTTTGATCTCTAGACTTCTTTCTTTTCAGAGACTAATGGTAATAACTATCAGCTGGTCTAGCAAACCAAGTTACTTCTTAGAGAAGCATGTGGTGTGATCTTTTACTGTAATGGCCCAGATTGACATGCAGCTGTAAAACACACTGTGAGAGAGCTCAGTCGACAGTTCTAGAGCGTAAAGGGGGCATTTGTCACCTTGCTCTCTATTACTCACAGTGCAATAGTTTGTAAGACTCCTAGTCAGGGACTAGAGCCCACTTATGTTAGATGTCTGATATTTTTGAGGACGTTACTTTACCGTTTCCACATCCAAACTCACAAAGAAAGTATTTGTCGCTGTTAATAAAACATAAAAATATGACTGATATATGCATAATTCTCAAAAATAAAGTCACCAAGATAATGTCACTTTACAGAACATATTCACAACTGTGGAAAGCTTCAAACTCTGTAATAAATAAGTTTTACATTAAAATGTCCATTTTTTTAATATTGATATTTTTTTAATTGATTGACTATAGATGAAATTTTTATCCAGAGAATGTAAAAGAAAGACATTTTTATTTTTCTATTTCATTCTAGTAATGTTGAAACATTATCTTTCTTCTAAAGGAAAAAATATTTTAATAAAGGGAAACAAATAAATATGTATTTCTAGTGTTCATTTTTTGATTCTTTTAAAAACATTAGTGATAATCTCACATGATATAGATTTTATTTTACAACATTAAGTGAGTAAATATAATTATTATGTGGATATACATTTAAAGATAATCTAAGTGGGTAAAACTAAATATATTTGAAAGTAGAAAAAAGATTATTTATCCAGCTGAAGCAAAAGCATTTGACTATATGGAAATGAAACATTTCCTCATTACAAGACAACAACAGTAACAACAACAAGAACATCCCCCATCCTGCACAAACCCAACCTTTTGTTCTGAACAGATTTCTTTTCACATTTTTTCCTCTAATTTCCACCTTAGTGGAAAACTTCCTCATTCATCTCAGTAAATTCCTAAAAAGATCTTGGGATATATTATAAAAGTCCCCGTGATTAAGTAACTGCTCATCAGATTACGTGAAAGGGAGACAGACGATCACATTATGATATCTTGATTAACCTGCTGTGTGCTCATTGCAGCACAGCCCTCAGCTACCAGCAACTTTTACTGCACTGCCAGGATGGTGCTGTGTCCAGTGATTTTTGCAGAACTGTCATATTCAGATGTCCGTGACGTGAGATCTGTAAAAATCTGTAGCAAGATGGTTCTCTACGTTGCTATCATTAATTATGCCAAATTACCCATAATCCTAGATCTTAATTTAGTGAGAACCCATTCTGGTAAACTTTGACTCCATTAGCTCTGCTTCTCCATAGACGAAAGCCTGCTTAGTCTCCCATGGGATCTACACTAGATCTTGTTCAGTTTCTTATGCATTTTTCTGAAATTGATGGAATTGCAAAGGAACAGAATGACCAAAGAGAGAGTCAAACTCACAGGCACTGTTCGTGAAAATGAAACAATGTTTAACTTTTCAGGTGGTGGCACTTATAATTCATTAAATTAACATCCATTTTCAAAATATCTGGATGAAGAGGGTCCTGGATTTCCATTCGCTTGGATTATAAATAAGGACAGCTCTGAAATAAGGCCAGAAACGTTAAGCTATATGATAGTAGGCAAGTTTCGAGTGAAAAACTGTGAGAGAAAGTTACATTGATTCAGAATTGTGCAGTTTTATTGTGAGAGAAAAAAGAAATGGGTCTGAAAGCTTGTGGGGATTAGCAGGAAGGAATAACAGAACCCACACTGACTGCATAAAACATCTTCTGAGTTATAAACAATAGTGTTATTAGCAAATATAAAGTCTGTGATAAACAATGCCATGATGTTTCATTCACTCTAATAGGCAGGAACAGATAATTGGGACAAATAAAGTACTGAAAACTGTCTCTAACCACCTTTCCGAGCTACTCTTGGAATAAGTGAATCAGGTCCTGGCATGCTGCAAAACTCAGCAGTAGCTCTGGAAACTACGTTTTGTGTTTCACTAAAGGAGTATGTTCCCGTTGCTAATGGAAAACAACAGAAGCTAAAGATGATCTCTTGAATTGTCAGATCTTCTTTTTTTTTTTTTTTTTTTTTTTTTTAAAGTGGTAATGAGGAGACAAGGAGACAATTCCACACGTTCATCAAAGAGCTTGCAGAACTCTTTGGAATATATTTCCCATTGAAGTCACAAAAATTTCTAACTATGGGTGCTTTTAAACTAAACTCAAGTTATTTGTTTTATCTTTCAACACTGCTGTCCCTCTACCCCCATATAGCAGTTTGGGCATGGAACAGGCAATTCTATTTTATTTTCATCCCATCTGTCCTTATTTTTTTTCCTTCTTTTTCTTTTTTCCCCTCAGTGTTTTCTCCATCATTATTTGAGAACCAGCTAGAGATTTGCCTGGCACTAAGGGTGCTAAGGGAAATGCTGGAGTTTTTCTAATGCATTTGTGTCTGGGCTATCCTCAGACAGCAGGGGGGCTTTGTCATGTCAGCCGTATTTTAAAGTTATGACAACATTAATCTTGACATTGAATCATAATTACTCCTCACCTGGGGTTTGATGTACCCAGAATTGCCACTTGCTGCTGTGAGCAAGTGTTTCACATTAGCAGTGATATAAGCCCAGGTAACGCTCAAAGTGGGAGAATGGGAGAAATGGGTCTTGGCAATTTGCTAAAGCTTTTTATGTAGTCTTAATAATGTAAAATGCCAGCCCAGATTTCAGTAAACTGCACGCTCTGAAATGCTGCTGGTACAAATGCAGTGGTCTGGCAGCAACAGTTGACTTTCAGATCAAACAGATAGCAACACTTTGTAACTTTTAAATGAAAGAAAATCTTTTTCTACTGTGCTGACAACTCAGATCAGGTGATAAAAACTGTACTCTGAGCAACAAATTTTGCATGCATGTGGAATATGTTTTGTCACTCTTCATTAATGCACCATCCTAACTTTTATTCAAGAGTTGTGCCTGTTTTGCTTTAACAAAGACTTCGAACATTCCTGCTGGATAAACACAGCCATGAAAGATTGTGAATTGAGGCAGAAAGATACTGACAAAGTGAGTGTGTGTGGGCAAGGGTAGGTTAAAGCACTGGGCTTTTGAACTCCATGAGCTGACTGCGAATTTCTGTTCACTGCAAAGTTTCTCCATGACTTTTAGCACTAAGTGATGATACTTTGGCACATTTCACCTAATTTAAGTATTAAAGTCATACCTGAAGAACACCCATATTTGAAAACTTGTTTTCCCTGTATTTCTTCTGCAGTCAGTTGACAAAGATGGAGAACTCAAAAGAGTGATTCAGATTACAGGTGGCCTTACTCTCCCTCTATCAGGAGCTTAAGTGACTAAGCATGTCAGCTAAATGCCTGGGCTTAGAGAAATGCATCAAAGACTTAGGGCCCAATGGGATATAAGGACTTGGGTATCTAATCTAGGACTTACACAAAATGTACAGTAAGCATTTAAACTGTCATCCTTAGCTGACCCCTAATGTCCGAGGAGCTTAAAATCCTTTGCCACCTGACTTCTTTAGTTTAAAGTTCCCCAGGTACCTATAACTGTATTAAGGTTTGGCAGGGATGAGCAGCCTAACTCACACCTAATATTGATTACAATGCAGCAACTAGGCTTTCTTCTGCCCAAGTCTCCTGGGGGATCTAATTCTAGAAGACAATCTTAAAAAGGCCTAATAAGCATTTATAGTAATAGGGATATCTATGCACTGCAGTAGTTTCCACCTCTCTTTTCAAACAGATTAATGGTTGTCATCTTTTCTTTAAATTAACATCTTAGTAGTTTGAGCACTTTGCAAAGATGTGAGAGACATGTTCAGTTCCACACTTTAATGGGGCTCAAACATTTCTCCATCAAACGTGTGCCAAACATCATGATGTATGCCATCCCACCTGGAGGCAAAAGATAGAGAACACTGATTTTCACTCTCTCTGCTGAAGCTATATTATTTAATAATCTGAATTTTGGTGGTGGGGGATGAACAGAGAGATATAAAGAGGCAAAAGGAAAACTGTAATAGTTAAGTCACTTGGTGAAGACAGAGACAAACCACCTCGTACATACTGTGCAGGCACAGTGTATATTCAAATGGTCTATAAATTAACATATATGTTGTTAGTTTATCCTGCAATACTTTTTTGTATGCTGGTATCCAAAGGATCTCAGAACTGAATCATATATCCAATAAAAGAAATGTCTAAATACCATATGTCCTGTTCAGAATCTTGAGTTGCACACTTAAGCTTGTTATTTGATACATAAGATGGTTGAAAACATACTTTTGCATCGTGTCCAAACCCTGAATCACCAACTGAAATGAAATGTCATTTTCATAACCAATAGAGAAGAAAAGTTGCCTGAAAATATATACCTTGTTTAGATGCCAACAAATAAGTGTTAGAAAGCCTAAGAGAGACCTAGTTTTAGCCACACATCATTATCACATTTATGACCCTTAAAGACATCTAAATCTTCAGAGATGTTTTGCCGACCTGACAGCTCTTCATGTCTGCCATAAGACTCCATGTGTTTAAAGGGAAAACTCTAATTCTGTCAGCCTGGATGAATCAATAGTTTGGGTCCCCTCTCACCTGGACACATGGTCACACCAGCCTCCTCAGTATCAACTGAGCAGTGAATGAGCATAAACTAATGAGTTATTTCCATGGCTAGAAACTCCCTCCTGTGTTACTCTTAAGGAGCATTGCTGAGACATGGAGAAAGGTCCTATTGGTATTAACGCAAATCCAATATTAGCATACACATGCAGTAAAACCACAGATACACACCCGTTAGGTTTCACACACACACACACACGTGTGTGTGTGTATAACCACACATACACATGCACAGACAACCTGTTAAACAGCCCCTTGCACTGCTTTTTATACCAGTAAAACACAGATTTAAATACCACTCTGCTTAGGAAAACCATTAAGTCAAACTGAGGAAAACTTGGACCTTAAATATTCAGTGGTAAATGCAAGTGATAATCTATAGTAGCTCTTTGAGATATTAGCACTTGTCTTATAAATTGCAGAGAAGGATTAATTCAGTGAGAGCTTGTGAGGTAGCATGTCTAGTGAATGTCATGATAAATATAATTAAAAGAACAGAAATCCTCGAGAAAATTTACATGATTATTCAAGATTTGTCTGATTACTTTATTGACCAATCACACTCAGTTTATTTTAAATCACAGAGTCATAGAGTTATAGAATATGCTGAGTTAGAAGGGACCCATCGGTATCATCAAGTTCAACTCCTGACCCTGCACAGGACATTCCAAGAATCCCCCCATGCACCTGAGAATATTGTCCAAACACTTCTTGATCTCAGACAGATGTCTGATCTTAGACAGAAGTGTATTTGATAAAACCTTTTCTTTAAGTATTTAGTTGTACCAAGTTTTGACAGAAAGACATATTTCACAGAGCCCATATAGCAATATTTAAGCAAGATGAGCACAAAATATATGAAAATGTTGCATTAGACAGGTGACTTCCTGGGGAGAGAGAAATTGCAAACCATAAAAGGCAGAGCAGAATTGGACTCGTGGATTTTTCCATGCCTATGTGAGGTATAGAAGTCTAGACAAAGTCAGGTTAGATGTTTTACTGGGAAGTAATTTGATCCTTCTCAGTTTAACACTGGTACTCATTAGATTTTGTGCTGCAAAATTTATTTTGTTTTGTTTTGTGAATGTCACAAAGAGAACGTGAACATCTCAGAACACATTCATGCAATGTGTTTGTATTTTAAAAAGCGCTGCAAAGTTCTCAAACTCTAAAGTCAACTAAAGAAGTAACCTTACAGGAGCACTATGATCCCATAGACAAGATCCCCATCTTTCTTATTATTGTCTCAGATCTGCACCATTACACGGCATCACACCAACCATTGCATTATCTTCCCTGCATTCGCCACGAATTCCCCCAAGCAATGGGAAGGATGGATAACAGCAAACCTTTGTATTGAAATGTGTACCCCTCTGTATTACCTTAACCAGGTCTTTCAGATGGTCCTTCCATTCTGTTTCCATTATATCAAAACTTCAAAAGCACAGAGTTACATTTCTTCACAAATTGGACGAGATGTAGAATTACTGTGTGATGGCAGCTGAGCCACTAGAGGTTGTTATACTTGTCTCAGTCAATATAAAATGCCACTCTCTCACACATATACGCTCAACTTACGACCACAGAACAATGCAAGAACTAAAAGCGATAGCCACATGCATATCTTAGGACTGTTTACTTACGAAAAATCTCGAAGGTTATTCAGCAAAAACACAAATATTGGACATTTGTTTTATACAGTTAACAGTAAGATATAAAAATATGCTGAAGCAAGCAAAGGAAATTTATCAGCTAATTTAAGGTTTCACACTTAAAAAAAAGTTCCTCCTTCTTTGTCTTTTCCCTTTTTGTGTGTATAATTCAAAATGTTCATAACAAGAACTGATTAATACCATTCTTATTTGTAAAAGTATTGAAACAATTTTTCTGTTGTTTTAAGATATTTTTGTCTTGTAATTTCACATAGAAATCTTTCTTGTTATTAAAGAGAAAGTAAAGTCCCATATAAATGTTTGAACTGGGTTTTACTGGCATGTTTGGTACCAAATGTATCCTCTCTGCCTTTGCTGAAGCCTAAGCCTATTTTACACCCTTTAACATTAAAACAGTATCAGACTTTTTCATAACCAAAGAGTCAGCCCCATACTTTTTCCTTTTTTTTCTCCTTTCTGGGCCTTGATTTAACACTTAAGTGCTAAATTTAGCGCTTGAACACTAGTATTATTAGTATTAAGTAAATGAGAAAGGACTTTCCTTATAAGGACAGTTTCTGAAGTAATGAAGTCACTTAAACACTAAATCTCATTGATTGTAAATTAAACAGTAATTGGATAAAAGATATTAAATACCTGTGAAGAAACATTGGAAAACCGACCTTACTCAGGTAAAAGTTCAAACCACTACTCTAGGAAATCATATTCCTAATCTCAGTGACGAAAGAAAATGAATTTAATGGAAAGGAAACTTGTCGAGTGAATTGTAACTTGGTATATTACACTTTCACCTATGTTTGAATAGTCAGAGTGACAAGGTTACTGCTTTTCTGAAAAACAATTTTTTTTCTGCTTTTCATGGAAATGCTGAGAAGAGAAGCTGGTTTGGTCATCTCTATTTTTTTTTTTAATCACTCAATTTAAACTCCTGTATTCATAACTTTTAAGTCACTGTTTTTCACATGTATTAAATAAGTGTAAGTAGAACATCATATATAGGACAACAATGATTCTTCCCTAAAGATTTAAAGCATAAAAAAAAAATCTCAAGATTAATGAACCTGAAGGGTTTTCAAAATGGAGAAACTACAACTTCCTTCTCTTGAATTTTCTGGAGAAATTGAGAGGTTCTGTGCCCACTTCATTCTGATGCTCTTATATTTTGGGTCTTTATATGAGGACCTGACACTTACATGTGGGCAGCAAGTGCCTCTCCAGTCCCTGCTGTCCATATTAGATGGGCTGTCAGAGACTATAAAGAAGCTTAGACTTAGAGTTTACATAACTACCAAAATTCAAGAGTCTAAAGTCCCCAGATGCTTTTGAATTTAGCAACAGTGTTCAATTGCCCAAGAATCATAGACCAACTGAGGCTGGATGAGACCTCTGGAGATCACTTAGTCCCCACGTCTGCTCAAAGTGCAGGTTGAAATGATGTTTCAAAACAGATTGAAAGCTAAAATAAGTGCTAAAATAGGTACCTTCTTTGGAGCTGAGTATTCTTCCAGTACCTAATATTTTAGAATAGATACCAAGTTTTGGAAAATTAAAACAAGGGTAGATTGATCTGGCCACTCCTGTTACCTATTACTAATTTATGATGTATAATAGGAAAATAAATCACATACTATTGATTCTGGATTATGAGTGTGTTGTGTTTAATTACTTTTACAGCATCCTTTATCTCTTTTACAACCCTGGAGAACAAGAGTTGTTGTTACATATTATCATCTCATCTTCAGGAATCCAGCAATCCTTAGATTTCAAATATAAGAATTCTTTTGACCAGGGAGTAAACCAGGTACACAAAAAGCTCTTCTCCTTCACAACTGTGCTGATGATACTTCAGTGTTGGATCAAAAGAAAAATCTACCTTTTGTTTGTTTGTTTTTTCTATGAATGAAGATATCCTCTTCTGACAAAGTTATTTTTCATTACTGTCATCACTTAACTTGCTGCATTTCAGAGCACCACACAGCAAAATAATAAAACATCCATCATAATTCCTAGTAAGCTGCAGCAGAGCTCATAACAAGTGAAGTCTAGTTCTGCAACATAGTTAGACTTTGCTGTCCTGAATTTTTTTTTCATATTATAGTCTGAGAAGTAAAGATGAATAAAAAATAGAGTGATTATAAATGAGGTCTCTGAAGAAAAAAAAAGTAGAAATACTTAATATAGATTATTATGTAAACAAGATTTTCATATCCTTAATTTTAATAAAATTAGATTTAACAATGGTCTCCAAGGAGGTCACCCCTAGGAGTTTATCAAGATGAACATTAACTAAAGGACAAAAAAAAAAAAGAGCTTAGGGTTAAATTGAATTATAGGTGAGGAACTAAAAACCATCACTGATGTACTGGACCAGACTTGTGTACAACTTAACCTCTTTTTCTAAAATAATATATTAAAAATATAAAATATAGAAGAAGACTTAGAGAAAAGGGAGGACAAAAGAAAATTAGTGTTTTGGTCTAATTCAAAATATGTTTTCTATAATAAGTGAAAATAGTGGAACTTAGATAACTTCAAGGTGAAATCAGATGTACTGAGCCGGACTATGTTAAATTAAGTTTGATTTTTTTAAAGGTGAAAGCCTAAGGGACCTAGGCTCCCAGATACTTCTGTTGCATTTCAAACTGAGATTTTTTTCCTCTTAAGCTGCCTAGATACTTCTGAAAGCATTGCTCTGGGTCAGTCTAATTCATAATTAGACTTTAAACTACTGGGTGTACTGGGAAGATCAGACAAAATTCAAATTTTCTCCACCTCTGCTAAAATCCCTCCAGGACTGCTATTCAAAAAAAAAGGAACAGATATAGTACAGAGTACAGAGAGCTACAGGGGAGTTCAACTCTCCTGTTTAATGTCAAGCGGAATCAAGGGTCATGCACTATTTGACTCCTGACCTGTCTTCCCATTCCTCTTGAGGAAAAACCACGTTCACCTCACACAGAGCCAGAGATTTCCTACTGCTGAGCTGTGCAAGCTTTTAAGCAATGACAAAGCTGGTAGGCATCTCTTGTATTTTGGCCTTGTATCTCTCTCACAGTTAAATCACACAAATAACAGCATTAAAAATACGTGAACACATATGATCAGTTAATGCAGTATTTAACCTTCTTATCAAAGCATATTACCCTCTTATTGGTTCATCTTTTTACTAGATATCATTTTACCTGTGTGAAGGTGTATTCCAGATTAGTTACTAGAGAAAGTCACAGTTCTTTTATAATTCATCATCATCACTATTAGCTATCATCACTATCAGTGACAACCCCTACTAAACTGGGATTGGAGTGGTATAGAGAAGTATTTTTCAGATTCTCTACAGAAAGGTATCTCTGGTGGTTCAAGAACCTAATACAACCCAGCATCCAAATTTCCACCATACTTTTTGAAAAGACCCATTAAGTGATTTTGAGGACACGAGCGAAACACACGTGCTTTCCCCTTACTGAAACTGAATGGCAAGTTAGTACCTGTCTCCTACTTGCAGTGGCAACTCAATTGCTTTGGCAGAGGTTTGCAAACACCCTTACTGACCCTGATTGCCAGAAACTGGTCAGGTTCCTGGTGGATAAAGAACAAAAGTTTTTTTTAGATGCTACCCTCTTGCCTTTCATGCTAAATGTGTTTCATGATGGATGTTAGTGGTAGCAAACAGAAAGAAAACACAAAAAGGGAGACCAAATTGAAAACTGAAGCTGATAATTTTTAACAAGTGAAATTGTTTCTGAGGGCCTTTTTTGACTGTCAGTATTTCAGACTAGACATAAATAAGAAATTCTTTTATCATGAGGCTAGAGAAACACCAGAAGAATTTGCTGTAGCAGAATGCTCTGCCTGGAATAGGATAAAAACACTAGCAAAGATGTCTGTGGTGAATAAAGAGGGGAGCACCATAGTGTTTTTGATGTTGAATAATGCTGAAACCAGCCTACCTCATAAACATTCAATTACACCCATATAATCCTTTAGTCATAAACCACTGACAAAGTCTGGGGCTAAGATCAGATCCAGCTGCACCAAGACACCTCTCTGAGAAGAAGTTTAGAAAACAGGGGGGTACTTTCTGCATCTCATGACTCAACGGGAGGGTTTTTTTAATAAACTGTGTTTAAAGCTTCCTCTCTGCCCACAACAGTTGTCCAGACAGGTTGAAATTGCCCCATGTCTGAGAACATCCAAGGTACAGTTGGACAGGATTCTGTGCAACCCGGTCTGGTGGAAGATGTCCCTGCTCATTTGGGGGAAGGGGGGTTGGACTAGATAGTCTTTAAACGTCCTTGCAATTCAGACCATTCCGTGATTATGTGATTCTATGACCCTATATACCTCTTGTTCCATTATGACACTTTTTCCAAAGTTTCTTTTGTGGTCTAGCTGCTAAATCTATTGGTAAATGTGGTGCATGACCCACCTTAACTGAAGAGTGAAGACTGACAAATATCACTGCAAGAAGTCTCTGCTTGGTGATATGCAGAGGTTGCACTTCTCTGCTCTTCTTCATTAAGACTTCATAGAAGTCTTAATGTTTCTAGCCTAAAAACTAAGAACTGAAGATGAGTGGAAATATTTTAAATTTGATACATCTTTCTGGTGTTCATATTACTACAGTATGTGTTTTTATAGGTTACTATATCTATAGATATTTCTTATAAAATGCAATTTTATATATATTTTTCCATTGTATTATATAACCCTGCATTTTATAATCCTACAGCATGAACTTCATGGTTTCTTTGTGTCTACTCTCTTTGATGAAAATGTCAATATGCAGTTGCTGTTAAAATGCCATTTCTTTCCTGTTTAAACATAATCAATGCAAGGAAAAAAGAAAGGAAGAGCTTATATTTTTCCCACATATTATCATATTGAATATTATCATATTTGTCCAGAGGGACGACTTTGATCATGTTATCTTAATTTCTGGGTGACACATGGGACAGAATTTCAACCAACCTTTTCTATTTAACGCTTCTATGTTCCAGTTGTTCTAAAACACAAAAGTGCATCTCAGTAAAGGTAAATAGAGACCTGATCTGAACGATGGAGAAATTCCAGAGAAAAATATGAAAGAACATACAGTAAATCAGGTACATTCTGAATATATCAGACACACTGCACATGCACACATTGACTCAGTGGCGCATGGATGTGGCACAGCGATCATAAGTCTTTTCTGATGAGACTTCTGTATGTTCATAAATCCTTGACAAACTACACTGCAGTGAGTGGAGCTAATGGAGTAGGGAGGTAAATTCCCTTAAGCCAACCTAGTCAATCTGCGCTTTCACTCAGATATAACTCTTCCACCCTCATATTGCAGTTTTACAATGTAACCTGTGACAGAAATGTTGTAGAGGCCTTTATCCCCCATCATGACTGGTTGAGGTATCTAAGATGGCTTTTCCTGATGAATTCCACTGGTTGTTCTCTCCACAGTATTTGGAAAGGTGACTGGAAGAATTTTCCACACAAGTGTTGCATATTCTGTTGAACTACCCTTAACTGATGATAAAACCTTCCAAATCTATGACGGCAGATGCATCTTAACAGTTCAGGAACTATAATTACAGTATTGAATGCTACATCAAAATTTACCACTGGTCATAAGCACAGGCAATTCAGGACAAGGAACAACCTTCTTCTGTCTCAGTAAAAGCTGTGTCTTCTTACATCACCTTGTTTTTTTCTTTGTCTAGACACAAAGACCCGTATACATTTTCCATTCCAACAAAAGAAAATTACAGTTTTGCCCCACCACACCAAGGTGTTCCTATTGTGAAGTACTTAGAAATTGTGTGATTATAAGTGAACATTGAATTTTATTGATGAGAAGTCATCGTGGGTATTTTTAGTGTGGAAATCATCTAACTGCCCCAGAGAGAGAAACAGGGTAACAATCTTAACAGACAAGAACTGGATATTTTTGTATTGATGTTATAGATGGCCTTGAGATTTAGGCATTAATAATTTCTGTGGATTCCAGGGAAGTTCAACTTTAAATCCCTTGCACCCACCTTCCTCTTGGAATGCTGGATTCATGTCAGATCAACTCTTAAAAGAAACATTTCTTTCTATATTATTTAACGTTTCAAGAATCCGTGAGAGAAATAAGTGATCAGTTAATACCTGAAACCCACAAAGCATGAATTAACCACAGCACAGATCTTAACACTTATTTCACATTGGTTCCCTTGAAGAATGGAAGCTGACAAAACCAGGGAGCTGGATTTAATGCTGTATTTGCTACAGATGCCTTATTAGACCTCATGTAAGTTACACTGAGCACAGTTCAGATGGTTAACTTGATTGTGACTACTTGACTTGATTGATAATGCAGGAAGCCAGGGTCTACCATACACAAATAATAGATACTCTGAGTCACAGGGCTAGCTTGAACTTGGACTTCAGAGGAGTAGCAGTGCCTAATTTAGGCATCTGTACTTAGCAATCCTGAATATATTTCTTAATCTTTCCAAATCTCCATGTCCCAAATTCAAAGTGAACGATGACATCTACTCTGACAGGCCTAGTACAAAACCAAAGATATTAAACTTGATGAGTGGTTGACAACTACAATAATCATTAGGACCTTCTGAACTTCTAAAATAGCTAACCAGAGCCCTATTGCAAAACTAGTCTCAGCAAAAGACTTTCTAATTTGACAAATAGAAGCTAATTATTTAATGTTATCTGCCTGTTATTTTCTTGGCATGACACATTCCCAGCAAAGGTAGAGGAGAGGTGAGGTGAGGTGAGACAGAGGGGAAGGGGGGAAGGGAAAAGGGGAAAGGGGAGAGGAAACGTTTGGAGAGGAGAGGGTCGGAGAGGAGAGGAGAGGAGATGATTGGAGAGGGTCGGAGCGGAGAGGAGAAGGTCAGAGAGCGTCGGAGAGGAGAGGGTTGGAGAGGAGAGGGTCAGATAGAAAATGGGAATAAGACTTCTCCCTCATTTTTTAGTGACTAATTTTCAAGCAGGATTTTTTTTTATTATTATTGTTGGATACTGTCCTATTTTTATTCACTTTTAACACCCTTCATTGTATGTAATTATCTATTCTAGATTCATTAGCAATGTGAGTTTTCTTATTTGCAGATAGAGCTTGGTTGCCAAAACGTATTTTTATCATGAGCTTCTACATATAGGCAACCAAAGATCTTCATAGAAGATAGGTGAATACCATCTGGAGGAGTCTGGAAGGAACAGCTCATGACAAAGGCACTGGAAAATTCATTGTTCACCTGTATTGGGATGCAGTAGGCAAAGAAAATAGATTCTGCTATACAAGTAGTTATGACTGCATTGTGGAAAACTTCCTCCAAATAGATGCAAGGCGTGGGATTCATTTACAATGCACACATCTACATCTGAATTAGCCACACTAAACTCCTCCGTGAGGAGATATAAACAATTTTAGAATGCAATTCATCTGGTCTCTCCTGGTTATTACATTTAGGATAAGACTTCACAGTAACAGGACTTATTTTTCTCACTTACTGCATTTTCTGAATTATTACTACTGTATGGGAACTACTGTGATTAGCTCAGACACAGACCTTTACTTTGTAGAGATCCATAGCTAGTGAGATGGAACTTGCTTCAAGACTCAGGAAAATATGAACACAAAAAATGCAGAAATAAGAAAAGATAAATAGGTGTAGGTGTTTTTTAGAAAATAGAAGTAAGGCAGGTTTTGGAGTTCAATGACCTGCATATATCTTCTGAGATTTGCATTTGTACATGTATATTGTCTGTCATATCAGGTGGTGCTCTTTAAACTTCTGTGTCTTTGTACACATAGGAACTATTTCTTTACGGTGGGATTGTGATTAGTAGGGCAGCTCTATCATAAAAAAGTTCTTTGGAATTCACATTTGAGCTCATTTCCTTTTTGTTTATGCTTATGTTAATTTTAGGCTCTTCTGATAGCCCCAGAAGCAATTTTTACAATTAAAATAATAAAATATTTTTCTCCTTTGCTGAATTTCAGCACCCTGAAGAATGGGAAACCCACAAAAAGCCCTACTTCCTTGTTGTCTCAGCTGCAAAAAATTATCACTTGAAGCAAAAACAAAAACCTGTAAAAAATGGTGAAAACAGATACAAATGATATCTTGAGGTTTATTGGTGTTCCTGGGGAATCAACACTCAAACAGAAGGTAAAGAAAAAAAGAAAGAAATAATAATAATAAATATCTAAACACTTACCATCTTATAGGACAGTAACTATCTTCCTTTTGTTTCCCAGCTCACAATAAATGGTGTTTAACACTGTGCATTTAAGTCACTTTTTGTTGCATTTTAATCTGGTAATTAGTTTTTCCATGAATCAAATACTTTTTAAGGAGATCAAACTGAAATAGCATTTAGCTTAATTCTGATGAGGCTGAAGCTATGCTTCATTTGACCAAGGGTGTTTAAGAGTTGAACAATAATGTGTAATATAGAAAGTCTTTAGCAGCAACCTTTTCCATTCTAACTAGTGCATAATATTGGTTTTGCAATCATTTAGTAATTATATAAGGAGGACATATTTATTACGAATTATTGATTTTATAATTACTGCTGCTGGTGTTCACATTATTACACAATGAAAATCTTTTAATATACAATGTTCTTCACCCTCAGCTGGCAAGCAGATAGTGCAATGCAATTTACTGAGTAGCCAAGAGTAGATTTTTATCGGCACTCTTTTTGCCAACTACCTAAGTGGCTTGCTTTCTGAAAAAAATATTGCTAATGGCACTTAAACCAAGAAGAATATCCAATCTCTCAAGGTCATTCCTGGAAGATTATTATAGTCAGTCAATGAAGAAAGAGAGAGAGAGAGACAGACAGAGAAATTTGTTTAATTGTTGAGTTATTGGACTAATAATATCACCACTATAGGCGATAGCTTTAAATTTGCTGTAAGCTAAATAGACATAAAAGGCTGCTATCATACACTGGATCATGACACATGAAGATATATCTCTTACAAAATTGATTTTTCCATGTGTGCAGGCTGACTGCTCAGTGCAGCTAACCTGCCTGTAGAACTGCAGGGAAAAGTTATATTTGGGGCTAGTGTATAATTGTCAATATGTTTTATATTCTTGAGCAAGGGATTTTTCTTCAAGACATGTACAAAAGAGATTGTCCAGGTTCACCATTTGATTGGGTCTGCAGCTGCTCACTAATAGCTGTTGCTAAGAAACTGTCACCCCAAACAGAGAGGAGTTCTGCACCATCAGAAATCTTTGGAAATAGGGCTCTCCATTACTGACATCAGAATTTAATACTGGATACAGAATTTAGACTTGGCAGATGCCTGGAAGAGGAGGGGAGTACCTTCCACAACTTTCTCTGCACTGAAACTTTGGCTGGAATTGCCCAAGACTGAATCACTATTTCCCACAGACCCATGGGCACAGACACAGACACAAAGAAAATACACACACAGTCAAACATATATGTGAAGGTTCGATAGTGGGCCCAAGGTTGGATGCAAGTCTGAATTTTGTTGTTTGATTGCTTTCCCCTCAATAAAATGATTTTATTAGAATAAGGTTGTGATGTAATCTTTTTGTGAAAAAAAACCAAAACAACAAAACTTATAAAATACATCACACTGATATCAGTACCTTCAATGAGAAGAACTAGTGTTTTATTCCAGTACAGGCTCCAGATCATCCCAGTTACATGATATCTTGCTTAGTGTCTCACCACTTTTTGTATGCAAATATTAAAAGGTAGAAAGGAAGCAAAAAGACTGAGACTGAGATTTTTGAAAAGACAGAAAGAAGTTGCTGCTATAAGACAGATCTAAGAGGGTCTGGAAAAGAGCACACCTCTGAATTTACTACAGTATAAACACATATGCAGTAAACATAAACAGAGGGAGTAGAAATTCACACTAAGTTCTTTACAGGCTTTTAACTCCCCAAGATGGGAGGCAAAATCCTTAGATATATCCGTAAATGGAAATGTTATATTTTCATTTTTTAAAGAAAGCAAGAAATGTGAAATAACATTATGATTGTATAGTTCCATAAAAAACAAAACAAACATAAACAAACTAGAAATAAGACTGATAACCTTTGTATTTATAAGGGTATACTTTACACAAAATTATAAATAGGTTGCTTTCTTGAGATTCATGAAATATAAAATAATGATTGCAAAAGTAATATCATTGTCATTGATTGGGATTCAAATTTTTTAATTTGAATATTTTAAACTTTGTCTAGTATATTCCCAGGTTGAGACAACATTGTTTTAGCACATTACAGGTAATTGTGACTCTAGTTAAAATGGAAGAGCCAAGAGTATATCAGAACAACATCTTTCTTTTCCACAGAAAGAGAACATCAGCATGTAACATTTCACCTTGCTCCCACTCACCCTATATTTTAGTTTCCAAAAAGAAGAAAGTGAGCTATGGAATTTCTATACCAGGTCCAGGTGAGTGAGAAGCACTCTGGGATTGCTTTGATTTTACTGTGTGAAAATCTGGTGTTATAAACAATTGCGGGAGTATACGCAATGTATCATAATGATTGTGATATGCTGGCCATGGCAAGTTTCACAACTGGGTGTGCTTCATCATGAAAGTGCCTGAGCAGTGCAATGTAAGGATCAATCAATCTTGGCTTGGTATCGAGACAAACTGTATGGTTTAATGAGTCTTTTCTGTCTCTTATGGTAAGAGGAGATCAATCAATGAAGAAAATCAGATCAGTGATTTAAAAATAATGTTTTTTCACTGTTTATACCCAGCAGTTTTAAACTTAGAGAAATCTGTGAGTTATCAGAACAATAACAAGAAAAATTAAACCTGTTACTCCCTAATTTTTTTATTTTTTTTAGTCAAACAAGTAGTAAGCAAGGACTTTATCACTGTGTTATACTCTATGTAAGCTTTTGAAATGTGTAAAAAAGTACAGTCTTAGGAGTATGATTAACTGGAAATTTAATACAACCTTTCATAAAATATCTTTAATAAAATATTACAGATAAGATTCACTGTCTGAAGTGTCTCCTTTCTCTGCAGCTTTTTCCTCTCTCCATTGGTAATATAATAAGCTGAAGATGATAAATTTTCATATATAACAACTTGAAAACCCAAAGAGGAGTGAGTCTAAGCTGTGGATGTTCCGTGATGTGTGGCCACAACCATGACAACTCATTTAATTGTGCAGCAACTTGGGCATTTAGGAAATAATTTGATCAACACACCTGCAGAAAACCCCATTAATATATCTAATTTGGTTGAATAATATTACATAATTTTCAGAAACCAGTAGCCAGGACCAAAATATTTAAAGTGCAAAAGGAAACTCAATTTCCCTAAATCTAGACTACCAAAAATTATCAGTTTGATCTATACTTTTAGTGTTAATTTATATTTAACTGAGATGCAGAATCTGCTTCAGTGTGGGATTCCTCTTACTCAGGCTAGGCACATGATGTAGGACGAGATGATGTGTCCACTGGAGTTACCCAGCTCTCTTTGCTGATTAAGACAAGGAGTCCAGATGGAAAATTCAGGTTACATACAGGATTTTAGATTGAGAAATACACACAGTATGCTTCAATGAAATCTTTTTTACATTACTAATATTATAATAATACTCAATATAATCATTACATTGGCTGAAATACACGAATGGATTTTTGGATTGCCTGTCCAGTGTGATATGTAAGAAACTTGAAGCTCTCTAGGGAAAATGTCTTGGAAATGTCAAATCTCCTTAACTGCATGACATTTCAAAATCAAAATAAGCAGATTTCAAAACTATAGAAAAACTCTGTCTTGCATATTCTTTATAATCTACTCCTCTGAGGTAGTTTGGTCTAGGAGTGCCAATCAAGGACAAATTCCTTGCTCTATCTGTACAAATAAGAAAAAAAAAAAAAAAGGAAAAAAATAGCCTCGGAGATGTTACAGTTTATGTAAAAGATAAGAAACACCAGAAATTATAGGCGAATGAAAACTAGGCATCTGATTTGCTTTCAGGTCTTAAATTTTACCATTTTTTTAGGAACATTTTAATTAAATAAAGTGAAAGCAGCCCTCCTGTCTTAAGGTGACTAGTTATGGCTCTCACAAAATCCTTTGTGTCTTTTTTTTTCCCTTGAAAATGTCAAGGAGTGCAATAATAACAATTAATGATGATGACTGTTACTTCAAAGCCAAAGACTCTGAGTTTAATAGGTTCATAAGTCCATTCCTCTCTGTGGAAGTTGATTTGTGACATCCTGTCACAGAGCTGTCAGGCATTTTGTTAGTGGTGGTGCAGAAATATTTTATTTTATTTATTTCCAAACAAAGAAAAAAAAAGTAAAAATAATACACCGTTTAAATTATTCTTCAATATTTAGAAGTGGGGAGTTGCTTGGTTTTTTTTAAATTAGGTGCAAATATACTTTACAAGAACATAAAAATACAATATGCTTTATAGGAGAGACATTAGAAAATATATGTATTGCAGTAAAGAATATTTTTCCACAGAATGCAGGTGAACACAACTGAATTCCACTGGAAAGATTAGAAACTTATGAAAGTTGACATGAAATTCAGAGAAAGCTTCAATATTTTTTTTTGTTAGTTTACTGCAATGCCAGCTGATCATGTATCTGTCCATCTGCAAAGTTATTTTCATGTCATCAGCTGTCTTTCTCTTACAAAAAATATACAATTTTTTGTGTAACTCCTGCTTTAACAAAGACCCTTTAATGTAGTTGCATAAGGGATCTCGGGCTGAGACAACTATCGTTTAGCTGAAGGCATCAGTGAATTGCAAACTTCTTATAGGCTTAACTGTTAAAGAGACAGAATAATTACTATCTGTCGGAACAAAGACAGCCAAGTGGTTTTAAGTGGTTTTGGTTTATTCCTGCCTTGTGTTTTTTGGGGTTTTTCTTTTTCAAGGCGGCTAAACTAAGTATCTTCCTCTAGTTAATCTTGTACATTACCTCTTCAGAAGACAAAACCAACCACATTTAAAGGCTGGTTCATGTCATCTGCTGGTTACAAGTCAGATGTCCTTTATTCTCCAGCAGTTACAGAGGAATTGAAGACTGACAGGAAACATCACAATTCAATCGTAATATTGAGGTGGAATGTTTCTACAAGCACTTGTTAATTTAATGGAAATAATACAAATTGATTAATTCTTCATTTTTATCTAAGTAAAATACTCCAGCTGGTGCAAATAAAATCAATACATGCAGCAATAACAATAATAATTACACAATTATGTTGATACACTTTTAATTCTACTTTTATATATATATGTATATATATACACGTATATGCATACATATACGTGTATATATATACATATATATATATATATATATAAATCTTTAATAAAATAGGAAAACAACAAAATTCTCTATTTTTTTCCTAAAAAAGGATTATGATTTATACCCTTCGTATCAATACATTTCTATAAAGGAAGGATTTTTATCTTTCATAGGGTAAGATAAGAAATTAAATATCATGGAATAAAGCCTACATACTTCTAGACACTAAATCACAAGATATTTGAAAGCAGTTCTCTCTGTCGTTTACTTTCACTTCAGTTAATTGAAATGACAAATAAAGCTTTACATTGCTCCATGTCACCATTATAATGTTCGTGGCTTCTCAGGGAATGCAGATGCTGTCTTTTCTTGTTAGCTACCTGCTTTTCATCAACTACTTCATGGCAGAAAAATCACTGGTGAACATTTATAAGGGTCTTAGGTTTTGAAGTGAGAAGAGATCGTTGGTTTCATTTAGCTTAGCCTTCATAGCACAGAACACAGGATTTTTAATTCCTGCTTCAAGTCAATAACATTGCTTTGAAGAGAATCATCTTTTAGAGAACAACAATTTCCAATCTTGTTAAAAAAATTTCCAGCAATGGAGAACCCAATATAAGTCTTGTCATTCTAACAGTTAATTACTCTCACCATAAAAATGTAATGTGCCTACTCTTAATTGACACTCACTTTTTCTTTTCTCTTGTCCACTAGATTAGCTCCAAAATATGATTATCTTTATTTTTATATTTTTACTGTTGTATTTCCCCACTTTGTAAAAGTGACAAACATGCTTTACTCCTAAATATATTACTTGTTATTAACCACAGTGAGAACACACACTAGGCTTAGACACAAAACCTATTAATGCATGTCAGCTGATCTCTGCTGTCGGCTCCATTGTGTACGATAAATCTGGGTTAAACACAAGATAAGCTGAGTTTGCTTAGCCTGCTTTTCACTGAGCTAAACTAATTTGAACAGCCTTGAGTTTCTGCAGGGTAGACTACTCCCATGGATAGTTCTCATGAATCAGCTGACTTGTTATGTGTGGTGCCAACATAACTTGTTCATATATCTGAGTCTAATGGTATCCTTGTCCCAAGATTATTGGAGGCAGAGAGCACTGTGTATCACAGGCCTATATTCTTCATTATTTATCATTACTTCAGCTTTTGTATCAACTCCAAGCTTTACTTGTAGTGTTTTTATGTTTTCTTACACCTTGTTGATGTTTACTAGCATAAAGTCAAAAATCAATCTGACAGAGCCTCAGTCAAAAACCACCTTATTAGTGTTAACTCCCAATTTATAATTACATTGCGGGGCATAGTTATCAACCATTTTGTTAATAATTCAATGTGATTGGCAAAACAATAGGGTTTTCTTTTTTATTATTATTTTTTTTTGTACACAAGTCAACTTCTTTAAAGGAGTTACATTATTATTCAGCATTATTACCTTCTCAGATTGAATCAGTCCTCTCATCAAATCATTGACATGAGCTGGTTTGAAAAGATTTATTTCCAACTTGTGCACATTCACTACCATTAATACATTACTTTCCTTTAATTCATTGTTAATTCAGGCTTCTCTAAAATGGTCCATCATTTTGCTTTGAATATAAATGAAACTTGTAATTGCTTGGATTATCCTATTTATTCTTCGTTTTAAAAGTTTGTTACTATGCATTTTTTCCATTACACTTCTGGCATGTCCTGAAGTTTTAAATACTGGATTAAATCTACTTTAATGGTTTGGTTAGCTCCTGAGACAGCTCTTTGAAATTCTTAAACACAAAATTACTGAGTCCTAATGATTTAAAAGGGATTCTCACATGAACAAGATAGAATCTGAATGGGAAGAATTTCATCATGATGTGAGAAACAAGTGCTGGGTAGAACCCTTCACTGATTATTTCTAGGTTTTCTATAAACTACCATCCCAGACACATCCCATTGTCACATGCAATATATGCTATTTTGAATGACACATTGTTATACGCTTTGAAATGGTAATTGTTCAGAGGACTTTGTATTAGCTGTTACAAACCAAGGTGTCTTCACTGGAAAAATTTATCTTTCATGTGAGCTACGTAAGTGGGTTGCAATACTCCCTGGAGAAGAAGGCTGTAGTAATGGCTCCCAGGTCTTTGATAATTAACACAAAAAAATCAGATCAAGAGGTTGTCCCAGCAGAGTCTAATCTGCTTCCAGAGCTGGGTTACCAGCTGTTTCCTTTAACATTGTAGAAAAGGAAAGGAAAGGTAAAAATGGAGTGAAAAGACACCTGTGTTCAGGTTTCTTAGTACCATCCATGGTAACAAAGAGATTGTATCATTACATCTTCAGTCACATCTGATCAAGCCACTGTAATGATATCCCCTACTGTCCCTCCCATCCCTTGCTCATCATTTTTACAACTGTGGTAGTTATGCTACCTCTGGTGCTGTTTGCCATCCAGAATTACTGTTGGGGCTGCTTCAATCTCTGTTGTGCTGTTAATAGTAAATTTAGCCATCTGAGTAGATCCTCATATTGGTACTTAATGGTTTCTGAACTAGTTCCCACTGCAATAGAATTGCTTTGTTGCTGTCTAAGGACATGGAGAACAAACACACATGCACACAACTTCCAGGGAGAACAGCCAGGGACTGTGTGCAAGATCACCCTTTGTTAACCAGCAAAGGAACAATAACTCTGTAATCAGTATGAATGTGGAAACTAGCTGATATTTAGATGCTTATATGTGGGTTAGAATAAGCCTTAACTTCTGGACTTTCACTGGAAATTCGTGGTATTTTTGTTGTCAGTTCGCAAATTTGAAGTCTTTTCTTTTAGGTAAGACATCAGATGATAGTCTTTCAAAGGGTCTGGGCTCAGTACGGACTTGCATCTGCAATCTTGCTGTTTACTAACCTATGTTCATCAATAAAATGGAGATAATGATGCATTCTCTACCTTTGTTATCTATTTAGATCATACCCTTCATTAGACAGGGTTTGGGGAGGTTGTCCATTAGTTGTTTTTTTTATTTATTTTGTTACTTTGCATATATACAGCATAACAGGACTCTCATCAGTTGAATAGGTAACCATACTCTGCTAAGAATATTATCATTACATGGTCTCATCATTTTTTGGCCTTTCTCTGGAGTCTGCAGTACTGCATACATGTGGAATATCTAATAAATTCCCCTCTTCTTACTTTCCCCGGGAAGGAAAATTTAAAAGTATTTTCATTTCACTGATTTTATAAGAACAATTCTATTGGGCAATATCTGAAACCATAAACCTCAAACTGGCTGAGGAGATAGCAGCTGATAGGTACAGGCATATATTCATTATATTTTCCCCAGTGACTGCACACATGTTGAAAACCAGAAACATACCTCAGTTTTAGACAGTAAATATTATTTAAAATGGTATATAAGTTTAATCAGTAATTAGTAAATAATCAAATCAAGCCAATCATTCCAGGTTCCCATTTGTGTTATGCATATACTTGGTCCTGTGCTTCTTGACTGATGCTATATGAAAACACGGTAATGAAAACAATCAACTAAGTCACATGTGAAATACAGGAGGGAAAAAGGAACTCTTATTTCATACTGTGTTTACCTATAATTTTTGATGGATTTTCTGTGTTGTGGAAAAGCCTTAGTTTTTTTTTTCCCCAGTTAATACAGAATAATCTGCCTTAATGGCAAGCACTGAAAAGGATTCCAGCTTTTTCAGCATTTACCACTATGTTAGGGGGTTTTTATTATTTTTTCTTCCAATCTTCATCTCTGCAACAACTCCATTTGCCTTGAACAGCATCACATAAAACATTTCACATTACATAAACTGTGCTTCCCTCAACCATTTTCCTATATCTGAATGTAATGTCATGAATATGGCTATCTAATGGATACAGTTCTGCCTGATTTTTTTTGTTGGGGAACAAATTAACTCACTTGGAAGAAAAAATAAGAGAAACATAATTAAAGTAACATGTCACTAAAGAAACATTTCACTACTGCTGTACACTGTTAATGCTCTTCTGTAATTTTCATTGTTACTAATCTATTTTTCTATAGAAGTCTGTCTTCAGTTCTCCTAGGAACATATGAACCAGTTGACTGGTTTTAATTTAAGCTGACAGGGATGTAGCCAGCTCAAAGATACCTATTTCCTATACGTCTCATGAGGGGAAAAAAAAAAAGAAAAAAAAAAGAAAAGTAAAAATGACTGGTCAAGAAAAGAATCGTACGCTACTGGTGGCTATGAGATTAGCAGCAGGTGCTTGGTCCTTGTTTACACATCAATACATCCATGTGGAAACATACTAACAGCAAGAAGAGAATAAAGTTTAATCATGCTTTCTTGGTTTATACGGTTTTTGTTGATCCAGTCTTGGGACAAGGACTTTTCTACATGGTCTGTTGTGGTTCCTTCATTCAGATGTTTCTGGGGCAGCTGTTACAGACAAGGGATGGGTAGGACTTTGCTTTTTCTCACAATGGTTGAGAAAGGAGGATCTGGAGATGAAACACCTTGCTGGAAGCTGTTTGAGAGTAAATCAGTAAGGCAAATAAGCTGCTTATTGAGAACATAATAGATTAATTTTGTTAATGGTTTGCATATGTGTATGATCATCATTATTTGTGTAAGTGAAGTCTGAGTTTAAGAATGTGTGTCTATAAAAAAATTGAAAATTTAAAAAAGAAAGGTCTACATGCCCAAAAAGGATACAGAAAGTTAAGTGCAGAAAAGAGAAAGCTTTTGGGTACACATAACAACAAGAAGAAACTTAAAAACTGATGTCAACTTTTTCTTAAATTCAGTACTAAAAATGTTATTTAAATAAAAATAAAAACCTATGGAAATTGCTAAATAAATATTTTTTGTATGAGAAATAGATACCTTGTGCAGTTTATTGAGATGAATAAATTATGTTAAAATATTACATTCATTAAAGAGAAAGAAAAAAATTAATTATCAGAGTTGTATGAGTAGTCCTGATAAAAATTGAATTGCTCTCCATATATGTGCTCTTCTCCACTAACTACAGTCTATAATAAGTAGACTTTTAACTTCAACTTGTTACTGATCTAATGCCAAGGTGAGATGAATAAAAACCAAACTACACAATTGGGTTCGATTTCTTTATTAAAACCAGTAGAGAGTAGAGGAATAATAATGTTACAAAAGTACATTCTGCAGAGTAAATCTGTGCTTTTTGAAGTCTCCAGAGAAAAAAGACTTTGGCTTCAAAAAGGTCTGCAAATGTTGGTTTTGTCATGGTCTCAAAACACTGACTTCAAAACAGGGCCCATTTTCAACCACATAGCTTAGAAATAGTGTCTTTGATGTGTTTTTTTTTCTCAAAGAAAAAAAAAAACAAAACAGTTCATAGTAGCTCAGAAATGGATTTTGTTTTCATAAAGTGATCACAAGACCTTTTTTTTTTTTCTAGTGGATTTAAGTTAAAGTTTGAAACAATCTAAAATTCCATTTTTTTCTTCTTTTTTTCATTTAGTTTTGTTATAAATTCGCCATCCTTCAAAAAATAACTATGAATTCTAACACCTTTTATTTATGAGGTTAAAAATAGATCAATAAGGTGCTTAACTGAATATAAGCCGTGTGGTAGCCTCATGCCAAGTGCAAGGATGGTCTTGTTTTATCATCAAGCTCTCCAAAGATAAAAGATGGTTAGATTCTGGTTTGGGACCCAGTCAAATCCATCATTTCATTATGAATGTGTCGTACATCTTTGAGTAACCTTGACCAAGGGCATTGATGTCTGAAAGAAGTTACCTATAGTTAAGTTTTGGTGCTGCAATTTTGCATTGTAAGTGCTGCTGGGATGTGCACAGGGGGGCACCTGTGGAGCAGTCGCAGAGGTTTGTTGACCCAGATCATATTTTTCACCTACAAAAAAGAGATAACTGTGCTTTTCTATGAGGTATTTTGAGTGTACTCCTACAGAGTATAAGTAGCTATCATTATTATTGCTGTTAATAATAATACTTTGCTGATCCATTGAGCAGAATCTTTGTGTGGAGTTCCAAGAAAAGTAAATCTCCTACTCCCTCTATTAGCCAGCCCTTTCCTTCACTTCTTCCCTTCATTAAAGTGAAAGCAGTATAAAAGGTCTGATCAGGATTGTAGCTGCAAAGTCAATAGGAGCCAGTCATTTAACTTCTTTAGGTACCTTTGAAAATCCCAGCCTGACATCACTACAAATTAGCTGCACCAGAGCAGGGGTTTTCTTGGTAAGTAATATGAGAGTTACAAAGCACTTCTGCTTAACAAATGTTTCCTTTTCGTTACAGAATTCAGACTTTTTTTTTTTTTTTTTGAGCTGGAATCTCCACACGGATTTTTCATATGGAACAATAGTTAGCACCCTGACAGTTAACACAGTAATGAACGATTAGGCAGTAATTTATCTGCTACAGCGTACAGCTCCAAAGAGATGAGACAACTTTTCTTAAGATTTCTGGCAGGGTTTTTTGGGGGTCTTTGTCAGGTAATTTTTATTCACACCTGGCTGTAGTTACACTGGACTATTGTATTACACAGATTGAGCAAAATTTCATTCACTTCACTTGTTTTCACTTGTTTTTAAAGGAATGCAGTGGAATTTTGAGAATTTCTCTCCACATCTTATTTGTCTGAATCCCACCACTGTGGTATGGATTAGCTCCATAAAGGCTTTTAGAGACTGCAATTTAATAAAATGTAGAATTAGGCATTTAGGTAATGTATGTAGTGCATGTGAAAAACCAGACACTGAGAAAGCAACACATAACACTGAGAAGCTACAGCAGGAAACACACAAGATGAAATGAGACACTGGTTTCAGAGCTGTGGGAAAGACATTTTGATCTGCTTTGAGACAAATGTCTGTTATAAATGCAGCCAACTCTTGAGTTTTCTGTTAAAAAAAGACCTAATTATAGACTTAAGAAGTTGATGAAATCTGAGGAGGACACCCACACTTTTATACTCAAAAGCAAATCAGTAGTACATATCATCTTAGCAGGAGATGATTAAGTCTCTTGAATCTCTTTACAGGATAACTAAACTATTTTTAAATTCATAAATCTGGGCATATGAATGCCCCCTTAGCTGACCAAGACTGTGCTAGTTCCCTAAATCTGTCCATGGTAGTTCCATGAGGTTACCTAGAGAAGCCTAAGAAAGCTTCCAAAGCTCAATGACATCGATTGTCCACTGCAGTATCTGTCACAGTCTGTGGAGACAACCCACAAGACTCCTTCAGTGAAAAAAAAATTATACTGAACTTTCCTCACTCTGTGAATTCCATTGGAACCTAATGGACCTCACTAACCATGTCACTAAAAGGTTGGTTGGTTATGTGCACCCTGGTATCACACTGTGGATGTCTAAATAAAGTCTTCTGAAGACTGAAATTTTGGGCTTGGGGTATCTCAAACATCAATTCTAGTGCTTAACAGTACTTACTCAAAGGATCAAACAGCTCTTTAGCCTTACATCTTACTGTTATCAACAGCCCCTTAGCACTTACATGCTATTACAAATCTAATCCCCTCTGATTTGCCTCAAGGTCTAGTTTATAGCAATTAACACTGGCAATAAGAAACAATAAAAATTTAGGTTATTATTACTGATTCAACATATTAACATTATTTCAAGATCTAATTCTATTAGAGAAGCATTAACCCTTCTATGATCATGGTCTGCAAAGTCATCTTATTTTAAGTAAAAAATAAATAAATCTTCTGCAAGTACTCTTCAATGATGGATATGGCCCTAAGTCATTCACTCAGCTGTTTTATTACTAGTCTTTAAGTCTGATGAGTTCAGAGCAGATGTGCATCACTGAATTCTCAATAAAAGGCCATTGCTTGTCCTGCTGAATAATAGGAACTGCTAATGACACCAATTAAGAGCTGTAAATGTCATTTACACTTGTTTGTTATTTTTCAACTCAAGAAGACTATGGAAGGCAGAGGAGCCTGAGATCACTTAGACTGAAGCAGTCTGAGGGGATATTTTAATTGAAAGATTACGAGGAGTAATAATTGAAAAAAAAATATGTAATGGAGTGATTACATTTGTGATTGGGTCAGTTGCAGAGGTTACTTCAGTCTTGTTTTTTTCAAGAATTATGAACTATCAAAAAACAAATGTCCAAAACCCCAAACTCCAAATCCATAGAAAATAAAACAACACCACTCACAAACACACACATTAATTGCAGAGGATCAAAAGTAAATCTCTTCTAATACTGATTTCCTGCTTTACACTGCATTAGCTCATGGATGTCAGTCAAATAAGTATGATCTTGACTAAGAAAGAACCTTAGTACACTAGAAGAGCAACTAGGAGTGATGACTGCACTAAAACTACATTTATATAATATTATGTTGCAGAAGGTTGGTAACAGGTGTTCTGAATTGCAAGTAGTCATCTGGAATCTGATGTATTTAGTCACAGATCTCATTCCAGATCTCAGGTTTAGATAAACTTTATTCATAGGTACAGGGGCTCCATATCTATTTTGCCATCAAAACTTTAATTGAAGTATGCCTAAGGACACTCCTTTGAAATTGTATGGCAAGGAACAGGAAACAAATGAATAAAACTGAACAATCTGAATCTTCACAGCCCAGATATGTACGACCAGAATAACGAAGATAATTCACTATTTGTCAGCTTGTGTAAGTGCCTACCTCACCAGCTATTTGTCTCAGACACATCCAGAATCACTGCTCTGGTGACTCAAAATCTTCCTGCATTCCCATGGTAATTGAATTTCTCCTGTTGGTCCTGAGCAAGGTCTCCACAGCACATCCTGCTCTTCACTGTTGCACAACATACTAAGTGCTGCCTTCCTAGCCATGACCCTCAAACAAGGAACTTCTGTATCTCCCTTGCATAAGGTGCCCAGTGCTATGGGTTCTGTTCACAGAAAAAGTCAGAACTGCGTCTGCTTCTTTACATCAGAGTAGGTCACTGGAGGATTTTGACATGCTGTATGAGAAACACTGACAAAAAGAAATTTCTAGAGATAGAAAAATAGACATTAATCTCTTACTATCCAATTAAATGCCCTCTCCACTGACATACAAATAATCTCTCTTTTTCTTTTGCTTCTTGTCTCTTTATTTTGGACATTAGGACATAAATAGGAGTGTGATTTGAGAAACACATAGTGGAGGAAAAGCAGAGTAAGGATTAAGACTCTTACCAAAGAAATCTAAAGGCAAGTTCCTTAACCTAATTATTTTTCTTCTCTTGTTTTCAGAAAACACAGTGCTTTGCTATGTCCCACTTCAACAAAGCTGTCCATGAACTAAACCTTTACCCTTAAAGGGTTTTGTTTTATGACTTCCAAGTGCGTAACCAGATCTTGGTTGCTGAATTCGTGTTGAAGTTGCTCCTAAGTGATTAGAAAACTTAGAGAAGTGAAAATTCGCATTTCTTTTATGAAGATCTCTTATAGTTTGAATATCTTTCAAAAATCTCTAAAGTAGAAAAAGGAAAAGGAAAATGAGGAAGAAAAAAAAAGAAGAGAGAAAAAATTTTTAAAAAGAAGAGGAAGAGGAAGATGAAGAGAAAGAGGTACTCCTACTGTCTGTTTTCAGGGGCAGGTACTGGTCTAGATTAAATTGCTGTCCCACTGGGTATAACACATACAGCAAGATTATGTTTTACATATCTGGCAGCTCAAACCAGGAAAGGATTCCCATAAAATTTCTTCAGGGGGAAGGGAAAAAAAAAGTCAGACAACCAGCGAGATAAACAAAACACTTCTACCTTTGCAGACTACCATTCCATCTACATCTGTCTTGTTGCACTCCCACAAACTAGCTGTTATTGAGTGCTTTTCAATTGGCATTTATGACTGCCTCTAATGGCTTGCTTGTACATGAGGCTTGCATATCTTAACTAAATATTCAGTGATTTTTCCTTATTCTAATGTTCTTAATTAGATTTATGAACTCTTTACTATGTTTTATGTTGATGAGGGACTGAGAATAAAATCCCGAAATGCTCACTCTAATAAAATATCACAGCTAACCAACTTGTGCTATTGCATGTGTTATTTCAGTGAATAATGAGCTTTAAATAATGTTCTGAATATGTTACCAAGGATGGGGTAAAGAAATATAGACTGATGATCTATTACAATACATTAATAAATACACTGGTACATACAGTTCACTGTCCATAAGGAATAATGGATCATGCTGTGAAAACAAGTTAAGGGATAAGGAGATTGAGACTTTTTTTGAAAGTCTTGTATATAATTAATAATTTTATATAGAAGAAAATAATATTTGTTATTTCTATTCTATATTGCTTTTTTCTTTCTTTGAATCTGAAGTAAATTAATGAGTGAGGTGAAAAAAAACAGTTGTGTTATAATATGTTTGCCTTAAATTTTCATATTTAGAACTAATTATCTTCTTTTCCTGTATTAGATAGTGAAAACGTTTAAGCAACATAAACCATGGTAGCTGTCAGGAATCAGTCATTTAATCAAATTGACATAAAACATGACAAAAATCTGGTAGCTAGAAGTAACTGCAGGAAAACTTCCTATACCTGTATATCTGTCCAGGACATGAAGGCTAAGATGAATTTTTCTTACCAGTATCACATCGCTCTGGTGTGAATTCTCTGGGTACTAAGCCTGCTAATGTACTGTGTAGATAATCAATTCAGGAGAAAATGTGCATTTTTCTGAATTGTATCCAGAAGTAATATATATTAATACAGTCCTATTGACTTCAGTAGATCTGATGTGACTGACATCAACCCAGTTAAATAAACAAAAGCATATTCTACTGCCATTTATGCTTCTAAAAATCCTTGGTACTACAGGAGAGAGTAGGAGACTTACTCAGTTTTGTGATGTCTTTTTGTGAGCAGGTAGTCACATAATTCCTTATTCTACCAAACAGAATCATTTAGTGAATGCCTTCTATCATTCCTTCTTCTCTCTTTTATAGGACTCTTGCTAGCTTTGCCAACAGACTTGAAACACTCCAGTGTTTCCACCGACTCCATTGTGTGTTGTATAAGAATCTATAATGATGTGCTCTTTCTGTCAGAGACCATTTTTCACTGTTTTCTGAATAGCCAAGTGGATTCTGAATGTTGACTAAGGCCTGTTGATGTTCCTGAACCTGCTACTGCAACTAAAAACCTTGTGAAATAAAAGTGACATACCAAGGGCAGCTGGTAAAAAAGCTTCTAAGGAATTCCCTCAGGAACTCCAGAAGAGTTTATATATACTTTGGCTCACACTGAACCATGTACATATACAGAGCGACATGTGTCTTTCCGGTGCTGTGACTAACTTACATAAACATAGTCTTCCATTAACATGTATCTGAAAAATTAGACATTTAAAACTCAGAAAGCTACATGCATGTGTATGTGAATACCAGTGTATCTAAACTGCAAACCAAGACCAACACAAATCAACTGTGTGAATCTCACCTCAGGGATTCAGGTGTCTGATATCCAAGTTGTATCTTGAAGTACAAGTGCAATGCTAGTTCTCTTTTATAGAGAAATTTTGTCTGACAATGTGAAATGGTAAGTGAGCAAGAGCCACAAAATATAAGACAGTTTAAAACAGTCAGAGTGTGTTAAAACAGGAATTTTTATGTAAGGACTCAAGAGAAATGATATTAACTTAGAAAGTTAAAAAACTCTAATGTAAAACTGTGAAAAATTAAGACTTGGCCACCTAGCATTGCTGAGGTACTTGTAAAGGCCACGGAAGTCACTCTTTCCCTGACTGAGCACATAATAAATAATTACATTTAGAATTATAGAATAGAATAATGAAAAAATCCAGGGTAGATCTCTGGAGATCTAGTCCAATCTTCTCTTAAAGGAAGGGCCTTTGGAAGGAAGGTCCTGTCAAACTGAATTTCCAGTGAGGTTGATTCAACCAGTTCTCTGTGAAACCTGTTCTCACTGCAAAAAAAAGGTTTTAAACCTCCTTTCATAATTCAAGGTCTGCAATCCTTTAAGCATCTTGCTTGGAAGTCCTACTCTGGAATCTAATTTTTTTTAGCAAAAATTACAGCAGGGAGCAAACTAAAATTGAACAGAGTGTTCCATGTTTATCCAAACAAGTGCTGACCAGAGTGGAATAATCGCATCCCTTCATCTGCTGGCTATGTTCATGCTTATGGAGTTCAGGAAACAGTTTACCTTTACAGCAACAAGAGTGTTCTGTTGACTTATAATAAATTTAATCTCCCTCAGGACCTCAAGGTCCTTCCAACAGAGATACATCTAAACAAGGCAGACCCCAGCCTGTACTGCTGCTTTTTCTGTCCTAGCAGCAGGATTTTGCACTTATGGTAAAACTTCTGCACCTCTTCTTGGCCTATCCTTGTTTGTATGCCACTTACAGAGTTTCTTTTCTCAATATAGCAGTTCTTCAAATCCATGTGACCTGTGTGGGTGGAGGTATTTACAAATAAAAGATGTCATGGTTAAAACCAACATTTAGTATAGTCTATTTGTCACCTATTAAGTCTGAAATACTTTTAGAGAATACTTAGCAAACTTTGAAGTTTCCATAGAGACATGTAATAAGGTACAACCTGTGCTCTGTGAAGACCCTGTATGTAAAATGGGTTTAAGTTTTAACTCTAATTTCCATTCAGAACCACAAACTGGAAGCTCCTGAGCCAGTCACTGCTGCTTTCCCTCTTTACTACACACAGCTCTTTTAAACTTAAACAAAGGGCATAATTCTTTGGTCTTTTCCATCAACCTCACCCACTGTCTCCCAGTTCAAACTGATCTCCACTTCCAACTAATTTCACAATTCCGTATCTGGGAGATGGGTTAATGATGAGAATGACAGATCTGTTAGCCCAGAGAGGACTCTCCCTACCTTTCTTTAATCTCCAGAGAACAGCGTGAGAAGTGCAGGGAGTGTTATTTTTCTTCCTGAAGTTTATCCTGGCTTACATAGAAAACTACATCTCCCCTCCATCGATGTGTTGGTATGAAAAAAAAGCCAAAAAACAGGCCCCAGAAACATACGAGTAGTCAACTAGAACACTCTCCTTTCAAAATAAATAATTTGCAAGTAGAAAATATGTTTTAGTCAAATGTATCTTCATTTTGACATTTTTTCTTTTGCTTTTCCCAAATGACATTTCAAAATGAACAAGTACCACATGTTAAGAGTCACAATAAAATATATCATTTCAAAGTGTTAATTTGACTCCAAATGGCATGTAAAATGGACAGTTATTTCACAATAAACTACAATTTGGCACATCAAAGTTGGACAGGCTAAAATATTACAACTGTTTTACTTGTTGGATTTACTTATTACACAAATATAGAAATTTCTTTTTGGGGGTGCTACTCTGAATTGATTTTAAAAACAAAACCAAAAGAACTCCAAACCACTTCCTATTCTGTGCAACTTTTTGGTGATTTCAACTCTGTTCCAACTTTGAGTGAAAGTAAATGTCAAGGTACTGGAACATCAAAACCTTGAGACAGAGATTTTATTTTCTGATCAGTTCCAATACACGCATATTCAAACCTATAGTTTGTAATTTTTGAATCCCAAATGACCTACGAGAACTTTTGGAAAAATGGAGAATTTGTCATATTTTGTTTAAGAATTGTTTTATAACATAATATTTGGGGGGTTTGTGAGATTTTATTGATAGTGGCTGGAGTATGACATCAATGGTTTTGCCAAGGAACACAGAATTTATTGCTTCTGAAGTTTTCATGGCTAAGTACAGAGACATAAACACGACCTTTCAATCTGTGCTTCTTATATGAGATCTGTCTTGCTCTCAAAGCACTGATTCTCTCTATATCTAACTTTTTATTTTTATGTATATAATATTTGAGCACTGTTTTTTTAACCACTATTTTAAAACCTTTCTTAAGTATTTATAGAGGGTTCATTAACAAAACCAAAATTCATGGTACCATGAAAGTTAGTCCTAATACATTACATTAACTATTCTTACAGTCCCAACTATGTCTACAGCACATATCTGTTCCTGCAACCTGCATAAACATCTAGAAAATAATGTATTTTCTCTGTTTACTTTTCCTTAGGATAAACAGTGAAACAGTGAAAAGAGGCTAAGGCACAACAGGGGATGCAAAACAGACAAGCTGCAACAACCTACATGGGAGAATATTACAGAATTACAGTTGTTGCAATGGTTACCAGCTGTGCATCTGGAATAAACAGGTTTGGAGCCCAGGAGTTTTTAATGCAGGGAAAAGTTTGCCTCAGATGCTTACTTCTTTACTTTTTTACTTGAATTTTTATTTCAAAAGTTTTAAAGAAGAATATTCAAAAACCTCCAGTTAT